>NC_046333.1:8637471-8943048 GCF_000738735.6 Corvus cornix cornix | reverse complement strand
CAAACTCCCTGGGTTAAAACCTCCATGTTTTTACAGTGTCTCTGAAATACCTGTGCCCATGTAGAAATATAAATAAATAATATTACATAGTTAATAAAGTCTTACTTTCTCAAAAAAGAGTTAATGACAATCTGTAAATAAAATAAGTAGAAATAAGAAAAGAGACAGAAAGGAGACAGGTGAAGAATGATATGAAGCTATTTCCCTTGCTGCATGAGTCTCCTGCCTTGTGCTATGGCAGGGCAAGTTGAAAACCTGTAATTGTGCTCGCTGACAGGCTGTCTCGAGAAACAAGCGTTTGATTGTGATCATCCTTGACAAAGATATAGGGCACAGGCACCCATGGACGCCTAATTTATGGATTTTTATCTTGTTTTATAAACTGTCTGTAGGGTTAAATTGCTGAATAGGAAATGCAAAGTGAGCTGGAGACAAGGTATTTGAAAAGCAGAACTCAAGGAAGACTAATAATAACGACAGACTGAGGAGATCAGAGAGCTAAAAGACTACTTCAGCTAAATAAACAAGGAAGCCTCTGACCTCCCTGAAATCCAATAAGCTGGTTATCAGTCTAAGAAATGATGTTGCTTTATCAGCTTATTTTTAAATGGGCCCAAAGTATCAAGTACAATGAATTGTTAGATGTATTTATAATAAAGAATCTTTCAGTTATTCTGTTATTTTATTGTGCACTGATTGCTGCTGTTTTCCCAAAGGTGGTTTCTCTTTTTCCCAGACAAAATTTCCTTGCCTTTCTTTGGAAAAAAGCTGAGGGTAAAAAAGAGAAAAAGTATTTAGCCCAGCTGATTTGTTTAGCTTGATAATTTTATTTTACTTTCACTTATTTCTTTTTATCCAGTACCCCTGGTAGTGTTTGATTACAGGTTCTGTGCTAGAGTGGACACATTAAACTATGAGTATTATGAGAAGTATTGTATTTTTTCACAGCTGACAGGACACTGAGGGGTTCTGGTTTTGTCAGTAGGCTGCTTGGTGACTTAACACAAATCACATTTATCTCACTCTTTCACAACTTTCCTGTCTTATATGGAAGACAAAGACTTTTACTGATGCAGCTATTAGTGTATAAAGGGGATGTTTTTATATTATGCAATCTTTTTCCAATCACAAAGCAGAAGCAGCTTGATATGGCTGTTATGTCTAACTGAAATTGATGGACAGCAGTTATGTTTTGAGGGAGTCGAACTGACTGCCCATGAAAATGTGACCCTATAAAATCAACAGGGTATGGTTCCCTCTTGACAGCACCTATATGGAGCACGGCAGTGAAATCAGTGAGGCAGTTACAAGCTCATGCCAAGTTTCAGCCCTGGGTTAACTTCTGAATTATGACCTAAGAGTTATGCACAGAAAACTGTTCTTCAGACTAAGTCTGACAAAGCCATAAGATCAAGCTGTTGGAGACAACTTGCAAGCACATAAAAGAATTCTGTATGAATTCGTATTTATGTATTTTATACTATTACTGTTTTATACTATGACTATAACCAAAAAGTTTTTCAGAAACCTTTGCTATCATCAGCCAAGTAACCAACACTGTGCCTAGTTCATGAGTACTCAAACAAAACTGCAAAACGGGAAAAAAATGCAAGTTAGTATGGAAAATACACTTTTTTCAGAGTGGAATTCTTGATAAAGTGAGATTAATTGGGCTGTATTTAGATGCAGGGATGCACAGGGATGGCTTCAGCTATGGGACTGAGGCAGACATGCTCTGATAGCTTTAGCTGCAAAATGGGAAATGTTATGTATGGCTCCTACTCGTTCATTTTGCCAAGGGCTATCATTGCCATGGCAGCTCAACAGACTGGGGCATGTGTCCAGATGTCCCTTGTCACTGCCAGGCCCAGGGAGGGCAGAGCGTGCCAAATGCAGCGTTCCACCTTGGCAGCCCAGACACAAACATGGATTTTGCTCTAGAGTAGTAATTTTTGTGAGAGGAGTACCAGCTGCAACTTTTATTAGCAACATCCTAGGTTCCCTCAAGTATGTGCTCTAGACCATGCCAGGGAGCTTGACTGTGGGTCAGATGCTGATTATGTGAACAGTGGCAAGAATTGTGTTCATTAGAAACAGGTATTTTAAAATGAATTTGAAGCAAAACCTGATAATGGAAGTAAAAGATAGTTATGTACTTACTTTGTTTTCACATTTCATAAAACCACTTCCTCTGGTTCTCAAAAAAAAATTTGTCTCACATGTGTGCAATGTTCCCTCCCATACTGGGAGCATTTTCACATGTGCTCTTATCTAGCACCCGGGTTTAAAATGGGATCAGCATCTTGAATATGACAAGAATCTCTTGATTCTGCTACAAGTGAAAAAATTATCATGGTCCTTTTTAAAGTCAATACTAATTAATACTTATACTTAAACTAAACTGTGTATAAAATTAATTCCTGCAAGTGTGAAAAATAGTTAATGCCAGTCAAATCCATAAGTCAATTTAATTGCTTTGTGACTTGTTGGAGGCTGAAAACATGTTTTGTCATATTAACTGGTCAGAAAAATAGGCTATTTAAGTATTTTAAACTTGATGTTAAAGAAGAAACCTCTGCCCTACCTTATAAAAGATATTTTGAAGTAGTTTCTTCTTCACAGTCTACTGACAATTGTAAATACAGTAATATTTGGAGTTTTTGTTATCTCTCTGGTCCAAAAGCCCAATGTGTCATATATTTGTCTCTGAATTACTACTGTGCTTGCTGATAACAAGCCTAATAATAGAATAACTTGTATGTCCTTCTCAAAAGCTACATTTGAGTTAAAGCAAGATTTAAATTTGTTGGGATCAGTTCAGACTTTCATTGGATCTGCTAAGTATTCAAGGTAAAGGAGGCCTTTTCAAAATATGAAATCAATACATGCATTCTGTGGCATCAGATGGTGGGGCCTCCTTTGATGCCACTCTGCTCTTCTCTCCCAAGTAGTTCGTGTTCCACACCAAAGGCAACACTTCACTTTGAACAACTGGAGTTCAAACTGTGCATAGAAAACATATTTAGATACGCTGAGTGCTTTCCCCTTCCGATGCATAAAGCTTTATAAAACTGCTGTTTTCCTTTAGCACTAATGCTGTTGAAATAATTTTAAAGTGTAGCACAGTTTATTTTAAGTACAGAGTAAAATTGCACATGTAATAGTGTGGCAGTTTAAAAGAATGAGGTAGATGCTGTAGTATGTTCTATATAATAATGGAATTATATTTATATGTTGCAATTACCAAATAGATGGTGTATTCTGATTCCTTTTAATGAATTGTCAGCAGTGCCTTTAATTTGATTTAGATAGGCTTATGTCCTTAAAGTAGTCTAACTATTAATATAATTCCCACCAAGTAATACAGTGCTATATTTAAAAGTTAATTTTATATTAATTATTATTTAAGTATTATTATATTTGGATTTCATTTAAAGATGGTAATTGATTCAAGAATATAATGCATTATTAATGTTTATTATTTAATGTAATTTATAATACCAAACAGCTTGTTGATACTTTTAAATAAGCAAATAAATGGGTAGATCATTATACACTGTGAAATTAGGGAAATGAAAGAGATGCATCTTCTCCCTGTTATCTCTGTTTCTCTTTCTTCCTTTATTGCATTTTGTTTCACAAGATATTGAAGATCTAATGAATATTCAAATATATGCAAGTCCTATTGCAGCACCATACATCACACACACAACACACATATACCTTACATATAATTCCATCCTGCATTTATCTGTATTTACAGGACCTTGGTGTTTTTATCCATTAAAGATGAGTTTTTGTAGGATTTGCTTTTCTAACTTGACCCAAGGAATTATCCAGATATAAAATTACAGAACATCTAATTAAGTTAGCCACCAAAAACAAGAGATTCAGCAACCTGTTAATTATCTTGCCTTCATCTCCTCACCCATCCTACACCTGAAAAAACAACCCTCCTTTCTCCTTCCTTGCCCCACTTGTAGCAGGACATTCAGCTTCTCATTCAACCTTTGGTGCAACTAATTGCTTGAAATTGCTCATTTTTTATATTTGGCACAATGTTACCTGAAGGAGCATCCAGCCTTCCTTCTGTGTGACAATTTAATATAGAGAACTGCTCTTTTGCTGGGGCCTCCATTTATATGAATTCCCACAGGGGGGTAACCCTGGAGGAATTTGTTCCTCCCGATAATTTGTCAACTTTGTCTGATCAGCAAATTTTATGGGGTAGGAAGTTTTTTTGTACATCTTACCAATCAAAATTGATTCTTGTAATACACATAATGCTGCCTTTTTTTTTTTTTTTTTTTTTTAAATCCCTGGTAGAAATACAAAACACTTTAACATTCAATTAGTTTGAAAACAGGCTGAGAGTACTAGATGAAACAATTCATATATTAAAGTATTTTGTAACATAATTTCAGTACTAAAAAGTAATTTAATAATTCAGAAAACAAAAATAAGATGCTGTAGTCTGTACTTAGTAAAAACCATTCTCGATATTTTAAAATTAATGAAATATTTTACAACTGTCATTTTAAGTCTTCTGTTCTCTCATTTTGAATTTTTCTAGGTCAATTTTATCACTCTATATTGGTATTACTCAGTACCATGTTATATTCTAGATCGTATAAAAGTCTAAAAAAATATGAATGGAGGAAAAGATACTGATTTATTTTTAGGAGAAAATCCAAAATTACTTTTGCGTTTGAAACTGCACTTTCAGAATCATAGGAAAATGCCACTCTAAAATGTTACCATTTTTGTTATAGTCTGGGTGACTAAGCCTGTGGTTAACAGGGACTTCCCCTTCTTTCCATGTTGATTTTCTACTCGTTAATTTGATATCCCCCTTCCTACCTACCTACTTCTATATCATGAAAATCAGTTCCTGGAGTCTTTGCTTCAACCCCCAGCTGCTTTTGGGGTATTGTGGTTGCACATCAAATGGATGGTGACATTGTATGTGAATTATGTCTTTCTCAGAGAGGATGAAGTGGTCTCGGAAAGTGCGTCTCTCTATCAGCCATAAGGGAAGAACAAAAGAAACTTTAACTAAATGCCTGATTTTCAGATATCTAAAACTGCATTAGGAAACCACCTATGAGTTACAGACTGTAAAATGTAGGAAGTAGCCATACCTAATCTGAAGTCCTGAGTTGGTTTTTCTTTACCCTGATCCCACTCTGTTTCCATGGGTCCATCTCTCTCTCTTCTCTCCTTTGGTCTCTGTCTGCCTTATACATTGGCAGACACACATTGGTGTCCTTTAACCACCTGCTGTTTAGGCAGTGATATTACACTGCTTCAAGAAGAGACCTTCCTTTTCTCTAAAACAACTTTCCTTTTATTTTTTTCACTATTCACATAATGTTCCAATTTTTAATCCTTGCAATGTCTCCAGTTTTGCTGCCATAACCTAGTTCATGTCTGCTGCCATGACCATGAAGATTTGCATGCCCCAAATGTTAGTTGGTTTTGAGCTTTCCCAAATTTTTCACTTTCTCTTCTTCACTCCAGTGCTTTTGGGTTGTGATTCATCAGCTGAACATGTCTTAAAGTGCTTGGCTGCATAAGAACAAACTGATCCAGAAATAAAAAAGTGCTTTGCTGATCCCAGATCTGACACATGATGGTACTTTTGAGGAAAGCAGCCTTTCCTCATAAAAAACATGTAGTACCTGTTTCAAGGAAGGGTTTGTCAATACTTCAGAAATGTTGGATGAAACCATACAGTTCCTTGTGAAGAACCATTGTCTTTAATGGTGTTCTATTTATAATCACAGAAAAATTGAAGTCAGAAGGGACCTCTGGAGGTTGTTGGGTCCAACAGTCTAAAGCAGTGTCAAATCTGAAATTTGTCTTCTTGAGGCCCTGCTCACTTGAATTGTGAAAATATCAATGGATTCTACAGCCCCTCGTGGCAGCCTGTCCCAGTGCTTAGTAATCACTTACTAAGAAAATAGTTTTTTTTCCTTCTGTCCAACCAGAATTTCCTTTTTAGCAATTTGCCTCAAGTCCTTTTACTGTGAGTCTCTGCAAAATTCTGACTCCATCTTTTTTATAATCCTGCCCAAGCAGCAGCCAGCAGCAGTTAAATTACCATTTAGACTTCTCTTCCCCTGGCTGAACAAACCCATCAGTCTCAGCTACTCCTTGAATTCATGTTCCAGTCCCTTTAGTGGCCCTTCTTGGGACCATCTCTGGTTTGCTGATGCCTTTATTTTGTTGGAGACGCAGAACTGGCCATGATGAACCTTAAACTGTTACATGAGTCAGTCACCAGGTAAAAAGGCAGTAGCTGCAAAACTCTGCATCTGGCTAAATAAAGCAGAATGCTGGTAAAGTTCTGCAATGATGAAGAAGAACAAGACAGAAATGCCCTTCATCCCCAGTGTTCAGCAAAGCAACAGAAGGGCACCAGGGAAATTCAAATTATGAAACATTCTTGATGAAATATTAATAAAACCATACTATGGTCTTAATTGCTATAATTTAACACCCTGTATGGTATAAATATTTTAGAAACATGGTAAAATGGAACATTAAGAAGGGGTCAAGGGATAATAATATACATTAATCTTGATTGGCGGAGATGTATACCTCATACTTAATTTATGTTTATGCTACTGTTCCATATTCCTTTTTGAAGAGTAGAGTGTGGAATAAACTATAAGCAAGCATCTTATATTGACACATGCATGTTATGTGTGTATGTGTAAATTATTGTAGGTATTTATAAAGGCTCTGGGGTATAATATAGATATAGGTGATATAGATACATAAAGGAAATTTAAAAGACCTTCACAACTGCATCCTCTCCTTTAGAAATCAGTCACGGATCCAGCAGTCTACAAAAGCAAGAGGGTCAGGAAATATGCAAACCACTTTCTCACAAAATTAATTCCTGAGGAAGTCTTTAGCTATACTGTGCTCGCAATAGCCACCTTTCTTTTTTAGTAGCAAATATTTCTTTTAAGGCTAGATTCCATGTATTTCCATGAAGGGGAAACCCTGGAAACAAACCTGTGCTATGGCCACGGTGTCAGGGAGGGGAGAGGATGGCTTTATTCACAGTCTTAGGAGTACTTTACAGCCTGTCTTGGTAGGAGAGTGTCTGCCTGACAAACACAGCAGTCAGACAGAAGTCAGAAAATGTTTCACTGAGCTTTTAACTCTCCTATAGATTTGCACCCCATCAGGACACTATTGTGCTAATTTTTTCTGAAAATAGCACGCAGAAATTACTTGAAATTGCTGGCACTCTAATAGTGACCTGTGCCCATGTATGCATAAAGCAGATAGGCATTTCATTTACATTTCTCGAAAACTGTATGCAGTAATGATTCCTATGTGTTAAATTGCATAATCCATACAAGTGTGACAGCCTCATAAAGGCTGTGGGCCAATGTCCTCTCTTCAATGTATCAGTGCCAATGAAAGACCTTATCATACCCTTGAGAGAGGTTACTGCTGTCGTGTGGCTGCTGGTGGAACTGCTCCTGTGGTCACTCTGAACAATGTCAGTCAAAGTTTACCAAGTAGGCTTAACTAGTTTAAATAGCAGATTTTTTGCTAATGATGCACATTTTGAAAGTACAAAGGATAAGGGGCTACTCACAAGAGGGTGAAGCTGGCATTTTGATGGACAGTGAACACTTTTACCAGGGGCGCAGACTCCTGATTCACAGCGTTGGTCCATAGCCTCTCCTTGTCAATTCATCTGTCTTCTTTAGTTTGAATATTTCTGCAGTCTCCTTATGATTTCTTTTTAAAAACACAGCATGACAAAACACTTTTCTTTTGGGATGTAGGTTTCTCACGCAAAGCACGCAGAGATCTGGGACACAGAACAGCATTTTGCCCAATGAGAGATTTATAATCAGATTTATAACCTGCTCAGATGGAACTGTCACCACGTTTGAGTGGCACAACTCAGGTAGCCTTTTCTACACTTTGAAGGGATGTCCTAAAAAATGTTTCCATAGCATTGTTAGAGGAGGGATGGTGCCAGCAGAAACTCGTGCCGATGAGCACTCGGTGAAATCTACCACATAGGAGAGACCTCTCCATCACACCATTTACAGAAAGGGAAAGCTTTGCCTTTGCTTCCAGAACTTCTGGGAGAGCTGATCAGTGTCCTTTCCTGCCATTTCTCCTTATTTTAAACCCATGCCAATAAGTCTCTTCTGTCCCTAACAGTGAAATGGTGAAAGTACTGCAGCTTTTAAAGGATTTATAGGGCTTAGCTGAATGCATCACTTCCCATGCCAAAAAATAAGAGAAAGAATGTTGTGTGGATGGATGCAGCTTTGGCATTCTGCTGTTCTCTTGCCTAATATCCATTCCTTGTTATCTCTACCCCTCTGTAGCCTATTACTGTCTCCACTCATTTGGTAGATATAAGCTCTTTTGCACAGGAACCACCTTTTAGGTTTGCACAGTGCCTTTGGCACAGTGATTCTGGCCATGAAAAGTGTTTGTAGGTGAGGTTGCAATAATCATATTTTGAGTACCGCAAAGTTGCCATCCTTCACACACTCAGATCTTTCCTGTTACATCCTTCTCCTCCTTCCCATCGAATGTGCATACCTGCAGCCACAGATTCAAATCCTGTAAATGCATTTAGGACACAGTTATCTCTGTAGGCAAGCATTTATCTTCCTTATTTTGCACTTCACCCATCCAAGGATAAACATAATGGGTTTTTATTACATGATTAAAGTTTATAGTCTTAATATTTGGCCTGTATTTCTGAAATATAAGGGTTCTTCCATTCTTGCTGATTTTCAAGAAATTTTTTTAAAGGTAGTCAAGTAGCCTTCAGAATTTTCATTAAAGCAGAATTATGAAAAACTGTTGTGAGAAATGATGGGCAAGTTAACATTGTTCCTATTCACTCTCACCTGAAAGCTTTATTGTGACTCTTGTTACTAGTGGCACCCTTGGTAATAAATATTTTCATTTTATTCTGAGGCACAGCAAATAGATTTTGTTAGTGAGTGACCTTGTGCATTAGCTGTGCTATTCATGATTTAGTGAGCCAGTCAGTTGAAATATTGCTAATGTTTTTGTGACTCAGTCTTGTTACATTTGTGCCACGAGGATGACATTAAGTGTAGTCGTAGATGAATAACAAATAACGTGTCTCGAAGTTATGTTTTGGATCATTAAAGAAATGAACCTACAGGGTGCTGTTTTATTAACTGAGGAAATGACTGGGAAAAAAAATGACAGTTCTTGAATTTGTATTTATTAAAAATAAAATTTGGCATGCTGAGAATTAGTGGTAGTGTCTGTTAAATTTTTCATAAACCAGTGCAAATACACTGCAGTGTCCATCCAAAGATTTTGACAGATTTTAAATAAGTGGAAGAATAACTCATAAGTTTCATACTGTTTCAGGCTGAGACTCAAAATGGGGCAAGGAGGAGAATGCCGAAAAAGTAGAGCATAACAAAAATGAGGATTAATAATTAGATGCTATTATGGGTATTTTAAATATTATGTATTATAGTATGAAAAAGGGTCAGTGTACTTTCCAGGGACACCCTAGGTAGGAGTGGATTGCTTCTTTAAAAGTGAAACAACTATTCTTGGATTTCTTTTCCTGAGTCCTCCCATTTCTTTGTGTTAAAAAATAATGGAAACTCTAGAAAAAGTATCTTGTAGACTTCTGGGAAGATGGTTTAGTCCTTTCACTTGCCCCAGTAGCACATCATCTATTCTAAAGAAACCACAGAAGATCAGTTAAGTTCCAGATAACAGAGTTTTCTGAATTTCTACAAAGCTATAACCATAAGTAACAACCTCTGCATGTTTTGGTGGTTCTTTCTGCTTATTTAAAAATAATTAAACACAATGAGAAAATGCAATGGATATCCTGAGAGATCAAAATTAGTTATATGGAGGGAGAGACTATTCAAATAGAAGGAAAAAGGAGATACAAAACTAGAATATTAGCTACTCTTGAAAAGCTGAGCTACTGCTATTATCTGTTTGATTTTTTTTTTTTTTGGTAGTATTTTCTGCCCAAGAAAATTAAAGCAATCTGTTGAATTCTTGACTACAAATAAAACAAGGCAGAAAACCTGTTCTTTTATACTGTTATTCCAAAAACTTGTCTGTTTAAAAGGAAAGAAGCTGTAGCCTTAAGCTTGTCTTATGGACTGTTGCTTTTCACTGTGTGGTGAAGGTGAGGAGGCCAAAAGTGACCTGCATGGGAAGAGCTGAGAAATGTCCAGGTGGTCTTTCTTGCCCACCCATCCCCTGGGACCACGAATCTTTCTGACTTTTAAATCTTTAAGGTTGGACATATGATGGTGAACTTTAATGTTAAGCTAAGGGGGACTTCAAAAAGGACAATTAATAGTTGATCTAGACATTAGCAATCATCCCAGAAATAACTCTGCAGAGAAGCACTGCACTGGTAGTCACAGCACCTTGGTCTACCTGACTGTGCTCTGCTCCCGTTTCAGCTTGACATCCTGCAGGTTGTTTCATCTGAATTTTCTGTTCAGAGCTGAAACTTGTCAAGGAATATTTATGTGAACAAATTATGATGTGAAAAGTGGAATGATACTTCTTTTTTTTCATTTTCTGCTAACACTGGCTGAATTGGTACAACTTTTGCTATAAATAATGGATAAGTGTTTTAAGTATGCAAGCAAGTTGTTATACATGCATGCACTGCACTCTGTCAAGTAATGTGCAGCATTGAATTGTCAATGTTAAAATGGTCAATAATGTTAAAAATTGTCTCTGTTAAGCATTAATTGAAATATATTTTGTGTTTCTAAAGCATATACAACATAGAACAACATATATATACATATATACACATATATACACACATGTATACATACATACAACTTACAACAAAGTATGCATATCCAGAGCATGGTTATTTTTGCTATTCCTCAAAACTCTTTTTTTGATGGACACCAATCTGCTCATATTATTTAAGAGAATATTTTTCGTAATGGGTTCCTGAAGCTCTGCCAAAAATAATTATTTAGAATAAAGGTTTTTCATTTCTATAGTTCTAATTCATGTAGACTGGGTTTGTTCATACTTCAGAAACAGAACCATCCTCACACCACGCCTCAGAAATCCCTCTCTGTAGCCATAGCATTGTCTATTGAAATGTTTTGCTGCTGAAGTATTTTAGAACTTGTGTACATGTGTTTCTTACAAGGGAATGCCTGTGGGGAAAAAAAATAGGATTGGTTGATGCAGCAGGTCTTTCCAGGCCTATTTTTATATATATATATATATATATATATATATGCCATAAATAAACTATACTGATCTCAGGATGGGATAAGTAAATGTCTGGTGATATCTGTTACTTCTCTTGACAAGGCAGGGAATTTTACTGATTTCTTAGTTGAGACAGCAAAGTTTGTAGAGATAGATCCCACCATGAAGCAAAAAAGCTCCAGAGAAATAAAAAAATGTCATTTCATATATCCCAAACTCCTTTACCACAATTTAAATACCAGATTTTAGAATAGTAGTGTGCTCATTTTAAAGGAAAGTTAGAGGAAGACATAAAATTGAGCAGTTATTTATTGAATAAATGGAAATAAATCAATGCAAGCAGTCATGCAGACAGAATGTGTTTAATATATGCAAAGACAGAAGTACCTGAGGTCCTGCTTTATAAAGTCATTGCTGCTCTATCCTTGAATATTACCTGGGCATGGGTCTAAGAGGTAGATGGTTTAGAGTGGAAAGAGTGACATTGTTTCAGTGAGTAAGTTTAAAAAATATGCAGCTCTTAACAGTTATTCAAGAATGGCCCAGTTTCCCTCTTACAGGAACATGCAGTGTTGCTATTTCCCAGAAAAAGGCATTTTGCGTATATTTTTTGAACAGAATTAAAGACAAACATAGATGGAAAATTCCTTGATTGTGAGCATGGAGGTTTAGCTGCCTCGTACCAAAATCTGTGGTAACGCAAAGGTGCACAGGGAGTGGTGAGCATGGTCTGAATTTCCATCTGCTGGTTTTATTGGCTAGAGCAGGTTGTAAAGAATGTGTGCTCTCAAAATTGCTGGAGATGCAAACAATATTTTAAATTACTCCAGGCAGCAAGGTACTGCATCTGAACAGATTGAAAGCTGAAATGTTGATATCTGAAATTAAATTAATGCACAGGAGATTGAAACAATATCTAATTAAAATCATTTGAAAAATGACTTGAAAATTGAATATGACATAGTATTTAGCAGGCTGTTGCTAGCACAGCAATGTGGCTTTGACTTCTCTGCAACCATTTCCATTCCAAGCCTGGCTGCCAGTTATGTAGAAATTACACATGAAGCACCTATCTCGTGCCATCACTCTGTAAAGATTGGAGGACAAAATACCTTCTGCCTGCAGCTTCTGTACTTGTTCCTCACTAATTGCATTTTAAACTTTAGTGAAGGCACCCTTCTTCCCACTTTATCTGGACACTTGAGTTGGTCGTTTTTGTTCTGAGCTGATGTATTTTGAATATTCCATGTTGTGCCTTTGACTTGCTGTGTATATGCATGGCACAGTGCATGGCCCTGCCAAAGAGAAAGGCATTCTTTCTAAACCATGCTATGAAGAAGCTTTCCAAATCTTGAGGGGGTCCTTTGTAGGGGAGGAGAAAGAAAAGTTTAACTTGATGTAAAGAGATGTATCTTCTGCTTGTCTTAGAGATACTTGTTAAAAAGCTAAAAACTGTAATAAGCACCATCTCTCTGGAGTTCCCTTCCTCCTTTTCTCTTTCCTTTCCTCAGGGAGGAAAATAAATGAAATTATTCTAAATGTTGGTCTTTGAAAGGAGCTTTGCAACAAGCTGGTGGGAAAAAACCAGTGGTTGTAGAATTCATCTGACAGACTACAGTAAATCTGAATTAGTTGCCCTCAATTTATTGACTGGAGGTCAATAAATAGAGCAAGTCTAGAGCATGATTGGCTCATTCTAAAATGGGCAGGTAATAGAGGTCAGAAGAATCATGAGCCTATAAGTACTTTTTTCCTTACATTTAATTAAATACAACACACACTAAGTCAGATACACAGCAAAACCCCAAGGTTTCCTTGTGAATGATGCTATCGTCCCAGAAAATCTTTTCATATTTAAGGGTGGTTTCTTCTTTGGGGCAGGTAAATCCTGCAGCAGCCTGAGAGACAAACTGAGGCCTCCTGCTGAAACCCTTTCCCCGTTTCCCTTTGCCTCATTCGTGCCAGTGTGTGCTCCCATGAGTCAGCCAGAGGGTACAGTTGTGCTTGGCAGGAAATCTTCTTCCAGAAGAGCAGTAATGAGACTGAAGGTCTGCTCAGAGCCCTCCATAACTTGCTTCGTCTAATAACTGATGGACTCTGAGGTTAAACCTGTCAAACCTACACACTCCAATTCCTGACTGGGCCACTGACAGATGACTTTGCTAAAGGAAATAAACATTTGCCCTCAGAAAACACATCAGACCTCCCTCAGGTTAGTGAAGACTGAGCAGTGACAATCTCTACCCTTAAACACTCAGTAGCAACTCTCATCATGCTCTCTAATAGAGCAAAGCCATTAAGTTGTCCCCATTGTAATTTAGATGACAGAAGAGACTTCCACATATTCTTTCAGGTTAAAATAACTGGTATACAGAGAGTAGGCAAAATTATTCCACTGTAGCTACGTGCTTAATTATCTGGAATACTGCATAAATTGTCAAGTGCAAAGAATTATTCTGATAAATTAAAATACTAATTAAATAGGCTATTGCAGAATTTTGAGAACATTATAGGTCTCCGCTTCTTCAGGTAATTTGCATATCCTTCATCTAGTGAATTTAATTTAAAGGCCTCCCTTTTTGTATGTTTGGAAGCTGTTTTTGTTTCAATGGAAGATTAGAAAATGGATTTATATGTTGTTAACTGGTTTGAGGGGGATTTTGTTGGGGTATTTTTCCCTTCTTTTTTAATAGCTGTTTTTGTTATGCCTCTTTGCTGTTGAGTTTGTCATCAAACAGTAGTAATAGAGGACTTTAAACTGTAAAAAAAAAAACTTTGATGAAATATGCAATATACCATGCAATTTCCACTTTCATAAAATTTGCAACAGAACATCAGCTTCTGTCTACTTGTATTTGAATGAAAGCGAGCAGGTAGTACACTAAAAGACTTTCAAAATTTTGGGCCAATTTTCAGAGAATTAATGTTCTTAATGTTCTTAATATCTGAATATATTTTCCCGCCACTTCTTCCATCTATCTATATTGACTGTGTCATATTGGTTTAGATTCTTCATTATAGTTCTGCATAGAAAAGGTTAAGTGGTTGTATTCACTGTTCCACAGCTTGAAGCAGCTGCTTGATATGTAGTTGCAGCTTCAGCTTCAGCACCATTTTTGACAGAATTTCTTGACCTTCCTGAGCAGCTTGTGGAGTTCAAGGTTAGCTAAAATACTCTCCTGTACATGCTGGGAGTGAGCACGCTGGAGACTGTCGGCTGTGTCTCTCTCCACAATCTGACAGTGCCTGGGCTTGACCATTTTCTGGTTATGATTTAATCAATAACACCTCGTGCCTTCATGCCTCCTAATTTTGGCAGGGTTTGTGTTAGCATGGCTGTCAGACCTGTCCTTTTTGTTTTAGCCAATATCAAGGGGGAAAGCAGAGGTATTGCGTAAACCTTTTTTGTTGTTGTTTTTTAATATCAAAGCTTCAATACTTAATGTCTGCAGGAAACCTATGAAAAGGAGGTCAAATAAGTAATAGTAATTATAAAATTCAGTAATTCAGCAGACCAAATATTTTCTATTAACTGTTCATGTGGTAAGAAATTACACAGTGGGATTTGAGCTTTGTTGTTTACTTATAGCCATTTATTTTGCAGCTACTCTGCTGTGCAGTTTTCTTTATCCTAAGCTGCTAAAGAATCATTTGCTGGACCATTCACTTTCTTTGAAGGAGGCTGTGGAACTTTTTCATTTTATAAATCTACATTTTTGCACTTCGTAGAAGTCCACTTTTAATGTGTTTGCTGGGTGGGAGGTGGTCAGTGTGGTAGTATGGCATATCTTTGAAAAGTTTCACTGCACAAGATATACAACACTGCAAAGCGTGGTCTCAAATCTCATGTTTCAATCAACTCTCCTTCACATGGTCCCTTTGGCTCTGGGTGGAATAAATATGCTTGTGAATGTGCAAAGCATGGCACAGGTGTTAAGTATGTGACTGTGGTGTGCAGGTTTTAGGTCGTCATCCAGCAAAACATGCATTTCAGCTTTCTTAGCTTGGGACTCCATGTTCCTCTCTGTATCAGTGGCATATTAAAGAGGTGCAAAAATGAAGGTGTCTGAGTCTAAAAGCTGTACAGAGCTTTCTTCTTCATTTAAATTGAGGGCAATATTCACCCCTTGCTGAAGGCAGTCAGAAAATTTTTTCTGTATTAGAATTGCTAGAGGTATAACTTCTTGAGTCCTTGCATGTAAAAACTCTCACAAAAATCTTTCCATAAGAGGTGAGATGGAGCCTAATGATCTGATGTTACCTCTGGAATAAATGTGAGTCATTTGTGTTGCACTTTGGACAAACTTAATAAGATATCAGTTCACAATAATCTTCTGAGAAGTGTCTGCTGCAGTCTCAACTGTTTTGAATGTTTCAAAGAGCAACAATTAAAGAGTATTTTTCACAAATGAAAAAAAAATGTTAATTCCTTTAAGTATTTTCATGTAAATTTACAGTGTGCAGTATGTCCTAGCAGTTCTTGAACTTTCTGATTGGAAGGTTTGCTTTAGGCAACCAAAATTGAGAAGCTGCATCTATCAAATTTTGTCTGTAATCAAGGAGGTAGGTGCCTGCAGATATGTGTAAGATGTGTGGGATGACTCACCATATTAAATGTGCCTCCCTTTCCAAGGACAGCAGAAAGAACCCAGATGATTCACTTGGATTACACAGCAAACAGGCAGCTAAGGGAAGGAGAGGTTAACAAGGATGCAGAGCTTCATTTCTCCTCATAAATAAATCAAGCCAGGTGTCTGGGTTTTGGCCACAAGTCCAACTGACACAGTTTGCATCTAGAAGGTTAAAGTCTTCCCATCCCAAATGGGATGGCGTTACCCATACACCCAGCTAGGAATAATCTCATCCTTGTGCTGTTCCCATAATCGTGGTTGAGCACTGTTTCATTGAGGCTTCTAACAGTCACAGGCCAAAATCAGATCAGACCATAGGTTTAAGAGCATGGGCAATTGTACAACAGTGCTCAAGCTCATGCCCTGGGCATGTTTGGGTTGCAAGTATGATTGTAGTCTTAGTTATTATTACCTTTATTTAAAAGTTTTATGCTGGGTTGCTTTATTTCAGGTTTTAATGCTTTTAGTGATATAGATGCTGACAAATAAGAAAAAACTAACTTAAAAAAATAATAGAATTTTGCATTGCATCCTGGTGGTATTAAATAAACTCTTTATTCTACCTGTGAGATAAGAGTCTGTATCCATTGTGAAAAGTCCTACACAGTGGCAGTGCTGTTCAAATGGTAAAGTACTGCTCTGCTCTTCAATGCAAGGAAGTACCCACAGAAGAGAGCTTTCCAAACAAATTGTGTATCTATGTTAAATGTGTTTAATACTGTGTAAAATAGAATTAGCTTGGCTTTCTTTTTCACACAACAATGAGCAATTAATAGCATAAATATGCATTCGAAAAAATGACTAGCAGAGTTGCTCTCAGGGAAAGATACTCCATAGATGGAATAGGTGGGAACTGTCATGAATATATTGATGAAGAAAAGAAGGTTGGTTGCAAATGCTGTAAAATCATACATTTTCCAGCTTTCCTTTAACTCAATCTTAATTCTTCCTTACAGCCATAAACAAAGAGAAGCTTGAAAAAATAACTGGACTGAAAATTCTGCAGACTGGTGTGGGGGAGGTAAGTGGTTTTCAGGCATTTTACATTCTCAAAAACATTTTAATTGTTGGGATTTTTTTAAGAAATTCTGGAGCTCATGAAGGTTTGTGAGCTACCAGTCTGATAGTGCTAAGGGCCTTTTTAGGATACAGTTGCATCTGTCAAAATACAATCTGCTGCACAAATAGCACTGTATCCCATAGAGAAAAAAAAAATACCATCCTTATGAGAAAAGTGCAGCCAGCTTTAAGAAATGCAGTTTTTTGCTTTGTTGTATCACAGGAAAAAAATCCCCAAAGATGAGCACAGCAACTGAAGTCGTCATATTATTCCCCTTGATTTTGATGGAGTGCTCTCTCATCTAGATCAGTGGAAGTTTAAATTTGGGGTAAAGAGTCTTCAGATATTAGAGAGAATCTGACAGTGAATGTCTCGCTTATTTTGGATGTAACTTGAAACATAAATAAAACATGTGTCTGTTATTATAGTGATATCGCTAAGCGAAAACTCCACTAAGCAGTTCATCATTTATTAATAAACATGATGCTATCTGCTAAGAACCTTGTATGAACTACAGTTGATTGCTAATTCTCGTACTAATTTTGTGTACACAGTTATCTCTTTTTTCCTTTTCATTTAAGTAATTTTGCTAGTGGTGAATGCTCACAGGGCTAGGAAAATGCCTTTTTCTCATGATTGCATTATTCTCAGTATTTAAAATAATGAATTACTAACTTCTAATATACTGAAGGAATAGGTTGTTTTCTTTCTTTACTGATTTTTGGGGTTTATATTTTTGATTTTTATCAGTTCATGCCTAAGAATTAACTTGACAAATTTTCTGAGGTTCACTGTGCAACTTCATTCACATTATTGAAAGACTTTGTCCCAAAGAGGTAGTAACACTGAGGCCTGCTGTGGTGCTTAGGGCCAAACATGAAAGAACTTGGAAACAAACAGAGGTGAAATCATAAGAAAATGAAAGCCATCATCTCTCCGTGACTGATTTATCTAGGAATGTTTCTTACTGGTACATAACCTCAGAAAGTGGGAAGTGTATCCTGGGGCATGTGTGTGCACCTCAGGCTGCGTCCTGACCTCAGGCCAGGCTGAAGTTTGTGGTTGTGCTGTCTGCAGCCCCTGCTTTCTGTTAAATAACAGAACCAGGATTGGGGTACAGGCTATGGCAGCCAGACTCAGTATAATTTTACCCAATGGGACTCATCCATGCTGATGAAATACCTCCATGTATTTTGTCCAGTTCCACTCATTGAATGGATTCCAGTCTGCTTCAAAGTCAACTAAAGAATAAAAGCCCACTTCAGATGCTTACTGTTAAATTAAGTTTTGTATTATATGTGGTCAATGGAGAAAGAATTCCCTTTTGGATAGTTGAAATGCAGGAAGTTTTCACCTGCTAAATGTATCATAAATCCACATTGTAGCAATAGGGTTGCTGTAACCATGGTAGTCTAAGGATATGCTTGAGCTGTAACCTCAAGGATTAGGTTGTAACCTTAGCTGGATTCTAAGACCAGCTAACAGAGCTGGAAAAATTGAAGAGTTCTTAGACTAGAGACCTCACCAGTCTGATTCATGTGTTTGGTTTAGGAAAAGTCACTGCAGAACTCACCTTCCATATATTTAGGCTATCATAACTTTTTATAAAAAAACTACTGATACTACTTGGGTTAATGAAGACTTTGACAGAAGTTTGTGCTATACACTCTACCAAATATGTATTATTAAAAGGCAAAAAGTAAAAACTGGTTAACCCAAGGGAAGCAGACATTTTGGCCTAAATATATTCCAGGTTATATCTGAAAGAGGGTGATCAGCAGAGAAAGAACCAAGTGGTTTGGACCAGTAAGGTAATGGAAGAACATTTATTCAGATGCTTATGTATTTTGTTGGATGTGAATTCTCCCAGCTGTGTACATTCCCCTTTCTAAGTCTTATCAGATACGATTTTGTACATAATGAATACATTTCTGTAGTCTCACATACACATAAAATAAAGGGGTGCTGTAACCAAGCTGTTTCTCTGTTGATACAGTATCAGATTCAGGCTATTTCAGGTTAAGTTTAACTATGATAATCTGGTTTTGCAGTCTATGTTTTATTCAACCTGGTGAATAATTATTATTGAAATAATAGAAAGAACGTATTTAAAGATAATGAAGGAGCTTCTTGATGAATAAAGATTCCTTTTACTTCACACTGGAATTAGGAATGGAATTTTATGTAATGGTAACAGTAAATCAAAGTCAAGATGCTCAAATCAAAAGTACTTAGAAAAACTTTAGTAGAAAATGAGAAATGACCTTTTTGTTTGGACAGCAGGTGAGATGCATGACAAAGTTAATGGATATATAATCTTCACTTGAAGGCCTGTAAAATAAAAAGGATTGATTTTGCAAGGCAATTTTCATATCTGAAATACCTCAAGAGAAATATAGCCTAGATGCTAGTGGCAAATGGAGCTGCTGTTTAAACAAATGCAGGAGCTCTCCTAAGCTCAGCAATAATTCGTATGTGGCTCTGGACAGTGGAATCTGTTTTAGGTGTCGATCTATGATAGCAGCATTTGTGCCTCAGGAAGGAATGTGTGGACACTAGTGACTTTCCAGGCCTTGGGTGTGCTAGAAGGAATCTGTCCCTTCCTCTGTGGAGATGAGAAATGCTTCTCAGAGCTCCTCAATCTCTCTCTTTCTTTCCTCTATCTCAAGAAAAACATTTCAAGAGCAACAACAGATTATAAAATTCACACCAAGCTTACTGAGCCATTCAGTCAAGTCCAGGGAGGGCTGATGAATTGCTTTTATGTCACTGCATAAACATGTGCTGTATAGTCATTAACAACATGGGTCTGGAGTCTACCACAGCTGCAATGCAGTTCATCATCTTTATGTCACGTAAAAGATTTCCACAGCTTGTGATTCTTTCAGCTAGGCCTGAGGTTAGCTGCCTTGTGTCAGCGTAGGGTAGGTTCTGCTTTAGCAGGATTAAAAATGAGTTCTTAAGCTGCAACTTCAGAAGCTGCTCATGTTTCAGGGTGTTGGCTTAAAAGTTCTGTACGTTTCATGGGAAGGTTTGGATGATAAAGTGCAAAGCCCTGTCTGGACTGTGGGCAAGCAGAGCTTCTTTCAGGCCATTGTAGAACAGACCTTTCCTGGTACTTCCACAGTACATCCACCTCCATGTCTAACATTTGCAACAGATTATTCAACAGTAAAATAATCCAGAGAGTTAGATAAGAGTTTGATATGATGTGTATCACTCTTAAAATGAGAATTATTTTGACACTTATCTTGTTTGCAAGAAGGCTTTTATACCAGAAAACCAGAATAACTCTGCTGTAGATAGAACCAGTGCTGAGTTTGTAATCTTGAGGATCTGTGCATTGCTGTAGTGCTGACTATCTCTGGAATTATATTTGCCGAGATCTTTCTTTTTATTTTCAGTTTTCCAGCACCTACAGCAGGAGCTGGAAAAAACTAAAACTAAAAAAAGCTGTAGAACTCCTCTACAGTATCCATGTGAGATTTGTTGGCCTCGTTGTCATGTATGTTTGTGCCACACAAATCCATCAAGAGCATTTCACACCTTCTTGTTTATTCAGATACAATGAAGCTTTGAGGTATTTTCTTTTGATCTCCTACACGTGAAATAAATCTCTGAAGTCCTGAGGTCATCTTCAGGTGTTCAAGGACTTCCTATAGCTGAGTGTCTATGAGGGAGTGAATGCATGCGTTGTGTTATTTAGATGTCTATTTGCATAATAACATGAAAGACACAATACTCATATGAAAAATTAAAGAGATAAAAAGCATTTAAACAGGACCCAGAACTCTGTTCTCCTCTGTCCCTGCTTGATGTTAACCACTACTTGAGTTGAACTTGTTGCTCTGCATGGCTGAGCACTCCTGCAAGATCTTGGGGACAGCATTTTGTCTCAGGTGGAGGGAAAGCCTCCTTAGCAGCTGCATGGCTCCACCTGACTCCTCCTGAGTTCAGGATTTAGCAAGGGTGAAAGCCCCAGTCCTACACAAACATTATTCCAACTGGACTCATACCCAGGAGCTTCTCTCCAGCCAAGGGAGCTCAGCAGACACCATGAGTCACAGCCCTGCACAGCAGTCACCATGTCAGGTATCCCTTCAGCATCCTTTAGGAACTTTACTTCTATCTCTTCACATAAGCACTTTTGAATTAATATAGGAGCACAGTATTTTTAAGTTCAATTCCATACTGAGTTTGACTGTGACCAGAATTACTGTGACATGGATAAATGTTTATTCAGCTTTTGGCTGAAATTTGTTTTCAACCACAGTTTCAGAATAACAAGTCAGGCTCTCCAGTGGCCCAAGAAAGTGTAATCAGGTTTTGGAGTATGAGTCTGTGATTTGAATAATCGATGAATAAGGCCTGTAACAAGCAGAGGGGGTGGCACTGTTCCTGTTCCTGTCTTGAACTGACAAAACAGCACTCACTTCAGGATAAGTTGTATTAAATTAACTCTTTCGATTTCCCAGTAGGAATGCAGAGAAGAAACTCATCATTGGAATCATAACTTCATTTGTAAGATTTGAATCATGGCTCTCATATGGCAGACATAAAAATTAGAGCCGTTTTCTAAAACAAATGGAAATAACCCAAAATATATGCAAAATGAATGCTTCACCATACCTCTAGATGTTCTAAAATAGAGCAGTGGTATTTTGACATGTTTCAGGATATTCTCATTTATAGATATTTTGATAGGTGTAGAATTATGTTGATGCTGCATAAAGAGATGTTACTACAATAAAGAAATCTGCATTTAAAAATTCTAGTGAAGCTAGAGGACAGACTTTCCAGTGACATGCAAGCTTCTGAGGCAGGAGTCAGGTTTCTATCTTCCTACCTTCCTTAATGTTGCCAAATTTTGTCACTTACATCTATATATCCAGATTTTACCTAGAATGATATTGGATTGGAAATCCATAAAAAAATGGAGCGCGGAACTTAAAAAATAATTTTCAGCTGTTGAAGAATAAGGTGTAAACCTTTTTTCTGATTTTTGACTACTAGGTAAAATGCTAAGTGCTGGCTTTTGGCTTGTAAAGACCAGATTAGCCTGGGTTCTACTCCAGCTGTCTCTGCTACAGTGACATCGGCAATCCAAATGCTCCTGATCTGGAGCAGGTATTGCCCAGGGGTACCAGGATTGGAAGGGATGCTGTACCCAAGAACATTTAGGTAAGATAGATCTGAGACTGACTACGGTGTAGGAACTGCAGCTGTGCATGTACAAATACTCAAGTTTTAGCCCAAGACACAGCTAAATTTTTCAACTTCCACTGAAACCCACCCTTCTTTTACCAGAACTAATTAGGCTGAAGCCAGGCACAGGTACATGTGATGGCAGACACCTCTGCACTACAGGGTAAGTGTTCTTAGACCAGGGGACACCAGGGAGGGCTTTTCCCAGTGCCTGACTTCAGCATTTTTCTTACAAACCCCATGGCTTAGAGATGAACAAGTTTATTTTTTCCTGTTATGTGAGATCTGGGATTGGAGTTCCCACAGACCACTCCTGCCGTTGGCTTTTGCTGATCACTGTGGCTGTGTTGATGAGCAGTCAAACATTTCCAGGAGGGGCAGTGTTTGGAGCCACATGCATTGTTGTGAGCAAGGCATGGACCAGGTCACAGGGGAGTTCTTTGCTTTAAGGCATGTAACTTTAAGTCTGTATATAGAAATAAGAGCAATAACATTAAATAAAAAAATTTTAGGTGTACAATCCTAGAAATATTCTTGGTGAAGGCATAATAAGAAAGACTTACCTTATCCCACACACACAAATTACACATTCTAAAGCTGTAACTCTTAAAAATTAATAGATTATATTTTACATAGAATTCTACCAGTAACATACTACTTATGTGAAATTTTACTAACAGTTAATAATATCTCACTATTACAGTTTGTAAGTATACATGAATAGTAAAGTTATGCTAGTCAGAAGTTAGCCACACAGTAGCATTTAGAAGTAACACTTTAAGAAATTTGAGGAATGCTAAACAGAACATTAAATTTCTACAAAGACAATGATGAAGATCTATGGCTCATTTATTTAAGACCTTGTATGCTTTTGAAAAATGCATTTTAGCTAATATTTAGAGATAATGTTAATGCTATTTATTAACTATTCATTACAGTACATAGCCCACTAGAGGGCTGCTTTTCAAATAAATTGCATCCAGTGTGTTAATAAAAGTGTTAAATGTTTAAAAACAAAAAATATGCAGCAGAAACATGTATCATTTTATCCCATTATTTTGTCAACTATCTTCTGTTACTTCATGTTATATACACAGCATACTAAAACAATGTAAGTCATGGCCCCAAATCTACAAACATTTAGAATATGCTTAGCTTTAAGTATGTAGTTAGACATTCCATTTAAGCTCCAGCTAAGTTTAGAGTTAAAGAGATGCCTGGATGCTCCTGAGACTGTCTTCTGTCACATATCACACCGTCTCTGGTTGTGGAGGGGCAAAGTTCCAATGTTTATCCCCTGTATTTGATTTGAATATTGCATAGCAGAGGTATTGTGACATCTGAATGACAGGTCACAGCTTCAGTTTGGAAATCATGTGTCAGTAGTAATTTCTTTTCTTGTGCTCTGATTGTGACAACGCCCTCCATCTTCTTTACAAATTTTTAAAGAACACGACAAGGAAATGAGGAGATTATAATGTAAAGAAAAATACAGCAAACCTGATTTTCAGAGACAACTATCAGTCTATGTTGATTTATGTTTTCCTCCTGAAACAGTATATAAAGCACAAGTATTCAAGTGTCACATTGGTTCATGAATTCCTTTACAGTAGCACAGTGTGATTTAAAGGAGCAGAAGTGCCAAGTGATGTGGCAGTTGCCATGGCAACTACAGCAATTCAATTTTTATTCAGTATCATGTAAAATGAAACAAGATACGGTTTGCCTTGTGGCTTCAGGAACTTATGCATCTTACCAGTGTTGTTCCTTTTTGTCTTTTTTAACACTGTGCTGGTTATAAAGTAGCATGTGTTTGTTTTAAGGATTTATCTTGGGTTTAGGCCGTGTCATGCCATTGTTTTTAAAGCAGAGTTTCCTTTACAAACCATTATAAATCTGCAGAGAAAAGAGATTTAGATACTAGCACTAGCTACACAGAGCAAACTGCAGGGTAATTCTGTTTAAGAATCAGTGTTATTATCCACTCTAACTATGATTTGGCAGCCTGCATTCAATGTATTCATGAAGAATCTTTAAATAGGAGAACATGATTGTTTGTGCTAGATATCTTACTGATTCATGAAATTCAGCAGCCTCCTTCTATCAGCAGCCACGTTATTATGACTCAAAGGAAAACAAAATCTTGAGTAGTGTAATGGGTCAGCTGGGAAAGCAGCAGATTAAGATTAAATTCTCTTAAACTGTCTGAAGTTTGAGGGATGGAGATGGTCAGAAATTGTAAAGAAGGCAGATTCTTCCATCTCCACAAATAGGAGCTTGATCCTGGCAGGAACATGTGGATTTCAAGCAGTCTCAAACACAGATTTAACTATTTAAGAAGAGGCAGAAGTGGCAGATCCCAGTCTCTCAGCCCTCTCTCTAGCAGACCCTGGGCAGCAAATGTTCCTATGCAGGTCAACGTGGAAGGACCTCTGCTCTGGGCCTGTAAGTGTAGGAAAATAAGGGTCTGGTTCTAAGATTCAAACTGTGAGACACCCAACCTTCCTGTAGGAATCCTTGACACCAGGGACCCTATAGCTGCATCAGAGCTGGTAAAACAAACAGGAGCAGGGCCCAGAGCCTGTCATGGTCCCACATTTTTCTGTACTGTTAAGTTGTCAGTCACTCGCATTGTGTCCTGTGCCAGTTAGGATTCTTCAGGCTGTTTGCTTCTCCATCTAAGCAAGATCCAGGCCAGGGACCATTCATAACAGACAGTTTCAGTGTGGTCGCCTTTGGAGCACGGGTGTAAAGGCATGTTTAAATTAAAGAATAATAGAATTAAAACTTCAGCTGTGGGTTAAAAGAATTGTGTCATTTATTTTAGCTTTTTTTAGTACTAAGGTTAAAGTACTTAAGTAAAACTTAAGATCTTTGCTTTCTGGGAGGGCCTGATAGTACATTCTTATTCATCCTTCTCAGAACTGTTTTGCACTTGTACATCACTAAGTTTCCACCCTTAAAGGCAACATGGCTGTAGTGTCCATCACTTCAACATCCTTCAGAATGCAAGGCTTTATCTTTTATACATATTATAGCATATTTTTTTCAAAAAGATTTTAACAAGTTTCTAAATCTAAACATGAGGACTCCTAATAAATTAGTTTGTTGGAGCTCAGTTTTGTTTCTTTTTTGCATAAATCAGATTTATCCTGATGAGGTAGTTTTTAAGATCTATTTAAGGCAGATGTTGAAGTTGCTTTGACTTAAGCATAGTTTTAGTTCTGTGTGTGCTTTGACTGGTATCAAAGGGAAAAGCTGGGGGTTTTTTAATAAGAATGCAAACATACTTCGCTGAATTACTAATTCAAATTTTCTGTAGAAACAGCAACGAAGTGGCTCCTGAGCTGCAGAATGTCCCCAGTAGGTCTCTGTGTTCCCTTTGGAACCTACAGGTATCTCTGATTTGCATTGCTGGTCATTAGGCACAAGGACTGAGGAGATAACTGATAGAGAAGGAGAGAACTGGTAGATACAGTGCAGCTCCAGCAAAACACCCATTCCAGTAAATTATATGTGTCTATGTACTGCACGCTGAAACCTGGGGAGGGCGTGAGCACAGCACGTGGCTGGAAACAGCTCCTGGGTCAGTGTGACAGCTTTTAGTGCTATGGATCTGTCATAGAGGGATTTTTCAATGTGAGCTGAGCATATCGAGTGTGTGAGTATCAGAACCTGTGACTAGGAAAAGGGACGTGATTCTGTGCCACAGCAAAGTGACCTAGTCCATTAGTGCCCAGGGACCACCGCGGCTGACAACAGTTCACGGCGCACTCTGCTCTCGCAAAGGGATGTCATTTTGCAAACTGTTTGTCCCTCTGGTTCTTTACCTCTAGTAGGTAGAGTGATGGCTTCATTTTACAAATGTCAGCGCTGGTTTTATGATATGGATTTCACTTGATTGTTAAACTGTTAATTTACAGATCTTTACTAAGTGAATGCAAACAAATTCTGGTCCTCAAAGCTCTGCTAATGCACAATGTTTGAATTTTAATTTCCATTCCATCTTAGATTATGGTGATGAAAAACAATATTTAATCCCTCGTTAACACATGAATAAGCGGAAACTGTCATTTCCCACCAAACAATAACGGGATTATCTCAAGAACTGTCAGTTTATGTGAAAACATTATGTTGCCCAAATTTTCATAAAAATTAGCAGTGGGTAATATTCAAGATCAGAGCAATGGAAAGGGGGAAATCTGCATTCATGGTAATAAATATTCATATTTGTCTGCTCAGGAGATGAAAATCTAATCAAGGGGCTATTGATGCACTGGCTTTTTTTTTTTTTTTTTTTTTAACCAAGATGTTTCATCTAAATTGGGTTTGATATGGAAATTAGTCTTACTCCAAGTCCTCCAGGCCATGAGCATGCTGGGATAACACTGGAGGTGTCCGGTACATCAGATGTTGCTGCTGGCATCTGCTTCTACAGGCAACAAACACAATAAAATAAAATAAAAAATTGACAACATCTCAAGGGTCAAGCTCCCAGTGGCTTAGGGTGTTGTGGGGGTTTTCCCCCCCCCCTAAACATTTTAATTTTATCCCAGTTAAATCCTCAGTACTGCAGGGTTAAAATTGTCGGCATTTTTTGCTTTTGTTGACAATTACCATAAATCAGAAGACACTCTGCATGAAGCTTAATGAAATATGTATGATATAAAAATGGGAAGAAGATCAGTGCAGTTTGTTGCTTTAGGATTTTGTGTGTGTATCTCTGTATCTGTGCGTGCACATGCACAACCTGAAGAGCTAATTTGTATTTTGTGTGCTGTTCACTGAACAGGAGAGTCAGGCAGTTACTGACTGGACAACATATAAAAAAACATACCATGTGAATAAAATGTATCATAATTTACGCAAAAGTGAGATTAGTATGTTTTCTCTATCAGTTAATTTGTTCATCTAATATACTTGCATGTTAAAACACTCAGTTTAAAACATTTCTTCATACTTTTTTTTATTAGTTTTATTGGTATGAAAATCTGGTTTGTCCTAAAAGAAATGTTTGCCTTGACATACTTTACTATTATTATTATTATTATTATTATTATTACTATTATTATTACTACTAATACTACTACTATTAGTAGTAGTAGTATTAAACTCAGTAGTTGAACATAGTATCTTGTTCTTCATTGTACTTCCCAGGGGTTTTATGACCTTTTAAAAAAAATTAGACACATCATTAAGATCCTGATCCTACAAATAACCCCATATATATACATATATACACATACCCACATATATATGTGTGTGTGTATAAAGAAGGACATCCTTTTGTGGAAGGGGTTTTGTGTTCTCTGAGACCTACCTGATAGACCTGTGAGTGCTACTGGACACTGGACAGTTCCATTCAGCTCCTGATTGTAGTGCAAACACCAGCAATGTGTGACTCAGTCCTCTTAAAACTCAAAATGCCTCACTGAATTTATTTAATTCCTGGAGAAATTGCCATACAAAAAGCATCTTTTTTTAGATTTGGAACTGGGCAAAAAATATATCAGCAACATTCAGCTAAATTGCCTGTAGCAGGAGAGAGCAGAAAGATAGGCAGAGCCTGCTCTGAAAGAAAGGGTATTCCTACTGACCAAGAAAAGAGAATAGTTAGAATACAAATATTGCTTGTTGAGGGGATTGCATCCTTTCCTTATGAAATCTATACTAAATAGGAATATGACTTGTTTCAGAATTCCAGTAATTTGTGCAATAAATTGTTGTGAGGCAAGTATAAGCAGCCTGCAGAGTGTGGTGTGCATGTATTGGCAGACCTGATATCTTTAACTGTACAATCTGTGCTGGCATCTTTGTCCAAAATGTTTTTCAGAGACTTTATCTTCCTAATCAACTCCTTTGCGAAGCTTAAAAAAAAAGAAAGGAAATGCATGTAGCATGTATAGCAGATGGATGTTCAGCTGTACAGGTGTCTGCTGTGCAGGTGCCAGATATTGTAAGGTAGTTAGATATTTTCTGGGAAATGCCATTACTTGTTCCTAAAAGAAAGAGTTTCCCAGTCTTCTAGTGCTACCTGCACCAGCAAGATGTACACCTAGGAGTATTAATGGCCCCTCTTAACTCTTTCCCATTTGATCAGAGTGGTTCTTAGAGAGCTGCCTTTTTTCTCTTTGCCTTCTCCCAAGACACTAAATTGGCTCTGAAGTTCATCATTTTCTGCAGCAGAGCAGTAGCAGCCTGCACTGAGGTTAGGCAGCATCATTTGAACCAAGTTCTTCTTTATTCACTTCACCTTATATGTTTTACTGTTAATTTTAGCATAATTCATAATTGTTTCTTCATGGAGAAAATTGGTAATCCTTCATATGTAATAAGCAGCTTCGGCTGAAATAGATGGATATGTGAGAAAAATGACCAAATCAGTTTTAGTAGCTTCTACTGAAATGCTGATTTGTCTTAAGTAGAGAGATTATGATTAGAGAAGCATCAATCATAGAATCACAGAATCATTTAGTGATTTGGGTTGGAAGGAACCATTGGAGCATTGCTGCTTTCCCATTTGGATGAAATCAAGTGTCTTCCTATTTTTTCATGACAGAAGCACAACAGAGACCCAGACTTGAGGGGAGGCGTAGGTCCTCATGCAGAAGGAAGGACAGCCTGATTTTCTGCAAGGCTCTTTTATGTGGGCTGAACCTCATTAGCTACACTGAGCATTAGTCTCCTGTAATTGTTTCTCTTTTTAAAGCTATTTTAATATCCCAGATAGCTTATAAGACCCTGGGACAGGTAGGTATTCAACATTGCTCCTGGTTCATACCAAGATTCTGGTTCTGAGTCAAAAGGGTAAAGGCTTGGACTTTGGCTTCCCATAGGAGTGTTCTGACACTAAACTATAGATGGTGGTAAAGCTTTCTGTCAACTGAACATTAACAAAAGATCATGCTTTTGACATGAAAAGAAATCCCCTATTCAAAATTTCCCTAAAACTTATGTGGCTCTATTAAAAAAATCATTCTGCAGCAAATTGATATTTCTTTGCATAAATCATTTAATTGAAAAAAGGCTGAGTAGTTTTGATTAACAGGAGCATTACAGTAATGCTTTCTAGACAGGATTGGGATCTCACTGGTACCTGCCCACACATAAAGTGACAGGAAAGCTGTGTCTTTGAGTGATTAAGATAATCACTGAAAAAGACAAGATTAGGAAAGAAAGGGAATAAAAATTATCACCTTTCTCATTTCAAAATTAAGTATACAAACTATAAAGATATTAAATGAAATTATCCAGATTTAAAAACAAGTCCAGGAGAAATTTTTGTCTGGACCCAAAGTCCTGTCCAGTGTCAGAACCAGACACTCACCTTTCCTGCCCATTAGTGTGCAATTCCAGAAGCATCAGGATGGAAGCTTATCTTCAGAATTGACTTAACAAAATGTTTTAATAATCCTAGCTATGAAATGCTAGGAGCTGATCCTGGGTTTTACAATAAGAGGCAAAGTGGTTGTGATACTGTATGTTATGTAAATTATATGCAAAGTATATTGGCATGCAAATTTGAATGCTAAAAGGAAAATCATTCTTTTCTGAACCAGAGAGTTTTTCACCCAGATAAGCCAGAATCTGCAGATAATTTTTTTTAACAAACTGACTGTATTTCATTACATTTTAAAACATATAATAAATATATTAAATTAAAATAATGTCTTCTTTATAAACAAGTTCAATTTCTTTACTTTGCTGCTACCAAGTAGGCAAAAATGCTAAAATTCTGTCAGATAGATAAGATCATATCAGGATGCCATAATATTAAAAAAAAAAAAAAAATTAATGTGTGAAATTTTAAATTGCCATTTTAATACTTTACTATTTTGGTTTCAACAGTAAAAATTTGGAGTAGATCCAGGTGTTGTCTGTGACCCTGTTGGTCAGTAACATCCACAGTGGCTAATACCATGTTTTTATTGATGGTTTTTATCCATTAGACAATAAAATGTTCCTCCATCTATTGACAGGGTGAACTTTGGAAATACTAATGGGCAGATACAGAATATTTCAGGAATAGGTAATGTTAACAGGGCATGACAAGACACACCTGGTTGTCCCTCTGGCTCACCAATAACACAGTGGTGCTATTAACCATATTTTGTAAGGTGTGACAAGACAAAACAGAGCAATAGTGGCTGTGTCTGCTGTCTTTTCTCTGTTTTATCTTTTTCATTTTGAGCTTGAGTTTTGTGCCAGACTAATAGCCGGTGGCAATGGGCTGGGGAAATGAAACTTTTGCTAAGATTAGGGAATGTGCAGAAAACAATGTGTGAAATCCTGATTTGACAAGGATGAACAGACTGGTGAGGGCACTGAGACGTTTTGTGAAGTGAAACCATATTTGTACCCAACGTGTCTAGGAAAAAACAGTAACAACAGAGGTGCCAAAAGATTCCACCCAGGAGACAATAGAATGACATCCTCATTATACCAGTCAGGGAATAAAGGAGGTGTGGAGTTTATTCTGCTCTTTCTAATTACTGGTAGCTTATATTAATTGATGGCAGTGGAGCAATGTGTGTGTCGTTGTGCTCTGGGGTGATTATCCTTGTGAGCCTATAAGTTCAACAGTTGTCATGCAATTTGGAGTTGCAGACTGGGAATTTTCGTAATTGAATCTCAGGAAATAAACAAAATATGGCAACTTGATACATTTTGAGCAATTAAATTTCTTCTGAATTTTCTGCTTCATCCTGGGGACTCCCAAATTCTCAGCCAAATTCTGTCTCTGATTAAGAATGCAAATAACCCCAAAGAAACAGAAGAAGGAAGCTATCTCTATTATACATGTGTATGTCAGAACAATATATTGTATTGGCACCTGCCTTTAATTTAAAACATAGTCTAAAAAATCTGCCATCAGACCACAAGTCAGGAGAGCAGACTGAAAAATTGTGTCAACTGTGGCTTTTCTGGCTCAGGAGAAAGGGAACCACAGAATTCCTCTGTTGCAAAATGACTTATTTGCAGGATTTGAACTCAGTACTCCTACCCAGCCCATTCAGGATGTACAGCTTTCTCTTCCTCACTTCATGCCAGGTCTCTAATATGCTTATTATTAATTACCATGAACAGGGAACCACCGGGCTGCATTCCCTCATGCTAAATACCTGACAGATTAGCAGATGCTGAGGGGTTTGCTGGATCATTTCCTAAGATAAATGATACATGCAAGTTATTTCTTGGGTGCAATCCTGCTCATTTACAGAAATTTTACCCAAGCTCTTGTTCCATGGGACACTGGAGGAGTGGGCAATGGCAGATCCGTGGTTTCCAGGATCTCAGTCCATAAGACTGGCTCTGGCTTTTTCCAGGGCTTTGAAAGACTGGCTCACAGTTTCCAAGACTTCCTGCACCCTTACCCTCCAGTGAGATATGAGCCTACTGATTAGAAAAGTCTATTCGTAGTTGACATTATCCACCCCAAACTTAGTTGTACAGACACTTAACTGAATCATCTGTGATAGGAGTGTAGTCAGAGTCCAGCTATGATTGGAATTGCCTTTTATTTCCCACCACTGATTAGAGGGAAAGCCAAAAGCTGGGGCTGCATAGTTAAATGGCATTCAGTTTAAAAGCTAAGATTGAATAGGCTGGATCTCCATTACATCTGAGGTGTCAAGATGATTCTGTCATATAAATAACTAGGTAAACTAGGATATTACAGTTTTTAGTATTGGCTGAAGATGCAAATGGTGCAAATAATGTTCACTGAACTCCATATCAGTCTGAAAAGCCTGTCCTGGGAATTCCTGATTGATCTTCAACCATTTGTGGCCATCTTTGACAGAGCACTGAGGCTGTGCCCATGGAGCTTGTGAAGACACTGAGCTTGAGCAGTCAGATAGTCAAAGTCTAGCAGGTCTCCCAACCCTTGTGCACTTCTAGGAGTCCATACAAGAACTCTTTTATTCTGTCCTCCACTTCATGTAGCCCATGCAATGGTGGCCCAGTGGGTGATTTACCTTCCAGGGCAATCCTCTGACAACTGCTGGCCTAAGCAGTGAATAGTCTGTAGTCTCCATTAGTGTCATAGCTGATCAAGAGTCTTTTCAAGTAGCCCTAAACCCTCTCTTTACAGGAGAGTTCCCTAATATTAACTTTTGAACATAAAGAGAATAAAGAGTTCATTCTTTTTTGGCTGATGTTGAGAAGTGGTATGGGGTCGGCCATGCTGACAGAGCACTTTACAAGGGAAGAGGAAGGCGTTTGGTGTATCTAAAGGATATTTCCTTCTTTTCTATTCCTTTTTACTTTGAGTTAAAGATGTATGACTTCCCACTCAGCGCAGCTTGCAGTGTGCCTTTGTTTTCCAAATTAGAAAAACAAAACAAGCTGTTTCTCAATATAGTTGTTGGGCAGTTTGTTGCATCAAGCTGTGAGCAATGTATTCCATGGAAAGAGCCCTGGCTGATGCCAGCACAGGGGATGTGTGATGGGGATACAAAAATAATAATGCCACTCAAAGTGTATGCAAACAACTGTGGTTCTCTTCTAGTGGTGTTGAAACCCCGGGTGTGTGCCCAAACCTCAAAGCTAACTCAGAAGAAAAAGATAATAATGTTGTCATCTTTCATTTTTGTTCTTTCATTCCACTGCTCACCCCTTCTAGGGGATGATAAGGAGATCTGACCATGAAGAAAATGTCCGTATGAGCTCATATACATGAAAGCAGCTGTCTCTTGGTTGTGCCCACCCCAAACCTGGGGCTTCTTGTGTTTGAGCAGCTGTAGTTCCCTCAGGTTGTCTGGATCATCCAGAAGAGGGAGACAACTCTCAAACACTGTAAAATTCAGAAATTTAGAAGGGTGAAATACCTTTGATTGCTTTTAAATAATTGAGAGTGTATGATTTTCCCGGGCAAGGAAAATGTTACAAGTCATTGTTAGAGATCAGCAAATCTTTTTGCTAAAATAGTTTACAGATTATGGATTATTGAATACTAGGCAGTTGGGTTAAAAAATTAAACCTATTCCTTTCTGCCAGTAGTTTCCATGTAGTTCTTGATATTGGGGATGTCTTCTCTGTTCTGGTTTAGACTTGATTTGGTTTTTATTCTATTCAGAATGAATCAATATAATATTTCCTCAAAAGCTGTTTATTGAATTGACTTAGCATTCATTTTTATTTAATATTAACTTGGTGAATGAAAATAAAGGAAAAAAAATGCTCAGATAGAATTGAATTTCAGGTTTATATCAAACACATAAATGTGATAGTGTGAAATAGAGAGTAAAAAGTATTAAAAAATTGTAGAGGGGAAGCACTGCTCATATATGCCAGTAGGTATCTGTTCCTCATTGATTTTCAGAGTCAGCTTCCAGTCATCTGACTCTTTACATCTTATGAAATATAGTGCAATATATAAAAATAAATCAGCTGTAGAACTCAGGATTGCAGCATGCAGCATTATGATGTCAAGGGTAAATGAAACCATTGAAAAAGCAACAAATGCACTTCATTGATTGCATTTTTTTAGATTTTATCAACCAGTGTGCAGATTTCGTCTGTCTAAACACAATGTAGTCACCATTTATCTCCTATAAAATCAGTCAAAACAGAAACTCCTTTGTAATCAGTTTGACTCAGTGATGGTTTGGGTGGTGGTGGTGCTGGCAGAGGGAATCACTTTTCTCCAGCAATTCTCAGCCAGCCAATGCACACGTCTTATCAGGGGTTACCTAGCAACTGTATGCTGCCGTTAGTTGAAGTATAGTGATTAGTTAATAGCCCATGACTTCACAGGTTACTTTCTTTACAATTACATAGATGTATTTAGCATTTGATTTCTTCTGAAAACCCTTTCTCATACAGAAATTAATATCAGGTCAGATTATGGCTGGCGCTTATCTCGCCAGTATAGAGTTAGCACTAAGTGCTTCCTTTCCTCCACCTTCCCCATCATATTTTATGTCTTTCAGATGATTGTTACAACTTAAGCACATTACCAAAGGAAAATTATGAAGTGTCAAAAAGATATCTGTGCAATTTTCTGTGACTTTTTATTATTTAAATTTTACCTGCGAATTGCATGATGAACTGACTTTGCATCTCCCATGTCATACTAGGACTGGGCAAGAGGAAAGACCTTTCAGATGCAGCAGTATCATACGGGTGCATTCATGACCCACTATTTCAAGTTTTGCAACATGGTGTAAGTGTGAGTTGACTGCCACACACTTAGCTCAAGCCTTCAGAGTGCTTGAGTGTTCTGTTACAACCCTTCACATGGTATTTTTCCTTGGGGTACTTTTTTACCCTTTTTTTTTAACCTTGTAACTTTCTACTAAAACCATGCCATTTTCTTTTTTTTTTTTTTCCTTTTTTTTACGGTAAGTCTTTTTTTTTTTTTTTTGCAAAGATCAGTTAGCCCTGAGCATGTTTTTCATAGAATATCTAAAAATCCTCTAAATCCTCCCTCTCTTCTGTATGGTTATTTATGAGATTGGGAAGAGTGCACTGTCTAGATTCGCAGGAAAAGCACATGTTTGTACTGTCCAGGTGAGCCAGCCATCCTTCAGGTGTGCAGCATTCAGTTCTGTATGAAGTCTGTAGCTCCAAAGAGAGACAGAGGTGAGCTGTCAGCTGCGCTTTATTCTTCCTGCGGCCCAAATGACCATGACTGCAATGCCCTTCCATGCTCACTATAAGGTTGTTTCTGGCTTTATGGTCAAGTTTCCTCATATTGCTGTTATATTTCAAAGACTGTTTGCTTCTAGAAGCATCTTGAGAAGTAACAGCAAAGTCATGAAAACATTGTCTGAAGGGACCCTCGATCCATTTGTCTCATCTCCTGCTCCAAACAGGGTGGTTGCCAACAGTGTATCAGATTTCCTTTCTGTACTGGCACTTGGAGCTCCAGCATTAGAAAATGAGGACAAATTTTTGAAGGCAGAAGGAAAAGGCTGGAATTACTACCTTAGCTGTAAGGAAATACCATCCTTTGGATGCTACTAACTTGTTTGTGCAATCTGGTCTCATGCCTTTTCCAAGGATTTGTTTTCTATGCTCTTAGTTTTTTGCTGACTGGTGGTGATCTTGGTGTGTCCCTAGGAGAACCAGCCTGATCCTGGCATTCCTGCCATCTGGCACATGATAAATAATGATGAGTTCTCTTTGTCTTTCTTCACATGCTCAAAGCCATGCATCAAACACTCTGCATGTAATAAATGTATCTGCCACAGATGTATTTCGGGTGATGATCGCCCATAATCACATAGAACCTTCTTTCCCAGTCCTACCAGGCCTGTGCAGGGTGAGGAATGCCATAATTTTCATGGCTTTCTCTATACCTTGTGGACTAGCTTGACAAACAAACTTAAAATTCCCTGCAACTATTTTCCCTCTGTGTATCACCAGGGGCTTTGGATTACTGTGCAGTGGTCCTAGAGAAACTTTTAGAATTGACTGGAAATGTTCTGGACACAGTCAGTGACAGAGCTTATTCCTCTGCTGTTGGAGTGAAAGCTCCTCTGGACTCAGGCCCAGAGGGAAGCCAAAGCACAGGGGTTGAATTAAAACCTTTGGACAAGCTGAGATACATGAAGCCACACCAAAGTGAAATAGAAATATAGATTTTTTAACTTTTAGTAGAAATATATGCTAAGTGCCTTAAATATTAAAAAGCTGTAGCAGAGACCTTAAACACAGTTCTTGCTACAGCAGTGTTACCTTTCCACAGAATTCTTTACTTTAGACAAAATATAATAGAACTGTACTGCTCACATATTTTAGATAGAGTGTTCACATAAACAATAGGAACTGATAGAAACTGTATATGCAAATCTGTGTAATACCTATGTAACACTTGTGTAAGGCTTACGACTGTTAGAATTAGACCAGGATAGGTTAAGAAAAGAAAAACTATTATCGTGTGTTGTTAATCTTATTGGTCAATTAACAAATATAATCCACACTTCGGTAACAAAAAATATTGGAGCATATAGAATATATAGAAGAAGCTGGTTTTGCCTGCTGTTGCTGTTGCTGCTTGGCTTGATCATGTAACCCCCTTGGAACTCTGCCTTCAAGAAAGCTATGTGACTATGAAATAAAGAACTTAACAGAACAGCAGCCTCCTCTGCTCTTTTACCCTGGTCCAAGAACCCTGTTGTAGCGGGTTGGGTTTGTAACCGGGCAGAAACACCAATTTAGTGTAGTGGTTTGGCCCAAAATACTCATTACTGTTTATCTTCTGTGAGATAAGAATTAGGAGAAATGCAAAGCAGGCACCAGTCTTGAAAGAATATAAAGACGTTTATTAACAGACCTAAAAGAAGAGAAAAAAAAAATCACACCACACCTTCAGAACTCTTCTCCTCCCCCCACCTTTCTCCCTTCTCCAAGTGCCAACGTAAAAAGACAACCCTTGAGATGTTCAGTCTGTTTACCACTTACATAATAACCTTGTTCAGTTCACTTAGGAAGAGGAGTGTCTCTTGCCCATGCTATGAACGCCTTATCACAACGAGACAGCTGCCCACTTCCAAATAACTTTGTTCAGTCCATTTAGGAAGAGGAGTCTCTCTGCTCGCATGTCAGTCCCTTCACCCAACTTGCAGCATTTCCCACAACTGCTTTCAAGGATCCACTCTTGAAGTTTTTTGGGGTACAATTTTAAGGTTGAGCCATTCAGAAACAAAGGTTCTCTTTAGCCATCTCTGGGAGTATTTCATCTCTAAGAAATCTCTAGGAGCATCTCTAGGAACTGAGGTTTTCCCCTTTCCCACTTGGAGCAAAAGTCCTCATCACTTCCATCTCTCCCTGTTCAAACTTCTCATGAAATTACAGCTGCTTCAGCATCTGCCTATCTCAGCGCGGGTGCTTTTGCTTACAAGTTGAATGCTCCGCCCCCCATGCCTTCATGAAATTACAGTGGGTACTCTGACATATCATAGCTTCACAACAGAATTTCAGCTTTAAGCATCTCCTCTTTCTCTTCCCTCAGGTTTTCAGCTCTTGACAGCATTAAAAGGGTTGATCTCACCCAGGCCTTGCAGCTGGAATGTGGCTTATCACTGTTGGTCACATGAGCTCTGCCGGACATCGGGGCAGCTTTAGCTGAGATCTTGGCCTTGGCCGCAGTGGAGGGGGGGGGACCCGCGCTGCTCTGGCTGCCCACAGCAGGGATGGGGGGGGGAGGGGGTGGTCCACGGGTGGAACAGGGCCCATCGGCTCCAGGATGGCCGTGGCCCAGCCCAGCTGGCCCAAGCAGGGCCTGGGCCGGGCCTGCTGGCCCCCACACGGGGCCCGCAGCCACCTGTCCCCGCACCGGAAACGAGACAGAGAGGCTCTGCCTCGGAGTTTCTATTCTTAAGTGTGGATCACAGAGGTGGTCACAACTTTAAGTGGCTTAAAGAATTGTCCATATTCAAACCGGCCAGCTGATAGGTTCTGTCAGGTCACAGAGGAAGCTGTAAGCACCCCTTTGGAAGAACATCACTTCCGGCACTATGCTTGCTAACCCATGACACCCGTCAAAAGCTCAACACTCTGTGCCTGCTTCCAGCTCTGAAGGAGCTCAGGACCATGTGCCTACAACAGTTCTGACTGAAAATGCTGAGGAAAAAATAAAAGAATTGCTTTGATTTAGGTCTCAAACGAATACATTAGAATCATTAGGATGGATGATAAAGCACAGATAGTAGAAATTCTACTACCCCAAACTTTTCCTGCATAAAAGGGAAAGACAAAGAAAGTTTCTGTAGTTGCTCGCTCCCTTGGGTTCACTTTCTTGGTCTTATTCCATGTCATAAACACCACTTGGCAAATATCCCAAAAGGAAGAGCCCAACCTTGCTTGCCCATGCCCTACTAAGAAGAGCTGTCGCCTTTGAAGGCAGTGGTGTAGCTGCCCATTGCATTGCCATAGTCTCTTCAGGGATTCTCCCATGGATTTTGTTGGTGTGGACTCTTTGAGTATAACCTTAGTCTGAGTTTCAAACACACACCACATAGTCTTCGCCAGTCTTAAAAGCACAGACCAGGTTTCATATAACTTGATTCAGGTTCAGGACTTTCTTAAAGCTACAGCAAGTTGCGGTTGGTATCTCACAGACCAAGTTGTTCTTACAAGCACAGGGAAGAGCAGACAGAGCTTTGTTCTGTTTGTCTCTTTTAGTGGGACTTAAATCTGCTGCTAATGGTTATAAGGACAATGAGAATTCACGAAGATATAAAGGTACAAAATAAATTAATTTCTACTGGGAACAAAATACAAAAATATATTACAAGTTTTATATAAATTTTATGCTCCTACTGTAAATCCTATTCCATGGACTGCATGTATCTGCATCACATAAGCCCAATTCCTGTTGATAGCTTAGTGTTAACTAAAACCCAATACTTTTGTAGCTTAATAAAATTTGAAGTGTTTTATGGGTGCAAGGGTTGAATTTTGTTAATTGTAAGAGAACAGTAATTGCCTAGTATCTAGTAATTTAAAGCTTTGATCTCATTAATAGGGTCAGATTTTGTTACTGTTGGGAAGGGCCATTTTAAAGACAGCTGCTGTGATTTCTGAATGGAGATCATAGAGGTTGGGTTAGAATATCACAATGATTTATGTGGCTTTGGAGATATTTTATCATACAGTACTAAATATAAACTGCAGGTACAACAGATGGCTTTTGCCATACAATCCATTTATGCTTCATTCTCTAATGTGTGGTTATCGCTGCATATATACAGGATGTTTTGTCTTGCAGAAGTTTTCCTAAAGGATTGCAGCAGGATTTGTGCTGTCATTTATTAAACAGCAACCCCAGACCACAAAGTGGTGCTACACCATGGCAGCTGCCGTTCTCCACAAAAGCAGCATTTTTCATGTGTCTGGCTCTTTCTCTCAGTCATCTCCACAGCAACTTTAAATCATTCATCTCTTTCTTTGTGTTTTGAGGGGCAAATGTAGCTGGAGATTGACTGAAGGACCATTTCAGCATGTTAGGGTCTCTCTTAAAGAAGCACCATGTTCATTTGTAAAGTGGTTGATCAGTCTAGTGAAAAGAGCTGTTGCTACATCCCTGCCTCATTAGCTTTTTAACTGACTGTGTTGGATATGAGCCGTGCTTGAAAGTACAGGGAGGTGTTTTGCTTCTGGTTTCATCAAAAGCAGCTTTCAAGCAGCAGCATGAAGATATGGGAAATTATTTGTTAAATTAAGCTAATAAGACCAAAACTGGCACCGAAGACTCCTGTCTCTCATTCCCATGTTCAGATATCTGTGTTTATTCTTTTCAAATAAGTGGTGTTCAAATCCTAGCAGGCAGATTTGGAGTTGCTAATGACATTTCGAATGGAGCCTCCCTGTCATCCTCAGGAGAGTGCACACAACCCTGGGCCGTGTGCTGGGGGAGCACTCTCTTGTTAGTTAAGTGACAACGTTACATGCATGGCTCTTCTGGCACTGGTCACATTGTTTTTCAATTTGATGTGAGCATATTATTTAACACTGACTGCACTAAGGGTTTTTTAGCTCCCAGAAGAGTATTTTACTGCATGTTTGATCCTCTTTTATTGCCACATTTCACACTCAACAAAAGCTTTGAACTGAGAGCTTCTGCATCCATTGGCATTGGGTAACAGTAGGTTTCAGTCCCTTCTTTTTACACACCTGTTTTACAGCACCTAAGTGAATAATTTTAAGAATAGAGCCTATATATCCAAATCCCTCCAAAACCCAAACCATCCTAGATACAAATGCCAGCTAAATAGCAAGTGGTTTAAGTCTGTGTTGTGTGCTCTGACACAAATGCCTGTCTGGCAGGTGTGGGCAGTACCTGCCCCTGACACCTACACTTCACATGCACTCATTAACTCTTTGTGGTCTCCTTTTGAAAATTGTATTCTCTGTGAAAGGACTTGTCACAAGATAAATTATCAGTGAGATCACTAACTCTGCCTCCATCCTAGTGTTAAATTCATAACAATTTCTGTCAACCCTCAATATCAACAATGGCGTTTAATGGAACTCTTACAGTGGTAAAACTGCTTCATCTTCTCACAGGTGATGATGAGTCAGAAGACAGCCCTGGACCATACCATTAACTTATCAACTAGAGGATTCCTACTGGGCACAGCCCTACTTTCTACTTTTTCTTTCTTCTTATTTTATTCTAAAAGAGTAAACTTTGGCCTGAACTGGTATTTCTGTTGACATAAAAGATGACCGAGTTTGCATCCAGATCTGGAGTTTATTTCTTACAGGGTCCTTGCAGATCTTACAGTAAGGCATTTTAAACTACACTTATCTAAATGAATAATCTTGTTTTGCAGGTCACAGTGTAAAGATTTTTCCTCCTGTGGCATTTATTTTCCCTGCTATTTTCATTCTGTTGTTGTGTAACTAAATCCATCATTTAAATGTGCCCAATGTGAAAAAGAGATCTAGATGCAAATGCTACCAGTATTTTAAGAAAGGTTTTGTTTGACTAGGAGGAAGATGAATAAATACCCAAAGGTTAAAAATATACAAGGGGTAATCAGGAAACTTCTATGAGTAAGTGACCATTGTGACAAATTTACCTTCATAATTTATGAAGATGTGATAGTGGATTCTATGTACCACCATTTAGTCATCTGCTTTCAGCCTTGCTCTGCAGTATATATATTTAATTGCTACATCTTCAGCATCAAAGTGCAAAAAACCACTGCAAAATTGGCACACAGTGCAGCAGGAGACAGTGTGTCCCTGTTTTCAGCTCCTTGAATGTATCAGAGTGGAAGCTACTGGCTCTCAGTGTAGGATGTACGATATTACTCTGCAGAAACTAAGGGTGAATTCTGGTCTGGGGAGCAGGCAGGAGACAAACTTCTCTGTTTCTGCCTGGAAGGGATGCTGAGCAACTGTAAACTTTGCACAGGAGCTTTATGGTGCAGGTCTGTGAGCATAAAAAAAAAAAAAATCAAAATAATGACTTTAAATGGCCGTTGCAAAACAGCTAAACAAAACTGCCTGCAGTCCCAGCAGTGACCCTTCCTGATCTTCTAATGCTGGGGCACTCAGTGTACACTGACTCCAGCTCAGCCTCTGTTTTCACCCATCCTGCTAATGGAAAGAGCATGTTTGATTACTGATTGTCAGGGAGATACCTGCCCTGCTTCCTGCAGTTTGGTAGTTAATGTTTAAAAACATGCTATTTTAATAATAAAATAAAATAAATAAATAGTATCCACCGGGAATAAACATTATCCCTTAATTTCTAAAAATAATTATAATACGCATGTTAAAATTCAGAAGAGTGTTTCTCATGAATAGGAATCTAATTTAATGATTTAAATGCTGATGGTACAGCTAGAAAGCAACTGAAGTACATAATGCACCAACCTAAGATTCTCATATTTTTCTGTAATATCAATTCAGCATTAGCAGCGCTAAGCCACCTGCTCTTTCCTTAATAGTGCATGAGTTATTAAGACCAATGTTTTAAATTATGTTTATGCTCTAATAGAAAGGATCTGGTTTCTTAATTTAAGAGGTGATTTAGTTTACCTGCTTTACTTGGCATATTAATTATTAAGTCACTGTCTGAGTGTCATGTAAGATTAAATAATGCTGAAGTGCTTTGTAAAAAAAAAACTATCAGGAAAGATGGGTTTAAGGAACAGCTCGGGTGAAAGAAATTAGCATATACTAAAGCAGATCATGACTGGGGGGGTAAGAGCAGTCTTGTGGACATGATTGAATATTTCTAGTTAGAAGACACAGAAGTTCTTTTGCACTGTGCTGAAAACTTTATTTCACTTCTTATCAAGCCTCTTACTAGAGTTTCAAAAGTACTTTTTAATTTTGAATTATTTCGTTTCAGGGCTCAGTGTTTAGTATGTGTCACTGTCATTTGATTTTCAAAGCTAGTGAATACTCAAGGCTAGAATTTGCATCAGATGAGATCCAAAATGCCAGGAAGTTTTGAAAATGAGGCTTTATTTTTGGAACTTTACAGCATAATTTTTTTTATACAGTAAACTGTGGGTTTAGGGTAGAAATTCCAGTAATTTATTTTTCTAACTCATGCATTACCTAGTCATATTAATCAAAACATGTATTTTCATGTTCAACTTTTAAGAATGACTTAACTTAAATTGGTCTAATTTTTTTTTAAGTTACATCAAGACAAAGTGCTAACATTTCTGATTATAAAATATACAATTAGAAATTTTGAGACTTTAATAACTTTTACTAAAAGGAACATTAATCCATCTGACTTAGTGTTGTCAGTGGCTTTGATGCCTAGAAAAGACTTGTACTGAGAAATTTTCTTCTGGTGCTATAAGTAGAGTTTTCTTGATGATGGATATATGTTAAGGGAAATTCATCAAGGTGGGGGAGTTAATTTTTGTTGACTTTATGGTTTGACAGAGCAAAGCAGAACTCTGTCAAAGTTCTTGGGTACCTTTGTGCCATATTGCAGGATACGGATAAAGAGACAGACTGCAGAACTGCAGGAGCCATTGCTTTGTTGGTTCAGCCTTTCCGTACCCTGATTTCTCATCTCAGGGAAATGCACAATTATGCTTGGTGGTTAAATACTGAATTTAAGCTCCCCTTGATAAAGCATAGCAACCAGATTCCCATCAGTAAAAAATTCAGATCTCCCTGGCCATTTTATGAGGCAAGATAAAGGCAAATGCATTAGAACTTGCTTTAAATCTTCTTAACATCTTAAGCTTGGAAAGAGTTAGGGTGGTTCTGACTAGCCAAGAGATTCCAAAACTTCAGTATAGGAGGGCAATTTAAATGGGATGCCTCCACAGTGTGAGATTCAGCAATACCCTTCCTCTCCTCTCCTCTCTGCTTAGAGGCAGGCATAGAGGCACTCACATCACAGGATGTCAGACCACGTTTCAGATCAGGTGGTATCTACAGAAGAGCTCAAGATCCTTAAACCTCCAAATTAAATGCCACCATATTACGGAGTGGAGACTGGGAAAGAATCATCCCATGGCCAGTGCTGAGTGCAAGTGTCCTGACTTGCTTCTCCAGCTGTTCTTACTCTTCTCCAAGCACCCACCAGTGGCTGCTGCCACAAGAAGAATGTTGAATATGTGCATTTTTGGTCTAACTTGGTTGGATCACTCCTATTTTTTTAAAGACTGAGAAATTCACATCTCAAGTTTTCTCCAGCTATTAAGAAAAGAATAGTTTCTGTTGCTGATCAGATCCTATTATAATAGATGGGTTTTTATATTATTTGTGCAAAAATAGAAAAGACAAGGCTTATCTTGCAGAATGCAAAATAGAAAACTGATGGTGATTTGTATGATTTAGACGGTCTTTTTTTGTCTCCAAATATCTCCTCTGTGTCCAGAAGAAAGAGCAACAATAAATCTTATTTACACAACACAAACTGTGATTTCAAACGACAGCAGAAACCCAGCTCTATGCAAAATCAGACAAGGCGTATGTTTGCTCTCAGTAGTGAGGTTTAGTGAAGTCATTACTCTGCCAAATCAAAATATGATCCTGTCCAGCCATCCCAGCAGCCTTGTGCCACTAACTTCACTGTGACAGTCAGTGTCTCACACAGAAGGTCACAGAGCTCCAGCAACAGCAAAATAGAAAATTAGTGATCTAGAAATACCAAAACCATTGTAAGACCCTCTAGCTTCAACCAAAGCCTGTTCCAAACTCACTGAAGGAAGAAAATGCACTGAAAAAAAAAAAATCACACTTATTTTGAAAAAAATATGGATTCTCTCTGGGGCAGCTGACAGCCCTGAGGCCTCAACACCTAGAAGTGATGATCCCATTCCCTCTGATGCCTCCCTGTAGGCACATGAGAATGAGGCTGCATCAACCAGTGGCTGGATCAGTCTGGATTTAGGGACTTCAGAGATCATTAGATGTAAGTGGCTGTTCAATATGAAGTGGCCTTTGTTGCCCAGCCTCACCCCAGTCCTTCACATACAAACACTGTATGTGCAAACACCATTTTCACCTGTGATATTTATTCTGCCTGTCTCAAAGGCACCGTCACTGCCACAGAATGACTGCTCCAGCCATTAAAGGAGGGGTGATTGAACCCCTCTGGGGTGCAGCCAAGTATTATAACCACGGCTACAGCTGGCAGCTGAAGTGTAGAAATGAACTGTGAGTGTCCATAACCCAGCAGACTTGAGGAAAGGAAAGGCAGCAACAGACTTGAGAATTCACTTGATATCTTCTCAGTCTCATTTCCGTATCTTCTTCGCTTTGTTCTGTCTTGTTATTTTTCTTTCCTTTACTCCTTTCCCCAGCTGAGAGCATTATCTGGAGGGGAAGAGAGGAGTTGTGCTGAGACCTGAACTACCCATGAGCAGCTCAAGTCCCGGAGCACCACAGACCTTGTGGGAACCCAGCCTCCGCCAAACTTCTCATAGAAAGGGCTTACACTTCTAACACTGGCACATTTTACAAGGATTTACCCATTTTTTAGTTTACAAGTTTCTACCCTTTTAGCCATGCAAATTTTAAAGCTTCTTCCTGCACTCTTCACCTTTCTGCTCTTGCTATAGCAGAGTTCCATCTACCTGGCAGCCTTGAAGGCATTTACTTTTCTAAAAGTCCGTGAAGGTAGGGAAGTAATATGTATCCTTCAGTTACAAATGGGGAGTCAAGTCAGGGATGGGCTATTGGCCCTAGGAATGCATTTGGTATCTTCTGTCCTAAGCCAGCATCCTCTTCTCTGGACCATCCTCTCAGCCCTTCCTTGAAAGTTTTTGAATTCTGGGGCTCTGTTCTCATAAAAAAAGCAATCCTTTCATCACCCTCCATCCGTCATGCATTGCTATCACGTCTGGCAGCAGATGCACACATTCGAACCACATGACAGGAAAAAAAAGGAACAAAGACCAATGTTTACGTACCATGTTTTGAAATCTTTGTAGTTGGCAACTAAATCAAAGGACTGCTTGTGTTTTGATGTACAGCAGTCTTAAATCATTTGTAATTTTCTATCACCTCATTTTATCAACAAATTAACATCTTGATATATAAGATCATCAGTAAATTAGCAATCAGCACCAGAACACAAATTTATTTTTAATGTGTGTACAAAACAAAGGACAATTGATAATATGTGGTGTAGCACTTTACATTTTAAAGAGAAAATTAAAGTATTTATATATGTCAAGATATTTTTAAATTTATTCTGGCACCTGCAATTGGTGAATTTCTCTAGGCTTTGTGTCATGTTGAGGTATGTGCTGCCCAAACTCTTCTTCTTGCCAAGAGTCCTCAATTTTCATGAACAAGAGGGGACGATGGGGAGCTGTATCAAGGAAAGGAAAACACATCTGCATCTTTCTCAAGGAAAACGTTTCCAATGGAATATTTAAAAAGTACTAATTTCAGAGATAAATTCTATGTGTAAGGTGAGGGCATTTCCTGTAAATGAAGTAAAGTAATAGTTTAAGCATGGATTTAAAGCTAACATCTAAAATTGCAGATCAAATCCTCCTTCCCCCAAAAATTATTAATTCACTAATCCTTGAAACCATCACTGCATTGTTTTCTGGTAATTATACACACCTCATATGCCGGCTTTTAAAGACATTAATTGCATGATTAGTTTTATGATTTCTTCTGATTACCAATTAAGTTACCTTTTTCACTCTTTTTTGTATTTCATACATACCATTAGACTTTATAGTGCTTCTTTTTTAATTTCTCACCTAGCAGGGGTTCTCACACATTCGAAGACAGCATTATCCACTCAATAAACAGAGAGAGAGTTTAATTTTCTGTGTAAAGTATTGCTATGGACTTGGAAGGATGATGTTTCAGATATTATGCTATCAAGAGTGACATTTAATTTTACAGGGAAAAAAATCTTGTTTTTTCCCTGTCATAACAATGTTCACAGAGCATGATTTTAAAGATGTGCAGAGACCAAATCAAGTGATTCTGTCTGTTGGTTTAGCTGAAGTTGTCACATCTTCCTTTTTTGCCCAACATGTATTGCCAGCTGGTCCTCAATTATATTAGTCTAATTTCTTGTACAGAGTTCTCTGGCTCTGTGAATACATTTTTAAAAGTAGCCTCCCATACATCATAAATCAGATACACAAGCACAAGGCTCTCAAAGACTCAGGGGAAAAAAATTGATCAGTGGGAGTACAAGTTTGAATAGAGCTGAATTTCCAAATCCCAGTTAGACTGCATCCCAATTATCTTGTAGCTTGCATCCTTCAGATGCTGAGAAGTCTCAACTTTTTCAATACACATTTGACTTTCAGCAAATAAGACTCCTATAAGCTGCAGTGCCAATATGCTAATGCCTATACACATTAGGTGAAGATCCTGGAGGTGTTTTGGGGGATTTATAGATGAGAATATTGCACAAACCACAGAAATACAAAACCAGATGCTAAAAATGGGGTTTACTTTCCATATGGCACATACATGGACAAATGTTCATCTTGGTACGTGTTTCTTTCTCTGTATGTATTTGTGTGCTTGATTTATCAAATATTTGCATGGGATTCATATACATATTCTGCATCACCTTTGTAGTGTAAAACCAATTACATTTAATAATCAACATCGGACACGATGCCTAAATGGAATTTAATTGAGAAAGACCCTTATGTAAAGGAAACAGGGAACTGACTCATAGACCTTCGTGAAGAGAATAATATAGTCTAGAGCATATTGTGTGAGTGGTTTTAAGGCAGTCTGGTATCGATTTAAATGAGTACGCACTTCCAAATTCCTGACAGCTATGGCAGGTGAGAGAACAGAAAGACGTTGGGAGTTGCAGGGTAACTCTAATTGGACCAACACAGAAAATAAACTGCTAACTTTCCTGTTGATCCTTAAAAGGCTTGCTTGCCAAAGCTGTACTGTGGTTCTCAAGTAGGGGAAAAAATTGTCCAGAGTGCACCATACGCTGTTCTACAAACATGCTGTGGACAGCAAGTCAGCACTGAGAAATGTGCAAAATTGAAGATGTTCCTGTAATAACAAGTAAGAGCACCTCCAGCTCTGTGAAAACGGCAATTTTTTAATAAATTATAGGAAAAAAAATAAGTTCTCTGATTAACCTTTATTTTTCTGTCATGGTTTTCATTTTTAAGAGATCTTTTAAATCGATTTCATTTGGTCCCACTTTGTATTGAATAATACAGAAGGCAGCAGCCAACTCTGCCAGGTTAGAAAACAGAAGATTCCAGGGTACTGATTGTTGCCTGACAAGGTCAGAAACAGAGAAGTGTGCAGAGGTTGCAATCCAACCTTAGTTACAACTGATAGTACCTTCAGTACTTCACTAACCGGGTGTAGTTATCTTTGATCTTTTTAGAAGTTTTTTTAGGCATAAATCTGTCTATTACACTCATCTTTTTATATTTAATAACCAATATAAATGGTTTGAAATATTTTCCATTACCTAAAAAGATGAATGTGTATTTATGCCACATCTGTCTGCTCTCTAGGCTGTGTCAAACTCAATAATCAAAGCATAAATATTTCCTTCTAATGGCTGGTTTGTTTTTTTGAATTGCACACTTCTGCTTTCAGCCATTCATAAAAGGTGATACATACGGTGTATGGCAGTGAGGTAGGACCAAATGTTGTACCTAACTTGAAAACCAAGAATTAGCAGGATAGAGATTTCTGGTTCTTTCTCTTTGACAAAAGTTACTTGGTTGCTGTTTTTGAAGGCAAAAAAATATTTGGAGGAAAGGCACAGGGGAAAAAAAGTGCCATAATTTAGGCTTGCTCTTATATGAAGTTTTTATTGGTGACAAGGCAAAAAGGATTCTCTTGAAAACACACTCAACATTTTTTCCCAAAACTCATTTAGAAATCCTTTTTTTTTTAAATTCTGTTTCTTCTTTCCACAAATGTCCAAATTGTCATTGTCTGAAGGCTGAGCCCATGACATATACATGCTTTCTCTGTATGAAGACAGTGCCTACAGGCTAGCCTTCTTTCTCTTCTGGCACTCTGAGAAGAACTCTTGCCTCCATTCATAGATTAAGGTGTTTAGAAGTCAATAGATCTACTTTATTTGTAGCATGTTAGGGTTCAAATCAAGTATTATAGAATCAAATGCTGATCCCTCTTAAAAATTTACAGCACTGCATGGAGATATGTTCCTGGGTATCATGGACCATCTCCAAATAAAAATTGAAAAAACACCAAAACTCAATAAACAAATCCATCAATAAATATAATGTATTTATATATTGAATATTGTATATTTATATATTCCTATATTATTTGTAATTTTATATATCATTGTAGTGTTATGTATATTTGCAGGTACAAATCCTTGTGAGGGGAAGAGGAGAGACAGGCACTGATCTCTTCTCTGTGGTGACCAGTGACAGGACTGAGGGAACGGCCTGAAGTTGTGTCAGGGGAAGTTTAGGTTGGATATTAGAAAAAAGTTCTTCACCCAGAGGGTGGTTGGGCACTGGAACAGGCTCCCCAGGGAAGTGGTCACAGCACCAAGGCTGACAGAGCTCAAGAAGCATTTGGACAATCCTCTCAGGCACACGGTGGGACTCTTGGGGTGTCCTATGCAGGCCTAAGCATTGGACTCAATGATCCTTGTGGTTCCCTTCCAACTCAGGATATTCTATAATTCTGTTATAATAGTGCTGTGCTGAAAGTGTTTAGTGCTGCGAAAATGAGAGAATGCTTCAAGTTTCAGAAGTTGTGTTGGTTTCAGAGCAATATAGCACACCCTTGAAATTAGAAAGTACAGCCAAGCAGCATGAAAATACTGTCAGCACACTTTCTGGTAGCCTCCAGCCTTCACACTTTAATAGAAGTATGAATAAATGAACCAGTAACAATTCCAGTTTGGGCAGACTGGTGTAGCCAAAAACTTTAACAAAACTTTAACAAAAGAGTCATTTGGACTATGTGTTTTCATCGTCTTGCACTTCCTGCATCTGTGGGTTTAGTTTTCACTGAATACATGAAGTGCTGAAAGTGTCACGAGAGGCTTTTCTCTTCCTGAGGTCATTTGCAGTTGCGCATTGTGTAAACCCAGGAAGTTTGGATAAACAAATATGTTGGTCCTTTTCAAACTGAACTGCAGCTCCAGAATTTCAGTTTGCCCATCAGTAATGTCCATTCAAATCCATGTTGAAATTGGGAACAAAACTATCTCCGGTTTACAGAAATGTAGCCATCCATAGCAACCCAAATGGATTAGGATTGCTGCATCAGAGAGGTCCATTAGTGTAGTGTAAAGTACAGATATAGTATAAGCCATTTCAAAAAGTACAGCTGCCTCTGATCAACCTAAAAAAAATCCTCTTATTTCTGAAAACACAATGTAAAAATGCACAGCAGGCTACAGGCCAGATATGTCAAGTATGTATTTTTTAAAAGTTGAGTTTAACTCATATGAGTCATCCTTCATTCACTCTTAAATTTCTATTATTCTGTTATTCTTGATATCATCCCACTTTAAATGGATGCTGAAGGCCACAATGGATGTCTCACTCATTTCTCTTCCTTGAAGCATTCAAGGAACTCGTATTTTTTCTGGCTGGCTCCTGTCCATGAATTGCATACAAGCATGGCATGCAGTGGGCCAAGTCCAGGCGTTAGGACACAGAGAGCAGGCAGTCCTGGAGAATATTATAAAGTTGTTATAATGGGGATCTCAGAATTAGAATGCCAGTATGACATTTCTCACTTCTTCAATCATGAGAAGGGGCAAACTATACACCCTCCTTGCTCTTGCAATATTCTCCCTTCTCTCTTTGCTGCAATGTTCGTTTGTTGCAAGAAACAGACCACTGAAGAAGTCATCCCAGCCCAGGCTGTATGGGTTTGCTGAAAACAGCTGGTTTTCCTCGATGGATTTCCTCCATTTTTCACACTCATCAGAGGATGAAATCCTAACCAGTGCTGAGGAGCAGGGGAGTGGATGGGCAGGACCTAAGGCAGATGTACAGCAACACCTGATTTCTGTCTGCGTCAGCATCCAAACCTAAACCCCCGATTGTTCAAGTATCAGTAAAGAGAGTTTATTGATGGTATCAGTCAGAATGGAAGGACATCATTGCATGGCATAAAGCACTTATTCTACATCCTCTGTGGAAGCTGTGAACATGAGAAACACAGTTGTCATCATGTACTCTGGAGAGGAAAGCAGAGGGATTCAGATTTGGAGAACACAGGGGCAGCTTTCAAAGGGGCAGGACTAAAATGCCACACTAAGCTGCTCTAGCTGGGCATCTCATTTGAGATCCTTTGTCCCCTACCTCCATTTCCAATAAAATAATCCTGAAAACTTGTTCATGAAGACAGGATCTCTATTTATAGGGAAAGTTGTTGCTTTTTTACATTTTGCAGGAGCAATCTTTGATATCAAAATTTGTTTGATATGGAAATACTATATACTTGCTATTTTTTAGCCCACCTACATGCACACCAAGTTTCTGAATTACCAGTAAAAGTCTTTGTTTGAGCTTTTGTGCACAAACAAGCTCAGCTTTTTAGTATGCACCTGCTTAAGCAATTTCTTTGAAACCAGCATACTTGGGTTTTTGGTTTTTTGCCTATAAATAGCCTTGCTTTGTAGAATGTAGTTTATTGCAGGCTCTTTTAAATACATTTCTAAGGAGAAATATGTGGGGAAATTTTAATAAGTTGTCCTTATTAAAAATGAATTATATACATCAAAATTATAGTTGTTTGCAATAACACAACATTCTTTATCTTGCACTATCAGCACAATCAGTGGAAAACATAAAAGGAGATATCCCATACACATTTGAAATTACAATTACAATATCAGGGGAGGGGCTCTTTTAAGTCAGAGCTTTTTTCCTGAGAACAAGGCTAATTTTCTTAAGGACTTGCATTTCCAGCAGTCTCCTGGCTGCAGCACATACCTCTGAATCAGCTTTGGAGCAGAAGGTGGCATGAGGAGGAAGTCCTGCCTGACACATTGGGAGATACCAAATGCTGAAATTAAAAGATATAGTAGAAATTCAAAACAAAGCAAAAAACCCCTATTAAATTATAATTACATAATCATCTTTGCATCACTTTTGAGGTACAAAATACATATTCCTACTATCATTAGCTTTTTTAGTTTTCTTTTATAGTTCTGTACAGATAAAACTGACTCCTGGGATTATTAAAATAAGTCTTTGTGACGATAGTACATGTTTTGCTCCAGTCAATCAGGAATACATGTTCCAGGGCACTTCAGTAGATCCATTCAACTTCATTGAATTTCTCACAAAAAATTGTTTAAAGTTATAGATTGTTGCTCAGATGAGATCTGAAAATGTAAGTAATGTGACAGTTGGGTTGCACCTTCATAATTGACTAAATCTGTAGTGATCTGGTAATATTGTAGAAAAGATCAAATTTTTTGAGTATTAGTCATTCAATTCACATTGTTTTCATCATATAAATGATAGTCAATAGCTGACAGACTACCTAGCAACACTAAAGTTTAAAGCTGACCTCTGTCTTTGAATGAGTGTTTGAGTTGTACATGGACATCTCAGAAGTAGGCTTTTATGTAATGTTCCCTTTTTGGAGCCTTAGTAATTTTTTTTCCCTAATGTTTTTTCTTATTTCTAGATTGTCATTAAAATATTTCAGCTTCCCAGCAGTACTGGATAAGTAAGCCTATGATCCAGTGTTGATAGACACATCAAAGTTAATCACAGACTTAATTTAAAAGACGTAACCCAGAAAGCATAACCAATAAATACAAAACAAGGTATGCACCCATTTTGAATGAAAATCCTAAATCCATTACCACATTTATACTAAAGAGCAGGCTGATACGAGGGCTCCACAAAATTCAGGAAGTTTTCTTTTTCATTTTGGGACTGACAGAAGTACAGGTTGGTGTTTACACATGCTCTAGTCTTCATTAAGATGTCTGTCCCCACCAGTCCTGAGAGCTTAACAGAAAATTGACAACTGCATTTGCTAAATGAATTCACTTGAATCTGAAACAGTGCAGCACATGAACTCAAAACTGTAGCCTGTGTAATTCTATTGAGTATTTTCTCCTTTTATTTTTTTTTTTTAAGCTGTTTTTAAGTTTTTCTGCTTTTGGAAGCAGAACAGAGGATACATTTGTATGCTGTGCATTTTCTCTGGAAGATAAAAGGCACTTTTGATGGAGGTACAGACTGTCTCCATTCATGGTAACTTTCAGGATATGGTGAAAAGATGCCACATACAAGCATACTGAAATTTCTTTCTTAGTTATTTTGCTAATGGCTTGTACCTAGAAGCAGGTTGGACAAGACTACCAACCATTAAGTGCCATTTCTTGGCACTTCTTAGAAATTTCAGCTGAAAACTTTAATAATTTGAAAATATCTAACATAGTCTCTGCCTCTGGCTGAATTTTCTTAGGAAAATTATGACAAAAACAACTCATTCATTTCTGAAATAACACTGTTGAAAACGGAACCTAAGCCAGTGTGAAAAAGTTATGGCGCTGCTTTCTTTCACCTTTCCCAGTGATTCATCCCTTTTACCTTTGTTTGATGCTGATGGGAAGGGGAAGCCATGTGGAAAGGACTTATCTTTTGCCCTTTTTTTATGGAAATCCAGGAAATCTTCTCCAAAGTAGTTATAAATCTGTGTATATCTATGGTTTGCACATGCCTTGAAGACGTTTGTGGCATTTTAGCATCTGAATTCACCAGGGAATATATTCCATCACTGGTCAGGGGGGGAAAAATCTTGTTGAGGGCTTGTGGACCATGGTCCAGAGAGTTTGTTAGACACTGCATGATCAGGGTGAGAAATAGAAGAGATTTTTTTCTAAATAAATCAAGGAAGTTTCTGTAACACAGAAACTGGTTAATAAAGGGGACCTTAACCTCCCTGCTGCATCAGCAGTTCCACAGGACACAGCAGTCAAGAAGGTTCAAGGGTCTGGAGAAAGTTGGGTTCAAATTTGGAAGACATTACATAGAGTACCTTCCTTCACAGTGTGTTCTGAAGTTACTGGTATTTGTTTGAGACTCTCTGCATCACCAGACATATGTGGAACCAATGATAATACAGTGACTCTCTTTCAGGGAAATGCTGGGGTCACCATCTTGGAGGTATTTAAAAGGTGTGTAGAAGTGGAACTCAGGGACATGTTTTAGTATTGGATTTGGCAGTGCTGGACTCGATGATCTTCGAAGTATTTTCCAACCTAAAGGATTCTATGCTTCTTGGATTCTGTACTTTACTCCAGTAGCCTAAATGACATATGTCTGGATGATGGATATTAAGTCATGTGACAAGCTATATTGGTGTCGGTATGAACACAAACATTCAAACTACAAAGGGAGATTACTTTTTTCTCAGAATCAAAATCTCGTGGATATAATTTTTTATTCTGAAAAGAATATTTTCTTGGAAAAAAAAAGCAAAGTTAAGCACTCAAAATTGAATGCCTGGCTTAAATTTTTTGTACATCCTTAATTTGTCTCATTTTTCCATGTATATTAAGCTAGCATGTTTAATTACAGAATCATGCTTCATTCATATGCAGAAAGAGTCAGGTCTGGCAGTGAACCAGGACTTTGCAGTAAAGCAAATGATTAAGAGTCCCCCACCTCATTTGTTAATAAGTCAGAAAGTATAGAGTGAATGAGACAGGATAGTCTCTTGGTTAAAACAGCAAAATTTATTTTGATTTTTCCAAAGAGTCTTTTATGACAGTAGGCAATTTTCTTATACCAGTTTTGCCAATTCTGACTCATTTTCTAGATGTACAAGACCTTCCATGCAGGGCTTGACCCATGGGTTTGGTGAGCACTCACATGACAAATGTATGAACTGAAGAGTGTATGTGAATGTATGAAATACTAAAACATATAGAGATGGCTCAAACTGTACCCAAAATTAATGAATACTTTTTGACATAAGTCTCTCTGTGCTTCAAATCCACTTTTTACAGAGATAATAATACCCACTCTTGTCCAGGCAGGATATGAAATTCATTAAAAATTTGTAGTGTTTGTATACTCGGAAAATTAGTACCAAAGGAGGAAATGAAAATGTTGAAAATTATTAATCTATCTTAGAGCTGACATCTGCCATCACAAAGGGCTTTTTGTAATGTGAGGTAAATAAGACGGATGGCCAAATGCAAAGGCACAAAAAATACTGGCCACTATGCCCTGAGCGAAGGGGAGTCCTTACAAAACACCATTTCAAAATACATGTAGAGGGCAAGATAGAGTTGATCAGACAACCATAATCCTGAATTTTCCTGATACTAAGTGATTGATTTTCTAAACTTGGTCCAGTAATTAAAGACAAGCTTCCTCAGTATTCTATGGTCCAAGTGAGAGCAGCAGGTAAATCTAAAAAAAACCCCTCATTCCTTGGGTACACAGACTGATTCCACCTGCACCTCAGATCCAGGATGCAAAGCCCAGATTCCCATCCCCATCACAGCACATGGCCCATATGCTTGGCCCCACTGGGTGTGTGCTGACCTGAACGTGTCTTTGTTTTGGTAAGTCCTTCGTAGAAAATACTTCAATATCCATGTGAGCAGAGATGGGACTCTCTCCCAGGGGGCTAAAACAGCTACTAAGCTACAGTGGGATGCTCACTACTCTCTGGCCCAATGAATGTTTAATTGGGCCATGCAAAGGGGAAGAGTTCCATCAGAATGGACCAAGGGGCCTCAGTGGGACTCTCCAGCTCTGGTGGCTTCAGCTCTCTGCCAGGAGGGATCCCTGAGGTGGGGGAGATGTTTGATGAAGGCATGGCCCACATCATATGGACAGATGCTTTAAATACGGAGCTACTGGATGAAAAAGGGCACTATCATCTTGTCCTTTGAGAAGACCAGACCTCCTTTGCTTATCTGAAGAATGGATTTACCTATCTGAACCCTGAATGCAGCTAAGTGCAGCTAAAAGGCCCTGAATGAGGCGGGCTGAAGTCATATCCATCCTCTACTGGCCAGGCTGGGCAGATCCATTGAGGTGGTAGCTGTGAACCCTCCGGTCTGGCCTTTTTCTTACCCCAAAATGCCTAATTCAGAGTTGGGGAAGGCCCTTGGCAGCCCGGTATCTAGGGCTGTGACATTTTGTTGCAGTGACATTATCGAATTCACTTGGGCTACTTTAGCCCAAGGGGATAAAAAGGATATTTAGGGATGGCAAGATGTAGTCCACATGTTGTTAAGTAGCATCTGCAGAGAAATCTGCATAATCTCAGAGGAAAGCTTTTCATTAATGTAAAATACAAAGTTGCTCCTGAAAAACCTTTTCTGAAGTGTGTTTAAACTATGCACTTCAAAGCATCCTGGTGCTTCTGTGAGCCCTGGCTTCACAAGAAACTTTCCCATAGATACAAAGGAGGAGAAAATCTCCAAAGTAATATATGGAAATAAGAGGAAAGGCTGTTTGCTTCTTTTGCATGAATGCACCTGATTTTGACACAAGAAACGAAACAGTAGACAGAAGAAGCTCAAAGCTCCCAGTTGCAGCCCTTTTACAGTAATAATAAAATATGGGGTTTAGCCAAAACTCAACTTTCTCTATTATTTTAGTCTGCTATTTTCTTGCTCATGACCTTCCCAGCTTGTATCCCAGAGCATCTTTTGTGCCTGTGCTTCAAAATGCCATAGTTACACCCCTCTCAAGCTGAGTACTAACAGTAGGTGGAGATGCAATCCATTTGTTCTGTAGTGTTTCCAAACAATCTGAAGCCAGTCTGACTTGCTATTAATTTTAATTAATTCTTGCAATAAAAACCAACAGAACAGTGGTTTTGTTGAAGAAAAATAAATTTATAGGTCATGCCTTTAGTTTCCTTTATGCAGTAATCTGATAGCTTGTTTTGGCATCACAGGTGGAATACAAAGACCTAACTTTAGTCTCTGCTCTTTGTTTTTCTCTCAAAATCCATGCCTTATGCTTCTCCTTTCCCTCAGTGAAAGAAAATTATAATAAAAGGGAGGTGGTTCTGAGACCAGTTCAAGATCAGGATACAAGCTGATTTGAAAAATCTATCAGCTTATTCAAGATTCCTTGTTGGTGCATCTTATTTTTTAAAGGAAAGGCAATATGAAACGCTGACCTTCTTTTAATTCAACTTTTACCATAGCTGGATTTGAAAGGCGGTCTCTGATCTATGCTTCCACAAAGGTGAAACAAAATTGTGACTGTTTCTTTGCAGGTTTAAACTTTGGAGAATGAGGGTTACAACCAGTTTTTTGCCCATGCAGCTACACTCACTTTGCTCCCTGGGCAGTAGGCAGTGAATATTGACAGGTTCTAGCAAGAACTCTCAATCAGGTTTTTAAAGTGCTCCCAAACATGCAAATCAGCAGGAAGAGCAACATGCCTTTCCTGGGAACGGTACCCCTGAACAGGTTATGTCTGCCCATTTTGATGGTACCTGCTGTCCAGCTTTTCAGATCTTTGCAAGTTTAGTATTTAAAAAATTACCTTTTATGTATATCCTTTGCACTCACAATCAGTCTAATCCAGCTGGGTATCAGGGAACAATAGTTTTGGGGTTTTTTAAAATCAGAATTGTATCATAGTTGTTCCATGACACTGCCTCTCCTTCAGAAGCCTCCAGAAATACACCACCAGGAAAACCAGCCAGCACTAGGCTGCAGGACGGCAGAAAGACTAATGTTTATTAAGGTTCAGGAAAGTGCTTTTCTGAGAATAATTCTGTTTTCTGAATTAAAAATTTTGGCATTTTGCTTTGTTCTTTTATGCCATTTGTTGTATAGAGCATTTATCCTGTCCTCTTTTTCATTCTTATGAAATATCTGATGATACACACAGCTTGGTTTACCCCTAGATCTTCAGCAGTGTTAGAAGGAAGCTCTAAATAGAAGTAACAACATAAGAGAAACAAAGGGATGAAGTTTCTTGGAAGACTGGGGAATATCTTGTGGAGGTACCTGTAGGTTCTGAAACTTATTTGCTCCTCTCAGTAGCCTCTCCCAATTCACGATTTCTTATTCCCATGGCAAATTGGTCAGACGTGTTACCAAAGATGACAAAATGATAGTTAATGGAAAGCTATTAAATAAAAGGTTCTGTCTTTCATATCGTTACTTTGATGAAGTCAATTTTCAGAGGAAAGCGCCAGAACACCAGGAATCACGGTGAACTTTAGAGAAGATGCAATTACCTCTCATGTGAAAGTCAAGTCACATATGTTTCACTGGTGTTTTTTAAATCTCATGCAAGATAATTGCTACTGCTGGAAAATATCTGTCTTTCAGTGCTGCATATCATATTCATCCTACTTATAGGACTTATTTCATTAATAGTTGCATTAAAATATCACCCCACTCATGTTCTAAAGGAGCACTCAAAACTTAGTAATTATTGAATTTTTAATTACTTTATTTTGTTATTTCTTCACTATCTTTAAGTTCTTTCCTTATGCTCATGAAAACTAGGAGAAAAAAATAAACTTTGAATGAAAGATGACATGGAGCTTGTGTGTAGATATTTCCATGTCTGGCTTTCATTTAAAGAAACTGAATTGTAAATGAACAAAAAGAAATTTCAAGAGACAGCCACATCTCACTAACACCAGGCTTCTAGAAATTTAGGGTATGATTCACCATAATCCAAAATCCTAATAATGAAATACATTTCTTCCAGCAAATGTGTTTTCTGTATTACATCATTTGGTAGCACATTTTGATAGCAGAACTCCACAACCTACCAGAGGTCTTTAGTGCCCCTGCAAAGCAGAAACAAAGCTGGTTTCAAGTGAATTCACTTGATCCTGGCTGATGGGGTTACCAATTTTCTGGTATTGTGTATATATATATATACACACACTATTGAGTATATAGATGTAGTATATATATTTTTTCTAGCATTGAGTATATATATATATATATAATCTATAGCAAATAATGATAATTCATAGTGCTTCTCTCACATCAATGAAAACTTTGCTCACCTGAGGTTTTGTCTACGTAGGAAAGTAGCTTTATAGTCACACCAAGATATAAAATCTTTTATATTTTATATGTTTGAAACAGAGTGAGCCACTCAATAATCCTTGAGTTCAGTTTTGCAGGGTCTCAAGTTGGTTTCCACTTGCATTCAGGAAAATTCAGCTAAACCAGAAAACATTTAGAAGAGCATTTTGTTTTCAACAAAAAGATGTCATTAAGTTGACTCCCTCAGCCTAGATCTGTGCAATGGGCCACAGAGATTCAGCTTTACTTTCTAGGGGATATCTTACAAAGCATAGGCTGTGATTTTGCCAAGAGTCTTGTCCCACACAGAGGGCATTGAGCGCCGAAACTCTGTCACTTTGGTGAGGATTTTTTCCCTCCTTCATTTTTCAGTGTGTGCTGCCACTGTGTAGCTACCTGTGTCCTGGGCTGTGGATGTGTTTATAAATTAAAAGATTTCAGACATGATAAACTGCATTTTAACAGTAATTAGAGCATATGGTGATGTTGAGTCTTAATAGAAACAACTCTGTTGCAAAGACTTCAGTCTGCCAGTAATGGAAATATGACATTTATGCAGGCTTTGTGTTGTTTGAAGCTACTGGCCATTGTAGCTGAATTGCTGTGTGGCTCCACTCAGCCATTCTCTTTCCCAGCGGTTTTTCTTGAGCATGAAGCCATTTCTTTTCCTTTTTTTTTTTTGTTTGTTTGTTGGTTTGTAAAGGGTCTAGTGAGTTATGTAGCTTTCCCTGAGAAGTAAAAAGGCTTGTAAGCACTTACTCCTCCCTGACATTTCAAATCTATGTGGTTGTGGTTAAAGATTTAGTTACATGGCAACTTTTCTAATGAACCACCTTACTTTAAAATGAACTCTAAAATGCCAGTCTGCTTTAGCAGCTATTTTATGATCAAATTCCCTGGTGAAGTATGTGTAACTTGCTGACTTCAGTGGAAGCAACATACATCTGAGGGCAAAATTTGTCTCCTGGATTGACTGATTGTCAGCTGTTTGGTGCTACGTGCCAGCTATTCAGAGGCACTTAGCTCCCAGCAACTCTTGCAATGAGACCTTGGGCTGAATTTTCACTGGCTTTTTGTGAATCTCATATACAATGTGTAAATAAAAATGGGCCTGAGTCCTTATGTTCAATGGGAAGTAATTTATTCTCAGGAGCAGTCCCAATGTGTATCCAGATCCTGTTGAGATGATTAAGTGCTTATTAACATGAGTAAGAGTTACAGATTACAGCATTCTGTTGACTACTTAAAAAATCACAAGGCACGATTCATACTGAAGTCAATGGGCAGAGGCTGGAGGAGCAGGAAGCACTCATTAGAGACATGGACTACACTGGGGTCCCTGGGAGCCTGTGTTTGTCAAGCTTGAGGTGTTATTTTTAAATTGCATCTTTGGTTTTGTGGATGCCACTTTACCCTTGCAACTATTTGTGACCACCATTTTGAACTGAAAAGGTATATGACATTCACTCAGCTTTTTCTCGTGGGTGGTAACTCACACACAGAAATAGAGTGCAATTTAAGAGTAAATCTAAGAAAGAATATTGTCTTGCAAGCAGAGTCTCTTGCAAAAACTGATTTTGTTCTCCGTACTCCCCCAGTACAAGCAAGATATTAATATTTTCTTTCCTCATGTTTACAGTTTGGGAAGTCATCCCAGGGGTACTTGGAACTGTTTTTCAGTTGCATTTCAGGGTCACAGTTTCTGCCACATCTCATAAAGGGTCTGAGGAGTAAGAGAACCCATGATTGAGAAGTAAGACTGGGATCACCCCACCAAGTGCTGGTGATGTTCTTCAAGGCTGAGCCCCAATCCTGAGTGGCCTTCTTCAGATTTAGACTAAGGGCAGTACTCAGGCTCTGAGGTATGAGCTGCTTTATGAAGTGTTTCTGCACAGATTGAATATGTTTAACAGTTTTTAGAATAGATCCTTTTAAATTACAGGCATCCATCTATCAGTCCCACCACCCAAACAGAATGACAGGGCGTTTTTTGACATTTTGGGCTCGTAAATTAATTGACTTGCTTGATGGTGTATTATTTTTATTTTGAGGTTGATAGAAAATCAGCACACATTGAGCATTAGTTTCATTTTGAGTCTAATCATCATTCATTTATCAAATGAGGTGTCACTTTGTGTTGGTTGATGGAGTCACACAGACTTGTGAGCAAAACAGTTTTACTCTGGAAGCAGCTTACACCAGAGAGGTTTTTTTCCACAGTAGAAGTTATTCACACACTCTTATGAACAATCTCATTGGTAATCTAAGAAAAAAACATACTGTTCCTTACCTTGAACTAGCAATAATATAATCAAAGCCGTTGAACATGACATCTGGGAGCTTGAAAAGTTTGGAATTATCTGAAGAATGTGGTTGTTAATGCACACAGAATTATAACTACAAAGGTGGATTATATCCCAAGACTTCAGGCTAAATATTTTGAATTGAGAAGCCATGTTACATTTGTATATCTTATCGTCATATATATATATATGTTTGTTGTAAAGAAATCCAGAGATCTACAGATCTCGTGTCGTACAACCAGTGACTATAAATATCCTATCAGTCCCTTGTGAATATGGCTCGGTCTATACTGGACATAAAAGCCAGAGATTTTGAAAATCAAAAGAGTATCGTGATTGTTAGAAGACTTAAATAAGCCCCTTCCACCCATACAGTTAGGGAGAAAGGTATATAGATCTGGGCAACAGCTGAGCATATTATTCCAGAGTTAAATCATAATAAAAGAGGCTGTCATGAAACCTTAGAAACCTAACTTGAAAACAAAATTATTAATAGCCAAGAGGGTAAAAGCTCTAGTCAAATTCGGAATCCAGTTCTAAATAGGATCTCCACTTCAAGAATGAATAATAGATGGAGTCCAACTGTTCTGTGGTTGAGCACAAATTAGGGATTCATTGATTGTAATCAAAAGCAGCTGCTTGTAATCAAAGCATAGGTTTTGATAGGTCATTACAAATGATATGCTAATTTTCTATGTATATAAAGAGCAGAGATGGAGCTTTTCAAGAAAGGTCTTGATGATGCAAAATACAGATTTTGTGAGAAGTTTACCTTGGTGTTTTCTTTCTTACCTGTCGTTTTTCTCAGTCAGTATTCTCTGTCTCCATAATTAGTTTGAGTTTTGCAGCAGCTTATTGGAAATGTCACCAGCAGCTGGTTTGATGCAGCACAGCACAGTAATGCACTTATAGGAGGAAAGCAGGTCTTAGCCCTTCCTTTTATCATTATTAACTCACAATGAATACTCCTTCCTATGGACATAAGTTTGTGAGTCCAAATTTTGCTAAGTGCTTAGGCAAGTGTTTTCAAATTCACCTGTTTTAATTTAAAATACTTCAGTAAATGGCAATAATTAGTGAAAGAGAATAACAGCTATCTAGAAACTAAAAATCAGATAACTATTTAAATTCTTAAATTTATACACACATTTGGAAATACCTTGCCCTCAGGTCTCATAGTCTTGAAGTTAACTGGGACAAAGCTCCATGCAAAGTTAGTTTCCCACATATTTAATCACAAAACATCTTTGAAGTCCAAAATCTCCATGGCATTCCTTCTTTTTCAAAAGAGACATTATTTTGCCAGTTCATGGCTGGGGAGGTTTGCTAGTGTCAGGTAGGTGTCTGGCTATCTCCTCTCTTGCTCTGCAGCACCCTTTTGAGCCAGGAGGTCATTCTCTGGATTTGAGCTCCGCTGTGAAACTGAAACAGAGGTAGGAAGGCCAAAAAAGACAGTTGTAATTCCCTGGTCTGAATTCAAAACACAATAGCCAATTCAATGGAAATTAGGCCAAGCTCAGTGTACTTCTAAAGGAGATGTAACTGTCCCTTTTTACTTTTTTATACCCTTTTATATGTTTCATTTGCTATTGATTTTGGTGTTTGCAATCTGTAGTTGTTCACTCCCTAGCTGCTTTTAGGTGCTCAGGAGGAGTTTTCCATATCAATACAACAGGATTTTTCCATTTCAATACAGGCAGAAAGTAACTTTTTTTAGCCTCAAACCTTGATGCTACAAACCATTCCTTATGTCGTTTCCAGACAGGCTTTCTGTGGTTGCTATTTAAATTGATTTGGAATCTAAAACTACTACACCTCTATCACCAAACTGTCAATCTTAGCTAGTGACCACTAAGTAAGTATTAGATTAATATGAAGATTATGCCAAACAGACAGCTCTCAGACATTCTCTGGCCTCTCAGACTGGCTTATAAAGTGTGCTACTTGTAGAAGCATTGACAAGTTGGCACATTAGGCTGGGCTTCTACTTTTGAACCACATTTTTTTGTAACGGGTCTGGTTTTGACATTGGGAATTCTTTCACTGATGTGTTTCTGATATCAAGACATGGCTGCAACCAGAGGAGTAAGGAGGGAATCCCAGCACTCCTGCCCTACATGGTGCACATCTGACCTCTGAGACTAGATTTGCAGAATCAGGAGTTGAAACTTCCTTAAGAGGGAGGTTATGCCCTTCTAATTGTGGGGTTTTGCATCCAGGATGTTAAAAGACCTGTTCTGTAATCATTAAGGGGACCAGTGACTCAGGCATTGGTACTGTCATGTGAGGATGACACCAGCATCCCACATCACCTACAGGGATCCACTGCCACTTTCCAGCCCCTCTGTGGAGGAATACCAGCATGTCTTACTTGTGGGTAAACAGCTCTCTGGTTCTGTAACTAATCCCAGTAATGTAATGAGCACTTCCAGCTTATCCTCAGTTTTCCCCCTGAAACGGTCCCAGTTTTGGAACTGTTTTCACTCATCAATATGTGCTCATAAAACAAACACGATCCAGATTATGCCATGATTTCTGAATGGAAAATCACAGGAATACAGAGGATTCTTTTCTCACTGATCATGGGTTTTGTGAGTAAGACAGAAAATGTGGACAAAACCAGAGAAAACTTCCCATAGGCTGGGTGGGGTGTTGGGTTTTTTTCATTTTCCCTTTTAGAGATGGGAAATTGTTTTCTTCAGTGAGGCAATTTAAGGTGAGTCTTGTTACTAAATTGTGAATGTAGTAAAATAATCCCCTCACTTACATAATGTCTGAGTGTGGTCCAATATATTCATAAATGTAGATGGACAGAAAACATCCATGTCACAAAAATAAATGAAATCTCAAAAGAAGTAACTGTAGTTTTCCTTTTGCTGAGCATATTCTCAGTCTTCATCAGGAATATGGCATGATCTGAAGAACAGTTGTTTGTTTACATTGTTTCTGAGAGCTTAGAAATATCCATATATAATTAATACTGTATTTTTGGATTGGCTGTTGTGTGAATATTTCAGTTTTCGACAGTACAAGTGGGGACAGTTTTAAATGAGCTTAATATCTATTTTCAAAAATGAACCACTAAACACATAAAAATATTTTTTCATTATAGTTTTTTGAAGTAGAAAAATGTTTGATGTAATTGTTCTCTATTCTTAAACTCATCTTCCCACTATTTCTCACTTTTTATTCTCTCAGAGCAAGTTAGGGGCCTGATTGTCTAACTGGGAAAATTAGATGGTCAAGTTCCTTCCATCCTGTCCTTCAGAGGTTAATACATAGAAAATGGAGCCACCATTTAGTCAAAAATTTTCAAAGATTTTTAAAAATAAAAAATTTAATTTTGCTGATCCAGCATCCAGGGGACAGGCCAGGCATGGCAGAGGGGATGGAGAAAGAGGATGAAGCCCTTCCTGCTGAGATATGAGGAGCAGATCTGGACACAGTGGAAATAGTACTCCAGCCTTCACCTCAGAAGGAGTCACATCCTAAATTTTCCCCTTCTGAGCCTGGATGGCCAGTGCTGTGCCATGGTCAAAGTGGGCAGAAGAACCAAAACTATTATCTCTGGCAGTGGTTGACATAGCTGGCTTTGTCTGTAGGACAAAAATGTACTCACATAAAGGATAAATAAGAAACGTGAATTCAACTTTAAAATAACATTACCTTTCTTTCTTACAAAGGTTTTCTTGGGGAAAAAAAAGAAGATAAATTGTACCATCTCTCTTATTTTTCCAGCCTCACCCTCAAGCCATTATAATTGCTGGAGCAAAGGTAAACAGCAAGCCAAACCAAGCCAGGCATTTTGGCTCCCTGTTCTGCTGACTGATGTATTGTTATTTGAAGTGCTGCATACCTCATTATCTGCAGTTAATAAAGTAGTATTGTGGGCAGATCTGCAGTGCTCTCAGATCTATGGAGCAGGTTAAAAAGTGGACTAACACTTAAAGGTTGTGAAGCAGAGAAAATGATCTGCAAAATTCACAGTGAATAACAATGCAGGACTTCCATCATTGTGTTGCCCCCTGTTTTCTGCTCTTAACCACAGCCAAAATAGCCCATTCTTCTTTGTTTTTTCCTCTATACGTATTCACCTTGGTGTATTTCTTCATCTAGTTGTGGGACTGTATTCAAATATTCACACTGGGACCACAAGGCTAAAGTATCATTTTCATTTTCTAGGTGAAAATGTCTTTGCAACAAACAGGGAAGGTAAGATTTGCACCTAACTTCAAAGGAATAAAACATTTCTTATCAAACTGGAATTTGATAAAAAGTATGCTACAGGACATGGCCTTTCTTTAGTTGTTAGAGAAATCAAAATTTTAATGTTTTTCACACAAGACTTCAAGTAAAGGGATTTCATGAAAAGGTTGCAGTACGAATTTCAGAGCTTTCCACATCTTAAAAAGAAATGTTTTAAAAGAGTATAACAAACAAATAAGCCCAAGATAACTTTAGTTCATAGGATTGCATGTCTACTGCTGCTGTGGCCAACACTAATTATCAGAAGACCAACAACATGGTCGGGTGTGCTGGAAGATGTTGCCTTTGCCTCCTTGGCCACTGCACTTACAAACTTTCCTCTCTGTCTGTTACGTGGTTTTACACCTTCTGCATGCACAGAGGTGCAGAGTGGGACTGGGACAGTCCTACAGCAGATGACAGAAGCACTGAGATGCTCACAAGCTCTGTCCCCAGGCAGCACAGTGACCCTCTGGCTTTGACATCCTCTCTGCCACGCTCATCAGTGCTCATTAGCACAGCAGATGAGCGGAGCTTTGCCTCCATTTTTGCTCAAGTCCCTTTGAGGGGGCCATTTGCCTATCCCACACATCCTGCATGCTCACTGAGTAGTAAGCTCCAGCAAGTCCAGACATTTTCAGACTTTGGACCACCAAATATGTCTAAAAGGAGTAAGTTCATGGATGTTATAAGAAATCCAAGTCTTTGAAACTCCAAAAGGTTTGTAGCTCACCAGAAATGTTTTAGGCATCCAGGTCAAAAAGTTTGAAGCCACCAGTTGGATAAAGAAGCCTTAAATGGACAAAAGGGATACTAGAAGAAAAGAGGAGGATTTGTGAAACAAATACATAAAAATGCTCTCAGCCATTTCTTTATTTACAGAATATGAGCTTTAGGTAGCAATTTTGCTTCTTGTTTGTCCTACAGGCCTCCTTTATGGAGAAAAAAATGGGTAAGTCATAGGCAATCAATTAAACAGAACTAAATTAAAGTTGTTGACAAAAAATCATAATGTGCATTTGATTATTCAGCTTCGATGAAACAAATATTTCAGACAGCATTCAAGCTTCCATTGTTTTTATGGCCAGTATGTTTGCTGCCATGAACTCAATCACAGCACAATAGGAGGTGAGACTAAATGGTTTGACACATAACAAGTAATCATGATAAAAGAATTGACACTCTACGCAGTGCAGAGGCTGTTACATTTTTAAATGCGAAGTTAATTTCAAGATTGATTGAAGTCTTCTGCCTTTCTTCTAGCAATGGAATTAGTGTATTATTGTGGGCCTTCTGCAGCTCTTTGTCTAGTGTGTGGCATCTGCAGTGAGTTCAGCAGTGTTTAAAAATGCATTTAGATTTGAGCTTTAGAATAACCTTTGTGAGTACTTTTCCCCCTTGAAACTTCAGAATGAATTTGATATGGGAGACGGAGGGGGATAAAGAGGAGGAGTTGTCATTAGAGCTTCACAGGATGCTGGAGGATTCTGTTTACCCGGAGCCCAGGTAAATTGCTGGAGATTTAGCACACAGCTCATGCCATTTGTCTGAGCATGACCTTGAGAGGACACCTTCTTTCTGGTTTGAGGGGGGTAATTTTGTTTCATGCACTTGTCAATCTTGCAGCTATTTCTCCAAAAGCAAGCAAGCGTGCTGAAGGAAATGTGTGACAGCGCTGAGAGGTGGCCCTCAAAGGTGGAAGGGTTGATTATTAATTAAGCTAAGACTGCATCCAAAGCTGCAGTGCTACAGTATGAAGTTATTTCTGTTGGTTTTTTTGGGGGGGTTGTGTGTGCTGGGCTAGCACGGTTCAGATTTTGCACACAGGATTATTTGCAAACAAAAGCAATATGTGACACTCCACACTGGGTTTGCAAGTCCTCTTGCTAAAGGCAGTGATGAATCCATGCTTGCTGGAGGGCTCTGTTGGAACAGATCTGTGCTAATCAAGCTGATTTTTTTGGCTCTTGGGTATTCCTATGGTCTTAACTAAATCAGACTTTAGGGCACTTCTAATTGCTTCCCTAGCACTGATTTACAGCTACAAATGAAAGTGGTCTGCTCTACTTCCTCTGTTGAATGTCAACAGGTTGTGAAGTGTTTGTGTGTGAGAAGGAGCTGGCATTGTCTGGACAGTTGGTGCTGGCAGGAGATTAGCTGGAGGCTGCAGGGGCACAGCCACAGGGGAAGTCCCCTGTCATTGTCCTTGGGATGAAAATGCTCTTGTTCATTACCTTAACTCTAGCATTGCAATTAAAAATAAGAAGAAAGAGAGTGGCAATAAATAGTGCAATGTCTAAAATTGTGAGTTGCAATACATCCTAAATCTGCTAACCCTTATTAATGAAAACTCAGAGTAGCTAAAATCTTCTAATGTTTATTCATGCTGGGAGAACAATTTCTCTGCATTTCAATAGTTTTCCCAAATTGGATATATTTCCTTGTGCTTCAGTTGGACTATAACAGAGCTACATGCAGAATGAAGATCTTACCACTTCAATGATGTGAGCAACAGAAGTTATTCTTCAAGATCTGTTCAGCTTAATTTTGCCACAAGCCCTGAGAAAAAATCACCAGAAAGCTGAGAATTGAGCACTAGGAGGGCTCATGGCAGATTAGGAAACCACCAGATCTTATTGCAAGGAGTGCTTCTGCTGGTAACTAAGATTCTTGTAGGGGTGATGAACAGTCAGGTGTTCTTCACGTGACTTCCAGCTTGCCAGGAATGCAGGACACGCATGTGGGTATTTACTGTAGAACAAGTGCATGGCAGCCTGGTGTGTTGGGAAGTGAGCTGAGGTCCCAGCCAGGCACTTCTGGATGTTTTACCCAAACCAAATGCTAATAAAAAATAAAATAAATTCAGTCATAAAACAGTCAGAATTTCACTTTCCAAGCTTAGTGAAAAAACCTAGAATTAATACTTAGGTTTATGCACCACATGTGGTACACTTTAGGGGACTAGTCAAACATTTTCCTTTTTAATTGTTTTAAATAATGGTTTTAAAACTTTTGTAATGGAAGACAGTTTCAAAGAATTATTTGAATTCAAGATTTTTTTTAAAAAATAAGCTTTGGAGATGCATACTTTTATATGAAATTTTAAAATAAGTCCAATTTAGAACTTTAAAATTGCCAAAACAGCAATGAATCATTGTACCTTATTTAAATGAAGTGTTTTCTGTGATTGAAATAATTTATTAAAATTTTCTGTAGGGCAAAATGCAGATCATTGTGTTTGAGTTAATGAATACAATTTGATTTTTGAAACCCCTTAATTTTTCACCAGGCAAAAAAGACTGTTTCCAGCTCAGTTGTGCTGTTTTGTGTGCCATAGAGTGATGAATCAAGTACCGAAAAGAGTTAAAGCAATTTAGGGCTCTATCTTCTTTCTCACTAATGGCGTCTTCTCTGCAAATCAAGCCTGAACACCATGTGAGTTACCCTACTCCTAAATTTTCTTTAGAAATTCAGTAACTCTGCAGTGAAACCTGTAACTTTCTAACAACTTCAATGGGAGTAGTATTTCACCACAACTAACCAGGCCAGTGAGGCATTGTCACAATCAATATCTTATGCTTAGTTCAGCAGTAATAATCTCAATTATATATAGATAACTCTTTTGTATTCATAAAGACAGGTCTGTCTTCAAAAACTGGCATTCTGTGTTTACTAGTTTGAAGCTGTTTCAATTTTATCTTTTGCTTTTGAATTACTTTTGTACAATTATCTCTCCCAGTGAAAACTCCTTTCTGTGTTCATTGAACACTGAAGAGCAATATGTTTTCATTTGAAAAGTCTAAGGTTTTCAGATTAAACTAGATTCATTAATTACTCTTTCCCCCCAAATTAATTTAATTTACCTGCCTCTATATAGGTCTCTGTCTTTATTGTACCACTTGGATTTAATTTTAGGGAATAAATAAAGCCAAAATATTCAAGAAATTTAATGCATAGGGAGAAATGGCAGCACTGTCTACCATTGCGGTTGCCTAAAACTTGCCAAATAACATAATCTTCACAGTTTTTCTATAAGCAAACAATCCTTAAATTCTTTAACCTAAATTCTTCCCTGCAAAGAATTTTTCAGGCTGAATTTCATTAATGGTTAATGAATCTATTTGGGTGATCACAAAATCATAGAGTAGCCCAGATTGGAAGGGACCTATAAAGATCATCTGGTCTGTCCTTCTGTGGGAAAGGGAAGGGAACCTAGACGACATTATCTGACCCCCTGACCAATCACATGCTAAATACCTCCAGCGATGGAGACGCCACCATGCCCCTGGGGAGGTTGTTCAGTTAATGATTGTTCTTATTGTAAAAAAATTCTTTCTTATATTGACATGAAACCTTTCCCCTGGAACTTGTACCCATTGCCATTTGTCTTCTCCATGTGGCCCCTTGTGAAGGGAGACTCCATCCTCTTTCTGTCTGCCCCATAAGTACTGGAATACTGTAACAAGGTGCTCCCTGAGCACCTTCTCCAGGGACAAAAGAACTATCTCCTTAAATCTTTCCACATAGGGCAGGTTCTCCACCCCTTTGATCACCTTTGTGGCCCTCCTTTAGGCTGTCTCCAGTCTGCCTGTGTCTTTCTTGAATTGTAGAGACCCCAGCTGGGCTGTGCTCCAGCCTATCCAGCACTGAGCAGAGTGGGGTGATCACAGTTCTGTCTCTGTTAGTATTGCCCTGTGGATGCAGTTCAGGATCTGCTTTGCCTTTGTTGCTGCAGAGGTGCCCTGCTGACTCCTGGTCGGGGTGTGATCCACCAGGATCTCCAGCCCCCTTCTTGGGCTGCTCCCCAGCCCCAGAACCTGGTCTGTGCTGGGCTTATCAGTTATGTCATCCCAAGTGCAAGACTTTGCACGTGTCTTTGTTAAATTTCATGTTGTTCTCCCTCACCCATTCTCCCAGCCCTGTCCAGGGCTGTCTATAAGGTAGGTCACCCTTTTGCTGTGTTCATCTCACCACCTGGGTTTGTGTCACCAGCAAAACTGGTGCTTTCAATCCCGTCATCCAGTTTACTTAGGAAGATGTTGAACAGCATGGGGCCTAGTATCAATCCTAGGAGACCCTTTTTGGGACTGGCTGATACTGTCCAAGAATGCAATTTATTGGGTAGGTTACAGAAGAGTTACCACAACCGAGAAAATCAAAAGCATGCTCAGTTCCTTCACAGCAGTAACTTCCTCAAGTATTTTGACTTCATGGGTGTAGCGGGTTCAGTTCGAGTGAAACACCATTTAGAGTGTAGTGGTTTGGTCCAAAATACTCATTACTATTTACATTCTGTGAGATAAGAATTAGGAGAAAGCAAAGCAGGCAGAAAACTTGAAAGAATATAAAGAAGTTTATTAACAGACCTAAAAGAAGGGAAAAAAACCAAAATCATACCACACCTTCAGAACTCTTCTCCTCCCTCCACCCTTCCCCCTTCTCCCACTGTAAAAAGACAACCCTTGAGATTTTTCAGGCAGTTTACCACTTCCATAATAACCTTTTTCAGTTCACTTAGGGAGAGGAGTCTCTCTTGCTCATGCTATGGAGACATCTCCACAAGAAATTCTCTCATGGCTTCAGTATCACGAGACAGCTGCCCAGGTTGGTTCTCTGCTCGCATGTGAGAGTCCCTTCCCCCAACTTGCAGCTTTTCCCACAACTGCTTTTGAGGGTCCAATCTTGAGCTACTGGGGTACCATTTTAAGGATGAGCTGTTCAGAAACAAAAGTTCTCTTCACCCATCTCTGGGAGCATTTCATCTCTAAGAATAGAGGCCCTCCCCTTTTCCTGGGAGGCAAGGGTCCTCATCATCTTCATCTCTAGGACCATATCTGGGAGCATCTCTCGGAGCTGAGGTCTTCTCCTTCCAAGTTGGAGCAAGAGTCTTCATCACTTCCATCTCTCCCTGTTCAAATTTCTCATCAAATTACAGCTGCTTCAGCATTTGCTTATTCCAGCACAGGTGCTTTTGCTCACAAGTGCAGTTTGAACGCTCCACCCCCCCATGCTTTCATTACAACAGGTACTCTGATATATCATAGTCCATCACCACCATAGCTTTACAACAGATTTTCAGCTTTAAGCATCTCCTCTTTCTCCTCCCTCAGGATTTCAGATCTTCTTTCTTTACTTAATGTCTGCAGCACTTACAGCACTAAAAGAGTTAATCTCACCCGGGCCTTGCAGCTGGAATTTTGCTTATCGCTGTTGGTCATATGATCTTTGCCGGGCAGCGGGGCAGCTTCAGCTGAATCTTCGGCCGCACTGGAGAGGGGGAGCCGGGCCATGCCATCTGCACAGAGCAGAGCTGGGGGGGCCGTGGGTGGAACAGGGCGCATCAGCTCCAGGATGGCTGTGTCCCGGCCTGGGCCCGGCCTGAGCAGGTCACAGACCGGGCCTGGCAGGGCCCGCTGGGCCCTGTACAGACCCAGCCCAGTTACCTGTTCCCCGGCCAGAAGCAAGAGAGAGCTTCCCAGGGTTTGTCCATTCTTAAATGTGGACCACAGAGGCAGTCAAAATTCTAAGTGGCTTAAAAACTTGTCTGTATTCAAACTAGGCTGTTGATAAGTTCTGTCATGTCATAGAGGAAGCTGTAAGTACCTCTTTGCAAGAACATCCCTTCCGGGACTGTGCTTGCTAACCCATGACAATGGGTAATGCAGGTTACCTTCTCTCACTTTATCCCCAAGGCTTAGTGCAAAAACTACATAGTAAAGATAAAATATTCAGCAGTTGCTCATTCAGAGAGCACCAGCTGAGGACTTTGTGAAAAAGAGGTCTGTGATCATGTAATTAACAACAGGAGCAAAATACATATTTATGAGCTAGATGGGTTTTGGTGTTTCCTAATTTTTGAGCACTTGTCACTGTAATGTTAATATTTAGAACATTTCTTCTGCATGTGTAGCGTGTCAGTCAGTGTGGGCAATGGAAGCATGACTGGCTCCCAAACCTACTGCTTCTAAGAGCCTACCTGGCTTTTGGGCACCAAGTAACAACCAAATCTGCCTTTTTGTCTCTCTGACAAAGAAGTCAGTCCATGAGGACTGTCCTGCCTGATGGAAGGCAGAGGGAAGAGTTTTATGGATTTTTTTACCCCGTGATCCAACTCACAGAAAGAACTTGGTCTCTTCCCACTCTCATACAAGTTATCTTACAGATGTAGGTGATGTTAAGAATTCAGAAATCAGAATTGAAAGGGACTACCTAAAACATTTAAAAAGAAAATTTGGGGTGGCTGTCACCAGATTTATTTTAATTAATAGACTGAATGGCTTTAAATATACAATAAATATCATCTCAGATCCTAATCACTCCAGCTCCCTTTATTTAGGCTTGCACATTCTCTGCAGAGTGCTTATTTTGGTTGTAGTAAAGGCAAAGTACTAGAACACAAAAAAACATGCAAATAAAATTCCTGCACATCCTTCAGAAACTGTCTGTGCAGCCTGTAATTTCTAGGGCAAAGGTTTGATGTCTGATGCTTCAAGTGAAGTTTGAAACCAAAACAAACCCTGGCTCCTGTGGAGAAGAAAATGTGTTGAGGAAGTTTGTCCTTTGTAATCAGAGCACCTAAGAAAAAGTGTTAGATCTAAAATATAAAGGTTTTGTCAGAACAGGCTTCTAAAAAAATTCAAGACAGAGCAATGTTTCTGCATTTTTTTAATAAGATTTACATTGAAAAATAATATTTTCAAGGTCTCTCTCTTAATGCTACCATCCTGGACAGAGCAGTAAGGAGTCAGGGGGCCAGGATGGCTTAGATCTGACTAAAAAAAAAAACATGATAGGTTAACTGTTTAACTGAAGATAAGAGAAATGCAGAATCACAACACATACCCAAATGACTATTTTAAAAGTATTCTTACAAAAATATTTTGTTGTTAAACAATTTTATTATGTTTTTACTTAGAAACAGGGCCTGCCCTAGTTTCTGTGGTTGTTTCAGCACTTTCAGCATCTCCATTCCTCTGTAAAACTGTAGAAAAGAGATTAATGAAAAATAGGCAATAATTTCTAGAGGTGGGTCTCCAAACAGAGCACCCACGATCAACTTCCTGTTATGTCATTGGTTTGTAGTGTTGAAATAAACATTGCAAAGGCTTTTTCAGAGCATTAAATGTTTTTAAGCAAGGACTATTTCAAGGTAAAATCTTATAAAATATATTAGAACTTTCCCATGTACATGTGCTTTTGAGTGCACACTCATGAGTGTAAATACATATATAAAGCCTCCTGGGAAGATACCATCTCATTACTGCTCTTAAATCCTGGAGAGATGAACACATGCCAGTGTTGCAAATTTACCTAAAGGAGAAGATTTATAGTATTGTGACAACCTCCAGCAAAAGAAGGATTAAGGACAGACACAGTAGCCAATTACAGTGAACTTTTCCATCAGATTCACTGAGTGTCAGGTATTGCTGTGCCTAAGGCAATATTATGCATTTATAAAAGTTTGGATCACATGTGACATCATATAGGAAATGGGGGGAAAAAAAGAAAAAAAAATTATTACCTGTGTATTAATGTTTGGTTTCAGTCTTTGAGCTTCCTTGAACTCATGGCTGCTGTGACTTAGTAATTTTGTCAGCAGTTTCATTATTCTGTGCCTAAAGGTAGGCAATTACATTTCGTATTTGAGTTTCAAATATCCTCTGAAAATCAAGTGATTTATTTAAGTGCTTTGCTGTGAACTTAGCCCAATTCTGTTACTCAGGCTGGAATATATTGGCTAGTATTCTTCAAAAGTTTGTCTCAGAATTAATAGGCATGTGCAAACAGGCATATTTTGATCTGCTCAGTTTTTGTGTTCCTGCTTCTTTTAATAGGTACTCAAACATCACACACAACCTTTTGTCTGTCCCCTTCTCCACAGGACTATATTTATAAATGGTTTCACCTTTAATATGGCCCTGCTTTCCTATTTGAGAACAGAAATGACTTATCAGCCTGGAAGCAGATCCCTATTTTGTCTGCCTCCCACAATCCATCAGGAGAGGGTTAAGAAAAGGACCAGTTATCTCATAGCAGTCAAATTCTTTGTACATCATTGAGTTTTACATTGAACATCTCTGTGTGCTGTCAGCTGCAGAGAAAGAAGATTACACTGTATGTCTGCTACATGAATACCCTGTAAATACTGCTTTGGTGCAAAAGGCAGATTTCTAATCAGCTATGAAATAAGCAGAAACTGCTGGTCATTTTAGCATTCAAATATCCAAATTTGGTTGCTTTAATGCACAACAGCAATTTACTTCGTGTATTAATAGAAAGCTAATAGCACAACAGACAGAATATCCAGAGGAGGAAAACAAACTCCACAAATAAGAGAGGTTATTAAAATCTTTAGGAGCAGTCCTTCATACTGGGCTGCTCACGAGCATTTACCATGCAAACAGTTCTTTTTTGAATGTATAAATGGTTTTGAATCACTGACCCCCAAGCTGGGGATGCAAACAGTAACCATTCTTGAATGTATGTTGTCACCCAAAGCTTGTCTGTATACAGGAATACATAAGGCTCTAGCACATTCCAGAGGAGAAAAAAATCTGAATTAGAGCAGTGGAGATTTCTTGTAGGATGCTCTTGTATCTTTTGAGAAATGACAGGCATCTTTATGAAGTGATGCAACACTCACAAAGTCACAGCAAATGTGCAGATTGCTCATTCTGCTGCTGGTGGGGATCGTAATAGTATAGCCTGCATGGGGCTTTGTTTTCACAGCCAGACATAGAAACAAATACAAACTTCATAATTAGGGCATAACCCAAATCCCAGGCTCTTAAAAACCTCTATTTAACTCTGCTGTTTATTATGTTTCCCCAAGGACTCAATACTGATCAATAGCTGAAATTTGAATGCTGGCCATAGGGAGCTTTTACAAATAATGGCCCTTGTAAAGTCCATAGTGCAGCAAACAACATAGGTACCACAGATCTGCACTTAAGAGACTCCTACATTTAGAACGTGCCCCTTTCTTCTGGAACTTGTAAGTATTATGATTCAAAAAATAGTGTAGACCCTTAATAAGAGGCTGGGGAAGGACTTGTAAATGTCAGAAAGAAAATATCAACTTCTATATAAAGTGATCAGGTTTTGGAAGTGAAATGCTATAGCAGAGAGACAGCCATCATGACAGGTTTATGTCATCTCGGTTTAATTCAAAGAAAATTCTGCTCGTCAGTAGTTATTCTTTGACAGCATTTTGTTATTTCTTCCATTTTCATTTCAATGCAGGGAGAGTCTTCAAATTTTTTAGATATATTGGTTGCCCTCCATTTCTTACGCAACATTGGAAGCATCACAAGGGTCTGCTTACAAATGGGAATGCTGTCCTGCCTAATGAGTGCCATGCTCTATTTTGGGGTACAGGATTTCATTCACTTCCCAGCTCTGTTGCTGGCCTGCTTGTGACTACATGACAAGGATGCAGCTGCATGTAGCTGCATCCTTGGTGAAAACTATAGATCTAGGTCAGTGTCTTTAAATTAAATGGCTGGAAAATGCAGCTTAGTTATTGTAGTTTAAATTCTGATCCACATTCTTTAAAGAATGAAAATTGTAAAGGCTAGCGACTCTGAAGAAAAGTGGTATTTTTCTTAGGTATGTAGTTTCTCCTGCTGTTGCCAATTAGAACTCTACATGTACTTTCAAAATTGTACTTCAAATCTTGGGCATGGCATTTTATTCCATCTTAGCCTATAAGGAAAAAAAAATGGCTTTAAACTCTTAACCAAGACATTTTAAGAGGGAAAGAAGAAAAAAATTCTTTCATTCTTGATATCTGGCATCCTTTATTTTTTGTCTGAGCTTTGAATTACTGTTGTTGGGTTGGGGTTTTTTATTTCTCTTTTAATGAAAGTGTTGTGGGAAAAAAAGGAGTCCTTTCTAGTACATGACATAAAAGAAATAATAAGTGAAACAGAAAATAGCTGGAAGAAATGAAAACTCTTTTGGTCTTAGATTTCTCTGGCTTCAACTTTCCATCAGGGCAAGTCTCTAGCTTAGCCTGGGCAGTGGCAGTCACATTAGAATTTGCTTTTCCTAAATCCATTTGTGAAAACACTTGTTTCTTCAACTGGTATAGAATTAAACTACACATTTTTCTTCTATACCTATTAATTTCTTTTTTCTTCTAGAGCTATTTATTAGAGACTGAGGTCTTAGTTTTGCCAATCAAGATTTCTCTCAGACAAAACTGTACACTGACTGGACCCAAAAAAGATCAGGGGTTTCATGTGAAAATAATTTACGATTTACCCACATTTACAATTACTTTTTCTTTTCAGGTTAATAAAAAAACATAGCTTTTAAATAGTATGTAACCTCTGATCATGGGACTGACTTGGCAATGTCTGCTGGCTCCAGGCTTGGAGTCAACTGCAGGTCTGAAGCCTTGTTTTGTGTTTTCAAAACAGTAAGCATCCCATTTTCCACAGTAGCATATAGGAACACTGGCTCATCGGCTTTGGTCTGTTCAACCACAGATAAGCAAGTCATTCCAATTTAAACTAATAAGAACTTGAATTGTTGCCAAAAGATGTGTTAAAAGTACAATAGCAAGTCTAAAAATCAAAATACATCATTCATTCCCTGTGGCATGGATTCCTGATGCTCAAAGGCTTCATTTCAATCCCAAAGTAAATATGAGCAACTTTGAATAGCTGTGTACCATCTTTTGAAGTTATTTTTACTTTTAAAAAGGAAGGAAACTTTTCTTACTATTCTGTATCCTCAAATCTTATTAATCAATAAAGCCCTAAAGTGGCAAGTCAGTCACATCCTCCCGCTAGGGTAAATGATGGTTTAAACCCTTTCTAAAAATCGCTTCCTTTTTTCCTCTCTTCTCCATCATAACATTTGTTTTGTTACAGGCTGCAAATGTGCTTTTCTGACTGCACTTTGTCACCCACAGATTCCACTGCACAGTGGGTGGAGAGCTGGGGATTTGTGTTCTATTTTCATGCAGAGCTGTGCATTAAAAAATGTGCTGCTGCTGTTGTATTGTGAGCGGAACATCTTACCCAAACAGATAAATAGAATTCTTTCCAATCTAAATAAAACTAAATAAACCAACTTGATTACTTTCTATTCAGAAAATAAGAATACAAAGAAGAAAAAAAGAAAAAAGAAAAAAAAGAGCAAAAAGCTTAAATCTCTAGTGTTACCTATGCATGTATATTTAGTTATGGTTCCATTTATCACAAACTAAAATCTTGTGCTTTAATGAGGAGACAAGAGGCATCAATGGTGCCCCTTGTTATTAGTTCAGCTTTTCATTATGAGTAATTCTGAGCTGTATAACGAAATCAGATTATGTGTGAAAAATGAAGCAGCGCTGTACTGAAATGCAGTGTGAAGGTCAAATGTGGATTTGTAGCTGTGGGAGACAACTCTTTTTCAAAGAGACTGAGCAAAACATTTCTGATTCTGAAACACAGCTCCAGAGGGAGTTAAAGGAACAAGGAAAGAGAGGTATGGCTTGAACACCCAAAAAGAGAAGGAACTGAAAAATGCCATTTCCTAAGACAACCTATGACAGAGAACTTGATTCCAGTCACTAACTCTTCTTCTGTTTTGTTTTGTGTACACAGGGAATTACAATACTCATCAAAGGTCTGGGTCAGGCCCCTAGTGTTGTGAGTGAAAACACATCCACTGCCTGTAGTTGTAGCTCATCATTCCAGAGGTTCATGCTTATTTATAAGCAGATTGTTCCTGGATTCATTTGTATTATTTAGAGGTGAAGAATGTCACACTGATGCTTAGGAAACAAAATTGTATGACAATATTTGCTCTGCATTTAAATGTTTAAATTCTGTGTGGTGCACTTTAAGTGAAACATAGACATTCTGAGAATGATTATGGCATTAATCAAGTGCCCTCAGTGTCATTGGTATGGTTTTAATACTTTTAAAACAAAGTTTTTGAGAGCTTGCTTTTTCTTAGTTTTCCAAAACTTTAATTTTACAAAAGGGCAAGAAACATTGAAAAAAACCCCAATTTTAATATTCTTGAATGTAATTGAAAAGAGGAAAGTCAATAAAGAACAAAATGTATTTCTAAATAACTATCTCAGGATGAAAATGTTTAAAATATGCAAGTGTTAACAAGAATTATCTAGCTTGCTGTACCAAATAGTCACCCTCTGGGAAATTGATGCTTCTATTAAAAAAAACCCACATTCTAAATGCACTCTCAACAAAGACTGCAGGTCTGTTCAAATTTAGAGAAAAGAATTACATAGCCCAGAAATTATTCCAAAAGGATGGAAAAAACAGGACTTGAACTGAAAACTCTGGGTCTGGGAATACGCATCCTGCAGACCATGAGGAACAGGGTCTCAGATACAAATCTGGGTCCTCAATTGTCCTTTGTTTGTAAACCCCAGGAAAGGTCAATTCCCATTTTGATCTTTGAAAGAGAAAAATATATCATATCCCTCTGCCAGCCCAGGCTTTGCTTTGATTCACCCTCTCTACCCCCAGCTGTCTTCACTTTGGAAAGGTCTGTAGGGCTGCCACCCTTTTTCCAAGTGCGACTCGTTACAGGCATATTGGGGTATCCCAATATCAGTGGGAGAATATATCCCAAAAAAGGTTGAAGTTTCATCTATTTTCCATCAAAGCTGGAAAAATATGACTCTTAGAAGGGGATGTAAATTCTGGTAAGTCATCAATGATGGTGATATTTTAATTCTGCTAGCGTTGACGTCTCAATTTATTTCATATTTTCAACAGACTATCTTAACTGCTTCCCTTGCACTCTAACAAACTCATCTTTTTCCATTCATTAGTGGTTTATTACATTTTACAGAAGCAGGTATGAGATGATTTCCTATTTAGTGTTGTGTGTTGTTAAACTGATGCTGACTTTCACTGAGGAATTAGTCTTTGTCTCTCCAGCTGAAACATTAGTTTAAGTTGTGAGGGACTTTGACATCTTTTAGATAACAGGAAATGTATAAAAGTGAGTTTTATTCTGCAGATAAGCAGAATAGATCCTAAAAAATGCTTTCACACAATCCCACACAATTTCATGTGTTAATACGAGGAACTTGTAAATTGTCAGCACTAACAAAGTAATTTGCTGATCTCCCTCTTTAGGACAGCTATGCGTTACTGAGATAATAATTTTTGGTCTATAAACACAATTCTATGTAAAGAAACATCCATGTCACTAGATATCACTGCAGCAGGTTTAAAAAGGTGTTCCTGTTTTTAATCTGAAATAAGATCAAAATAAAAAAATGCAATAGGGAAATGATTGCTACTGTTGATCGTGTTGCTGTCCCCAGAGTAAATCAAAACACAGTTTACTAGGGAAAGATGAATATCATGGATTTGACGGTATTGGGAGCTTTGCCAGTTTTTTAATTAAAGTACAGGGAGTTGCACTTAAAGCTTCAGGAAAGACTGGGAGAAGAGGATCGTAGGCTGCTCCATTCCATACAGCTTACACCTCTTCACAGAGGAATGCTGATTTCCAGCAGAGACTTTGCTTATGCAAAAGCCTGCCTTTCCCTGATCTGAGCTTGTCAGTTTGGTCTGAAATGGAAGACTCTTTATCAGGATGTCTGATTAATTGTATATCATAATGTCTGAGGCAGCTGTAGACTTCAGTTAGCTGTCACTTATCCAAGTTTACCCAAAACTGAATAGCAGCTCCTCTGGCAACTAATCCTGTATTATATTAGCTCAAAATGAAACACTGCTGAGGAAAGGATCTGAAATTTGTCTCACTCTCGCAAAGGTATAATTAGCTGGTTTATTTGTTTGCAGGCTATCTGTGTTGTGTTGTATGCTTTACTAAAGTGATGAATGACAAGCTGGAGGTCTTTGTCTTGGCTCTGATCTCTCCAAAAAGGCTGTTTGCCCTTCCACTGGCAGAAATCAGGACACCAGATCTCAGGTGTCAGGGACTGTAGGTGAAGCAGAGGTCAGGGACTGCAAACGGAGGTCTACACTGCAAGGGTGGAGAAGGAGAGATGCTTGGGAGGAGGAGACCTGCCTGCTGCAGGGACACTGAGCCTATAGAGACTTTCCCATGTATCCAGAGCTGTGTGTCAGGGCTGGGTTGACCCAGTAAAGCCCTGAAAGTCACCCTTTCCAAAAATCTTAGTCTCACCATAGCTGAGTTTTCACTATAATGATGAGTAGTTACTGCATTTGGGGTTAGTATTTTGTGCTGTCTTGAAGAATTGGAACCTTTTTCTGTATCTGCTCATCTTGGTGAACAGCCTTTCCTCACAAGGCTCTGGCTGCCCAGGCATCCATCACATTCACCTTCAGGGTGAATTTTAAGTGTAAGCCACCTAGCTCAGAAGTGCAACAGTCTTTTTTTTTTTTTGCAGTGAGAGGTGATGAGCTACCTCTTGGCAGCTTCATTCACATATTGCCTTGTGGATTTGATTCTGGTTACAAGTCCTAGGTCAGCTGGAGGGATGCTCCAGCCCAGAAGGGCACAGGGATGTCACAGAAGCCCAGGACTCTGTTGTAGGAGGAGCAGATACAGCAAGTTAGAGGCTGATGATGTGTTTGAGAACAAGCTAGTCCACACTGGAACTGACTCTGAACTTAAATCTCACAAGGCTTTTTCAAGTGTAATGGAATGCATTTCTGTTAATGCTCAGATTATTTTTTTTGCAAGAACCAACTGAGAACCCCGTGAAAATAGGTCCTTTTGCCCAGAAAGCAGCCCAGTTGTCTCCTTTTTAGCAATTCATGCTCAGCAGTGCAAGGCCTGCAGTCACCAAATCTTGGCAGTGCTTGCAGAGGCTGACCCATATTATCACTGCCATTGCACTGGGCAGCCCTAAAAAGTAAAGCTTGTATGGCCTGCCCAGTCCAGCCTTTTTGAGATTATGTAACTTCAGGTCCACAGCTCTATGGAAGCTTGTGGGACTGAAAATTGCTAATCCTGCATGACATGCTGAAGTATAATAGTTCTTTGCAAAGTCCTAATGCAGTGCTTCTTGTACAGTGACCGTAACAGAGCAGTGTTGGGGAGGAAGACGATTGTAGAGTGAAGGCTCTGTTTTACTGAATGCAGAGTCCTTATCTCGCAGCATTCATCTATTTCCATAAGTCAGCAACCAGCAAAATGCTTCTCCGATTTTTTTATCAGGCATCAGTTGGCGTTTAAATGATTATAAGCATGTTATGAAAATTGATCTGTGCTCAACTTGCTTTATAGTTGGAACTGAATCAGTATTGATTTTATATTTTTGTATTAAATTATATATCACAGCTTTAAAGTGCCAAATGCATGAATAAATAGAAACCAATTTTAAAGCAGTTTGTTGCACCTGTTCTTCCAGAAGGTGGCAGCTGGGGAGCTCATACTACTACATGGTACCTTCAGACTACTACAGTGTGAACCCTTTGTGTAGGGGAAATAAGATTATGACAGAGCAGAAAGGGGAAACTACACCCCTACTCACCACCACTCACATGTTTGAACTGGGAGTTGCTTCAGAATCTTGTTCTGAACACTTCTAATGGTATGAATGTTTTTTCCACGAGAAAAAAAAATCAGAATATTTAAGATATTGCTTTATATTTATTTTCTATTTATTTTCTATGTATACACACACACACACAAATATAACTGAAGAAAGCCAAAAGCCTCTGCAGTGGGAAGAGATGGGAAACAAAGACAAAGCAGAGTGAGGTAGGTCTAAGTGGCTGAAATCCAAAGAGGAGGCTGATGTGGCTGTTAGGTTTGGGTTGAAAGGCTCCAGTGTAAGGCTATAGAACTTGTGCCACAGGGCAGAAATATGCCTGGTGATCAAAAATTATCAGAACAAACTGGGAAATAAACAGGGGAAGAGAGGCAGACACTGATGGTAGTAGATGCAAATTTCTGCAGAATTTTTTTAATGAGAGGGTTTTCTAGACTGATTTTTTTGAAACTACAGGAGAGTTTGTTCGAAGTGATGACATGGCATGTGTGAGAAGGTGGGTGGCAGCTCCCAAAAGCTGAAAAGCTGGAGCTTGCCGAGGTCAGAAAGAATTTTGCAGATGTTGAGACTGCAGGCAACTTGGTGATAATATATTGGGGTAGTCTGGCTTTTCCTTCTCCTCAGCATCATTTTGAGTCAGCCATGAAACACTTGCAGCTTGACAGGGATGGCTGCTCTTTCCTGGAGCATCACCTGATCACATTTTCTCAACAATGTCATTCAAAATATTGAAAAATGCAATTTTTCATTTTCTGGGGGGCAGGGGGGAAACTTGGCATAAGGGGGGTGTTTAATTATAAATAAAACCAAGAAGGTTGTCATTTCCAAAAGAATGAACTATATACTTAGAAAGTTAGGTTCCCTCTTCTAGGTTAGTTTTCTTGAACACTTTAAACTACAAACAATTGAGAATATACCTGTTTAAGAAGTGATTATGAAAAGTCCAGCAGAACAGTCTGTGCTTTGCATCAAAAAGAGAAAAATGCATTTCAATGGCCATTTCCTGATCCTGGTAGCTGAAAATATGAAATACCAATTTTGACAGAAATTTTTCGTTAACTAAAAATGTTGTGCATTTATGTGCACTGAAATCAGAAACTAATCTTGCTTGTGATGAACAGCATTGATATTACTGCGCTATTAAAGTCAGTTTGGAGAACAGATTTTACAAACAAAACTTCACTAGCAGACCTGCCAAATCAGCAGCACTAGTTTCAAATTCTGGTTGCATTTGTGCTCCCTCTTTATTAAGAACAATTATAATTAACAGTTTCTGTGGGAGACTCTTCATTTTAGCTTTAAACCTTCACAGGAATCTCCAGAAGAGCACAACTGATCTCAGTTCTGTGAAATTTAATTGGCTTTAACACGGTTCCTGCTAATAAAATAGAAAAGTAATGTATCAGTAGGTGTCCTCCCTTGTTGCTTTCTCCTATTACAGCAATCCCACATTGGACTGTGAGAGCAATTTGATTCGCAAGTAAATCAGGAACACTTTCTTAAAGGGCAGTTTGTGAGGCGCAGCACTGCTGCAGAAAGTAGCTTTGATTAGTGAGTAGTTGACATCCTTTCCTGAAAAACCTCGTGTTATTGGGAGCATTTTACAGTATTTCAGGTGGAGAAATTAAAAGGCTATTGATCTCTTGTTCATTAGTGATCTTATTACACTTTTGCTACACTGGCTCCTAATACCCTGTCAGAATTCACCCTCGGCTGCCTGTCATACAGCTGCATACTTTCCAGCATCAGCCCTGTAGGATAATATGACATTTTTTTACTTTCTGTCTTAAACTGTTGTGCAGTTCTTGTCCTGTGATATTTACACTTATCTAGAAGCAGTTGCATATCAGCACTTAGTGAGATATTCCCTAGACACACTTGAGTTGTACAAATGTTAAGGCCCCACACTTACAGTAAATATTCCAACACTCATACAGTATTAATAATACAAATTCATAATATTTATAATATATCCCAGGGGAGAGGAAGGGATGTTCACTTGAGTGTATTGCACATCATATCAAAAAGATTTGGAAACAGCTGCTTTTTCTCCTAGCTCATGGCAGCTGATGGATGCTGCTGCTCTAGGAGAAAGTGCTGTCTGACATCAGGTAATAGATGTGCTGCTGGAGAGCTACAGCATCCCTCGAGACACAGGGAACCTCGTGGCACAGCCATTCAGTGTGATCCAACACGAGCACAAGTCATTAACACTGCAGAAATAGCAGCTGTAGGACAGCCAGTATACCCGGTGCCAAGCCAGATGATGATTTTGCCACTGAAAGTTCACTGAAAGAAAGCAGTGAGTGAGTCACACCTGTTGGAAATACTGTGTCATTCTTATTTCCCAAAGGAAGATAAATTGCACATCGATCAATGACAAATCAGAAACATTAGTCACTTTTGAGAGCAAAATCTTGGTCACCAGATGCTGTATTTTTATTCTGAGTTCTATTAGGTGAGCCCAAACCTCGGCTCTGCTGCCTTTGTAGTTCAAAAATAGTAAAGATACAGTATCCAGTGAAAAGCCCCATCAAGCAATTAGGATTAGGGTTTATGGGAAAGATCCTAAATGGAGTTAGAGATTCAATCTTTTGAAAATTCTATCCTAAAACTACATGAGATTTCAGATTCCAAAGGACAATATGTTCATAAGCATTCAGAGCATCTGCTAGGTGACCCAGGAGAAGAAAGTGGTCTATATAAGCACAAGTACAGTACAAATTCATGTGGTTTACCATTTTAAGATACCTGTCCTTTTCAGTTTGTAGGAAGGGGTTGTGTTCAGAATAGCAATGTTTATTCTGGATTTCTCTAACTTTTGACTAAAAAATCTCATTCAAATTGTTTTATTGGGTTCAAAAAATATTTTAAAATAAAAGTGTTCTGCTAACTACACTCAAGTTGGCTGCATGCTGGTTCTTAGCCTTGAAGCAGGCTATAACTCAAGGATGTCTTATTAAGCCCACGTTTTAGATCTAGCAGTTTTAGATTAAGCAGTTTTAGATCTTTTAGCTTTTTTTTTCTGTTGAGTATCTCATCTTCTTTCTAATCTCCCCATAATGCACAAGTATGTGCTTTCTAAACAAATGGGGCCTAGGTTAAGATTTTATTTGATAATAGTTAGGATGCAGCAGCTGAGGGGCTTTGTTTTGGCGGATTTTAACCAAAGATACCTCTTTGACACAGTCTGTGATATTTAATTACTTGGAAAAAATTGTAAACAATAGGACACTTATAAATAGCTGTAGGTCCTGGGATATCAGTGAAATGGTAACTTAATACATCAGAGTAAGAACTAAACCAGTGCCTTCATAATGCCTTGTGACTGTGCTCACATGAGTTGCCCCCATGAGGTGCATCACAGAGATGCAATAGCTCAGTTTTCTGTAATTGAATTACATTTGCATTTTGGTAGAGATTTAACATATATAAAATGTATTTCTATATAACTTGATGATGTGTAACTATTTTTCCACTACCTCTGAAGCAGAGAAGATCAATTTAGCTGTTCCTGTTGAGGGGGTGTAGATTTCGTTTGGAGCCACAAAATGCAGTGATTTTTCCAAAATATCAGTGAATGTACAGCTGCCATCTGAATTGATTGAATCTGACCAGAGGGGTTATGTTTGTTTGAGTTTGGTGCAAAGATCCTGCAAATTTCTGTTTGCCCACCCTCCTAAATGAGCATGAACATGTGTCAATGCTTATAAACTGTGTATAAATTTTTTGTAAGGGGATAAAGCATATAAACATGGTCTTTTCTCCTTTCTCTGAAGGGGTTAGGGCTGATTCACTTACCCAATTCATTTTTTAGAGAAACTTTGGACAGGGGGAAGGAAAGCGGGAAAATAGTTTCCACTGGTGAAGAGGAGGATGCTGATGCTGCTTTTGCTGTTTTTACTGTATTTCAGAGTGGGTAAAGCTCCATTTCTGCTGTGTTTGAAGAGCAGGTTTCAGAGAAAAGGGGTGAGCATTCTTTTTACCCAGACCAGTAGGACACAGTGGTCCATGACTGTGGAGGCTGGGAACCTCCCCTGGAAGTCCACTGCCCAAATCCCATAAGCAGGAGTGCAGCAGATCCTACTCCTGTAGGCAGAAACTTGGCTGTTCTTTTTAACTGTGCTGGTGGGGGGTGGGAAATGAAGGTGATGAGAACATTAAAAATAAAAATCCAAACTGAACTGTAGAAAGGTGATATTTGTAGCACCTACTATATGCATATGTATGTGCACCATCACAGGTCACCAAATGATTGTTGAAACAGAGAGTTGAAAAGGAAAAACCTGTACCTGGCTTTTATCATAGTGATGGTCCTGGGAATGCCTTTATATCTCCTCAGATTTATCACTAGAAAGGTCCCTTTGCTCTCATTTTGTACTAGTCTTGGGGCTCAGCTCTTAAGGCAGCCCTATAAAAACACAAACCTGTAATACATGCCTGATTTCAGCTGTAAAGTGGCTTTTGTTCCTACAGTGGCCTCCCTTTGCTGAAAGTCTGCTCTGCATGAGCTTTCTCGGTGTGTAATTACTTGAGAATCTATAGGTAAGACTTTTCACTACTTAAATAACTACTATATGAAAACTCCATGGTGAGGCCTTTCATAAATCAGAGGAGGCTTTGGTGCAACTGATTTGATGATGCAGTTCAGTCTGGGGGCTGTGAGTGGTGGAGTCTAATGAAGAATATTGAAAAAGTTACAGGACTTTCTCTTGCTCTGTGTGCTTTTCGTTTTGAGGCTGATGCTTGAATGGTAGAAACAGTCAAGTTATTAAACCCCACACCTTTCATTTTTATTTGCAATACATATATCTTCATTTCAAAACACATATTTGTCCACGTTTTTTTCTTTTGGCAGTGCAAAACTTACGATTTCTGACTAACCATTATAGGTTTCTCTTTCTCTAAGTAATATTTTTTCTTATGCACTTACTGCAAAAAAAAAAGCCAAAATTCAGTGTAGATCTGTGCTGTACTAAGGGTGTTCATGAAAGAATGTACTGCTCATAGATCCTTTGGCTTCTGTTACTTATTTGTAATGTTTTCCTTTCCACTTTCCTCTCTTCAAGGAGTTCTTGGGACTTGCCTGAGTTTTGCATTGTACTGTGAGGGTAACATTTAAGCCTTGTCAAGGATGCATTGCAGCAGAATGGCAAACAGCAAACAATTTTCTATATGACATTTTAGCATTAAATTCTCTGAAGGCCTCTGGTTTTTCTCTATTTAGAGAGAGAAAGCACAGAGTTATTCAAGATTGGGCCAGTGTTTCCACAACATATCAGTGAAGTCCTTTCTGTGAAGGACAGGGCTCAGCAAGCCTTCAAGCAGGAAAGCTTTCCTTTAGTGAACGTGGTTCTTTTTGATGTGTGTCAAGTCTTTTTGGAATTACATGTCTGGATTTAAGTAAAATATATAGTAATGTTAACTTGAATTTCTTCATTTTGTCAAAAGACTCATATTTCTTTCAATCCTTCCTTTGTTGTTTTTGTGGGGTTTTTTTTCAAGATAGCAGAAAAGACTAAGGCAGTCTTATCCTGATTTGGCTGAAGAAATCTTTAGATAGCAGTGTTAAGATTATGGCACAAAGGCAAATGCCATTGCACTCATACTGCTTTTATACAGCAATCACGTTGTACCAGAAATAATAATCTCTTGGTAAGCTAATTTCAAAATGATGATAATGACATTGATCTCCTTTCTAAAGTGCTTTGAGATTTACTGATGAACGTCTCGATGCAAGAAATAGATATAAATTATCATCAAAAGCATTCATGTACAGAAATTCCAAGGAAAATTATCAGAAAATTTAGGTTCCAAAGTTTAATACTGCTGTAGAAATTCTGTCTTCTGCCATTACCATCAGTAAAGAGTGAAAATGAAGATGAAAATATGCAAGGCCAGCAAAGTAACCCTATGTGTGAGCCCCCCCTGCTGCCTCTGGCTGCCATTACCTGGCAACCCCTTCCCATGATCACCCCAGAGCTCATTTAGGAGCTTCAGGGAGAAGAAAAGGGGAGACAGTGGTTGGAATGAGGAACAAATTCATTCAAGAGAGAAGTCAAACTAGGAAGGGATAATTTTTTCTTCTTTCAACCAAAACTCTAAAATATGTTTCCAAGAAAGGAAACATTAAAAAAACTTTATTAAAGCTTTGGGTTTTTTCAAAGGTGTAACTATTATTTTCAGAATTTCATCAAACGTAAAATAGTATTAAAAATATACAGGACCCTTTGAATTTTTGAAGTGTTGACAGAAAATTTTAATTTCTCTGTCTTTAAAAATAACCTCTGCTAGGACTTTTAAATGCTATGTTTCTGATAGAAAAGATTTGGAAATGCAAGTGTAAGGATTTATACTGCTGCAGCCTTGCAGCTTCTTTGTTCATTTTCACCTGCTCAGCAGGAGAGGAGAGCAGAGTCAGTGCTACAGCAGGAAATGTAGCACATTATACCTTTTGTGCTAAATATCGATATCGAGGCAAGGCAGTGAAGGATCAGGTCCCCTGAAAACAGACTGCACCAAAAGTTGTGCTCCTTCAAGTAGGAGATGGGTTGCCCACGAAAATTGTCTTTCAGACTAGATCTAAAATTTGGAATTTGTGGCTAGAAATAAGACCATGACACATGCTGCAGTTCTTGGATGTGCTATTTTATAACTGGTGCCAGTATGAGCCACAGTACAAGTGTAAATGCTCTGTTCTGGTAATTCTGCAGAATTAATATTTGTTTGTATTTTTGCTTTCCTGGTTTTGTTCCCAATATATGCTGGGAAAAAATTATTTCTCATAAAGGAGATTGGGAGGAATCCCACATATAAATGCATCTGTGTGTCTGTCTGCACTGGTATCTAACATCTGTCCTCTGATTTGGCATGAATGCACTGCTGTAGAACAGACATACTTGGATGGGCAGAGAATAATGGAAAGCCAGTGCAAGGAGAAAAATACAGAGCTAGGTTGCCCACTACTGCAACTAATGAGCTGCAGTGTAGAGGTAATGATGGCAGATTTGGGGAGGAAGATGAAACTGGGAGGAAGTTACAGGAACTGAAGCAAAAGGCAGTGCTTAATGCCAGCAGCCTGAAGATGCTGTCTTTTCTGGGAAACCTATTCCGAACTGCTGTGTCATTCCCTGGAGGCTGGAGACTTTACATGGATTTTAGGGACTTTGGGATTCACTGAGAGAGCTGTGGGAGAACAAGGTAAAGCTTTTTCAGGGATTATCTTTAAAATAATTTTTAAAAAAGTTATGTAAGATTATGTTCTCAGAGGGACTATATAGAGATTGAAGGCAAAACATATGCTGTTAAACTGTGAAAGTGATTACATTGTACCTACCTAAAATAACCCTGGAAATGCTGTTTAGAGTAGACTTCACATTTTCTTTTAAAGAATTGTGTAGGTTTGCTCTAAATTGTTAAATAGTTGCTCTATACTAGCCTGAAAGCTGCTGAACTTCACCAGTGTATGAAGGTGTGGAATGCTTACACAGCCTCCAAGATTAAAAGGACGTTATGGGTTTTCTCTAAAAGTCGGTGGTACTGTTGTCAAGAGTTTTGTGGGCTTTGGCTTAGACTAAGCTGTTTTTTATAAATAGTCAAAAGAAGAAAATTATGGCCATTGCTTGGCAAAATATAGCATTCCTGTTTGACTTGGGAATGCCTTCATGGCTTAACTAACATGGGGACCGAGAACAAGGCCGCAGTTCTATAATCTCCTTCAGAAGTGTGTGCTGAAAGCCTTGGAATTCTTATGCTGTGAAACATGTGGTAATATAGTGTTAAGCTGTTTTATGTAAAACTTCCAGCAGCTTGGGAATCCATCACAACTGCTTAAGAAAACTCTTTGAAGGCTACAGTTGACCTTGGTTTTATAACTGTCATGTTTTTGACATTCTCTTTCTTATTAAAGGTGTATATTCACTTTGCACTGTCTTCATCACAAATACAAGATGAGATTGATGAGACCCATCCATTAATTCCAACTTTTTTCATGACATGTCTTGCACATCTTCTGTCCTATTTCCAGCCTGTGCTTTTCATACTAAGTAATAATCTGAACTTGCATGAAAGCCATCGACTTGCAGAGATACAAGGGGAACTTGGTTTTTCCAGATAATAGAGTTTAACCTTTTGATTTCTAAATGTGATTCCTTTCAGGGATGCAAAGTGGTGATATTTCTATCTGAAATGCAGAAAGTCACTGGAACTTGAACTCCTGAACTGGAAAGAACACAAACAAGGGACACAATCTAAAGACCATAAAAAATAATACTGCAGTCAAAAAGGCAGGATATCATCCTTATTTTAGCAAAATCCTGGAATAAAAACCATAATTTATTGACATTCTCATCTTAATCACACTCCAGAATCTGAAGGACACTTCTGGGATACGTTTAGCAAAGGATTACAGTTACAGTTGCTCTGGTTTATTCAATCTGCCATTTTTCCTTTCTGACCTGTCAGTCAACACTTTATTGTAAAAGCTGATGGAAAGTGACCACTGTGCTGTTAGTGAGCTGGATGTTCTGATAGTGACATGATCTGGTAGACTGCTAGGCAAATAAAATGCTGGGCTTAGGAATGTGGTTTTTGCCTTTCTCATGGGTGAAATAAGGAAATCTTGGCTGAACTGAGCACAAAGAAGGCGAGTGTAGGGAAATGGCTTTTTTGTCAGGTCAGTTCACCTATTTGTTATTTTTCTGCAAAGAGTTAAACAAGACCTTTAGAGGTGGGAAAGGGGAAATGGAAGATGGGAAATCAAGTACGGCCTGGAAGGCATCACTGGTGAAACCTGGGTGCTTTTAATTAGGGAAGGCCTCTAGCCTGGCTCTATCCAGCCCGGTTCTGTCCAGAAAATCATAACCTTTCCAGTCTCAATCTATATCCACATAAAACCATGTAAATGTGTCTGATGTGGCATGAGACTGGGGGAGCTGCCAGAAGTGTCCAGTCCTTAGTGAAAGGGACACCGAGAGTGTGTTGCAGCTTTTCATCTCACAGATAGAAAATTGAATGAAAGGGTAGGCAAGGCCAAACATGCACAGACACCTGCATTGATTTACCCCCTTGGTGAGTAAATACTGTTCTCATAAATGTGGCAGGGGGTTATTTTCATTTGTCAAAGAAGTTTTGAAAATGTGCAGAGCTGATAGCTGCTCTGACACCCGGACTAGCCATGGACTGTGAAAACCCAGATGATTAAGTGAGCACACTTAAGTTGCTATGGGCACTTAAGTTATAGTTAATGTTAGGGAATCTCACAAGAATTTTTAATTTTTTTAGAGAAAAAGGTGTATTGTCCTCCCTCTGACTCAATCGCCACATAAACAAAACAAAAAATGTTTTACTCTGCAAATTATTGACTTTATAAAATAAAGAGAAAAGAGAAAGTATATATATATAAAGAAAATATTATTGAAAGAGAGAATATATATAAATAGAAAATTATATCCATTAAGGATGTAATACCATAGCCATTGGACATTGGTACAGAACCCAGAGCCTGTGCCTGTTCAGAACCACAGGATAAAAGTTGAAAAGTATTGTGGGGTTTTGTATTTGTAGCTTGCACCTAAGAGACTTTTCTTTTCTGCCCCCAATTTGGACTCTTTATCTCAGGGCTGTTGGCTTTGGTGAGCCAGACAAGCTCTGCCTGGGCTGAATGCTGCTGGGTGTTGCATGTGTGCATAAGCACGCAGCAAAAGCTTAGTTATTGTCTATATTATCTCTGTGCACTGGGCTGTGATTTTTCATTTCGTAGCTCTGTCACAAATTGGTGTGCTTGAACTGGTGACACAAAGGAAAGGATTTGGACATATATTGGCATGGGTTTCATTAGCCATTGCACTGCCCTGGTCTGAGCTGGTTTTACAGATAAATCCTGTATTCTTACCCCAGAAGTAAGCAACAAAATAATTCTTTAGGGGTGTATTTTGTGTAATCCCTGTGTGGGAACAGTCACATCTTATTTCATTTTACAACAGCCTTTTTGTTCTGCTAAATGCTTTCTTTTCCAGAGAGGTATGAAGGGTCAAAATAGCTTTTCTTTGGTTTTTAACCTATGCTACATGTCTATGTCAAGGTATAGAAACACCAAATACATTTGCAAGCCACAAACCATGCACTGGTTTAGCTGCAACTTCACTAGCTGTTGTTTTGGTGCCTTTCAGTTTCCATAATTTCAGTAAAAAAGGGCTCCTCATATCTTGTAGGATTTTTGGGGATGGGCCAAGTGAAAGGTCGATGTCATGAGAGGAGGTTTGCCAGCATGGGGCAGGTCAGCCTAGCTGAGAGACGAAGAACAGAAAAGGCATCATGACATTATTGTGCTGCCTGCCTGAATCTGAAGTGTTTTGGATGTTCATCACATTTCATCCCTCAGCTATTTTTATTCTCTCTGGCCATTACAATTCTTTTTTAGCACAAAGGCCATATTTACTGTGTTTATGCAGATATTAACACACTTCCAGAGACAGCACAAACTGGGAGCTGAGGCTGTGTTTCTGCAGACGTCGCTCTTGGCATCAAAGGCAGCGTGAGCTGTTCCCGCTTTTCTCCTCTTCAACTCCATCTGTTTATTCCATTTAGCTCCAACTGTTCACTCCAGGGGTAGCTCCTCAGTTGTGCCATTGCCACTTTTTGCAGGGCTATAGATGAACTGGTTGACCTCAGCTATTTTAAAACTATGCTCAGTCCTTTCTTGTGCTTCTTTAACAGGATTAGTTGTAAGTTCAGTTTCTCAGTGTAGTTCACCACAAGGTCACACAAACATCTGCAGTACTGAGAGATGAAGGCAGAAAGAGCCACATTGGCCTGTTTTGCCTCCCAGAAATGCGTCCTGAAACTGTGACATGAAGCACAGTGGAGTGCCAGAACCAAGTTTGTCATTATGATCCTTGTGCCCCAGACCTTTGCTTCCCTTATTAGGATGATTAGGGATAACTATCAGACAAAAGTGTGCATTCTGAACACCTTCTCAGAACTGCAGAGAAGGTGAATGGGCATTTAAGGATGGAGCTTGGCTTATTGTTAGCTTTGGCTTTTAAACTGCCTTCTACCCTTCTGTGCAATATATTCTAATTCCTCTTTATTTATATCCAGTACTTTGTGAGATTGCCTTTATCATCTGATTGTTATCCCTTTCCCAGCCATGCAGGAACAAATTTTGGCTTTCTTTGCTGGCTCACCTTTTAACTTCTCTTGTTCCTGTGTTGTTTGCCTTTTTCACACTGAATGCTGATGAGGTACTATTTGGTCTGTCTTCAGCAGTCATTTTCTGGGTAATTTCTTTAAGCAGCAAACACTAATTCCTCCCACTCTTTAAAGTGTCATATGGGATCAGATTACCAGATTAAACATGAATCCATTTTTGGATGGCATTTCTGTCCCATGCTAATTCTATAAAAATTATTGACTATCTGGCCAAAAGTACTGCCTTCTCAAGACTTATATGCAGCTATTTTTGGGCCAGAACAAGAAGGGCAAAGGGCCATTTTGAGATATTGTTTCTAATGTCTTTATCTCAAAGTTTGCACTTATGCAAACATTGCTAAGTGGATTCCATTTGTTCATGTTAACAGAAACTACTACAAAGGCAAAAATATGTTTTTCAGCCGTTATCCTCCTATGAAGCATTTTCAATCCCAGCTGACACATGCAATAATTTTGAAAGATCATGTGGGGGGCCTCAGCAAGAGAATGTGGCCCTAGAGATTATCATCATCGTTGAGACAGTAAAGTTGCACACATTTTAGGAGCAGGTGATAGTTTACAGGCTATATTCGATAGTCTTAAGAGGGCTAGATATTTGTTAAAAGAACTAGTATGAGGAACACGTTTAAAGGAATAACACTGTTCTCCTGGATGAATATTTCTGATGCATTACTATGTAGTGGGTAGACTGGGCTTGATAGTCAGGGAGGAGCAGCCTGGTAGTAATGGGGTACTTCATGTTATTCTCTCTTGAAAATTTTATGTTTATTTGCTGTGGCTGAGTAATGCATGGGTCAACAGCATGGGTTTTGCTCCAGAAAGGAAGAACATACTATGTTTAGTCTGTGGCCGAAAGGTGGCTGCCTGATTTCCATACCTTACAGACTGACTCTCCTCTCCCCTGCCCAATAGGTGTTATGGTGCAATGTATGGGAATTCCTTCACACTGGAGGCTTCTCGGGGACAGGAGACTACTCCATCAGCCAAAAATGGCATAAACAAGATTTAAAATCATTAGCATGGCTTCTGCCATTATGCTCTCAGCAGATATTGTAAACTTGCAGGATTTGATTCATCATTTGCATTGGTGCAAAATTGGCCGTGACTGCCAAAAAACAATTGACTGTTCCTTCCCAGCTGTTTTCTAATTACATTAGAATACTGTGGTGTCTAATGCAGCTGCTCAGCCATGGTGTGGACCTGCCTTCTCCCACAGGGACCTTTCCAAAGCAGCAACACTTGCTTTGAGATGATATCTATAGCAGAGGTGGCTGGTACACAGGTAGCAGTGACAGTTCAGTCATGGCCAATTCGTTTCTTTCCTGGGAAGCTATCCCACAGGACACATGACTGCTGAGAAGTCAGAGTTCAGAAGAATAACACTAAAAACATCAAGGCATCTCGCATCATGCTGGCACTCAGCCCAGAAGCTTGTAAAAATGCAACTTCATCAAACAAAAAGGAGTTACCAGAAAAGGAACAGAACAGAAAAGAAAATACCTTCCAGCTCTAACTTGTGATGTTCCTGTGCTTCATAAGCTATGTGCAGCTTTTGTTACCCTGTCTCCAGCTGGATGTGATGGAACTGGAGGAGCTGCAGAGAAGGTGCCAGCCTGAACAGGGGAATTGAGCAGCTTCTGTACAGGCAGAGACTGAATGCACCAAATCTCTTCATCCTGTGGAAAAAGGAGTCTCATGATGTGCATAATGGTGTGAAGAGCAAAGATGTAAAGGGATGTACAAGATTATAAATGATCTAGAGGATGCAGAAAAGAGTTGATCATGCCCTGCTACCACAGAATAAGAAGTACGGGCACCATGAAATTGCTAGGCAGCAGGAAAGCACTTTTAATTCCTAATGCAAAATAAATTGAGGATTTAGTTGGTGCAGGATATTTTAGATATCACATGTTTAAAGAGCTTTAAGAAAAGATTGGACAAATTCAAGACAGAAAGGTGCAGCAAAGGTTGTTAAATACAATGGTCTGGTTACAACTTCCAGCTCAGGAAAACACAAAATTTTTAATTGACAGAAGCTAGAAGTTTATGTTGGGGAACATAATCTGGCAGTTTTGGGCTAAATGAGGAGAGATTAGTAAAAGAATCCTTTTTTCAGCTTTCTTCAGTTCTCTGGATATTTTACATGCTTTTTTTCATGAGAATGGACCACTGAGACTCAAGCCTGGAAAATTGTATTACTATTATTTTAGTACCATTAATATCATTCTGAAGAGGAGAAATTCCCATCCCACCCTGCTTCAGTGTGTGCTCTGATGGTAAACCTGAAGAAACACAAAGTTGTTCTCCCTTTCCCCATCTTTCTGGCTTCCCAGAGAGATGTTTTGGTCTCTTTTTTTGTGCATCACATTCCCTTGCTTTCTTTATGTTAAGGTGAGGATTCTTGGAAGAGGACTGGAGGAAGGAACAGGCATATCCTCAGGCAAGAGCTAAAGAGCAATTAAACTGGCTCAAGTAACAACCACGAAGGGGTACAGCTCTAAAATTGGTCATCGGTGAGGGAAAATTTACTTGTTCAGTAGCCCAGGTGCCTTTGGCCTAAGGCAAAGGAGAAATGAGAAATATCCTTACAGTGTGGTCTGGATATTTTTGTGGTTTTCACAGGCAAAGACAGACTAAAAAAATCTTAACCAGGAGATTTATTTTTTTTTTGGTCTGTGTGGAGTGTTTGGTTATGTCCAGAGTTTCTATTTAAGTAGCAAAGAAGGTATCATCTTTTTATGCTTGAAAAGATAATGAGGTAAGTTAAGTGTAAACCAACAAGATGACGTCTGAGTCAGAAGATGATCTTAAACAAGAGGGAAGCAGACTGCCTTCATTGCACTGATGAGTTACTCGATGTCCAGCTAGGATGATATTGCCTCTTTTACTGCTAAAGAAGATTTAAAAGGAGAGAAGTAGAGATATTAATACATATTATTTTATACGTACAGTATAAAATGTTTATGACACTGCCTGCTACCATCCACTGCTGTTGTTTCAGTGGCTGGGAAGGAGGCAAATACAAGATAATACAAAAATAGTACAAAAATAACTCCTTGGTAGCAATTAAGCTATTTCTAATCATATGTGTTGCATCTCTTGCTATGTACTGAATCAAATGAAGATACCAAACAGGGAGCCTAAAGATAACTCATGCACATTTTTTATTTTTCCTGATTGCAAGTAGCATATGTAAGAAAAATCAGATCTCTTCTTATTTGAGGAACATGGCTACAAAGCTTAACAACATTTGCAAAAAAAAAAAAAAAAAGATTTAAAGAATTCTAGACATGCTTAATGGTCTGATGGAAAGAGTAACCTGAGTTAGCTTTTCTGAAGGCTTTCATTATCCTCTGGATTATATTGACAAAGATGACCCATACAAGTTACTAGAAATAATTTGAAATGGAAGGTGTGTGTTTGGTTTTCTTTCTGTCCTACAGAGATTATTGTAGAGGATGACACTGGCTGTCATGTGAGACAACTAAAGAGTAGGAGCAGGTAGAATGGCCTGACTTAGCTCATCATCTCAACTGAAGTGATTAAACAGTTTAGAATTAAGAATTTTTTTTTTTAATTATTTTCCCGTTATATATATAAATATCCTGGAGCCCCTACTCAGAATTGTGCTTCAGGGCCTTCTGAATGGTGTAAGGAGAGAGGGTTCCTGCTCTTTGTCATTCCTGTGGCTCACTGGCTAAACACGGCCATCTGCTAAATTTGGGGGCTGCAGGCTGACAGACTCACCAGGGCATATAAGAAGTCCTATTCGAACCTGATTTTTGGGACCACACAAATAAGGACAGCTGCAGCTACTGACACCTTGAAATGTGCCTCTGTGAATACTAAATATTGCCACAAAAATGGCAGGGAAACTTCTGGCATCCTTTTAAAGAGCTGCTGTTTGCTACAGAAGGGTTAAAAAGGAAAAATGCTGTGCACAGAGGCTTTGGATAATACAAAACAGTTTGCATCTGAGCTTGTTTGTGCCACATTTCCAACTCTACAAAAGTTTTGTGCATCCATTTAGAGCTGTTACTACTGATAATGATGATGACCTTGTTTCTCTCTAGCAATGGAAGGTCCTTTGATGTTTTTCCTTCTCACAGATGAGAAGCAAAGTGAGGTTCTGACTCCAGAATTTCACCTGGTGAGGTAGAACTGGGTAATGGACATTTACACCCTATAAAATCCCAAGAGAAGATACTGTACATATGAATTACATCTGAATTTTCCAGCCCAGACATTTTACCTACTTGAAATAAGACCTGAACCTGGCCGGTAAATTCACACTATAATTTCTGGGTTTTCTCTGTGCAAGAGAACAGTGAATTGTGAGTAGGGTTATCCTACCTTACAGACAAAGTATTCAGTAGAAACAGCAGGTGTGCACCTAACATTTCACCTAACATTTTTCTAAAATTATTTAAACTATCAAACAAGAGAAAACCATAATTCAGATATGTTGGTGGTGTGGTGTTAGAAATATATATAGTGGATTTGTTTCACTTGTAATTTCATCAGAATAAGGGAAAAGTTGCAAACAGTCTTTGGTATTTAATTTTTATTATTGTGCATTATTATTATTAGGGTTTCAAAGATACATCTTGTGAGATGGGGAAATAGCTGATCTCAGTGCCAGGTAACTGCATGTAGTACCACGCAGAAATTGGGACTTACAGATGACATTGATCAGGAGATACATGTGAAGGATATATCTGGATGACCGTGACATTTTTAAGCATCTTTGCTTTCTCCTGTGTCTTGCAGATGAGGTAGACAGCATCATCCTTTAGAGAAAATTGCTATAATAAGGAAAGTGTCTGGGAATAGAAGTAGGATCTTGTGTAGATACTGTGGAAGGAATCTGTGAGAAAACACAACGAGTGCAGAGAGGCTACTTTCAGCAGCAGAGCAGGGAGGATGGGAGCAGCCACAGAACGGTCAAAGGTCCACAATGGCATCAAGCACTGATGAAATTTGTCTTGCTGACTGTGATTCAGAGTCATCTTTGAGCAGTAAAATTCTGGAAGGTAGGAGGATGGTATAATCTGGAAGATTATGTGCTGAAAAACTGTGTTGATGAATTCTCCCTATTATCCTGCATGCTCTTCATGATTTTACAGACAGCACAAGACACAGTAACAGTATGACCCCTAGGGTCTACTGAACAGCAGCAAGTAAAAGTTGAGGCAATATGGAATGTGAAAAAACAAAAAAATCTTTGTAATTTAAAAATCCTAGAGTCAAAATGCAGGTGTTAAGTCAGAAAAGCGTGTATTTACAAAATTCATAGTTTGATGAGTTTTGAGTGAATAATGAATGTTCTCACCTTATATATGTCCATGTGCATTTAAGAACAGGTACAATTCCCATTGATGCCCAGACCTGTCATAGAGATACCTTTCATTTCTCTTTGTTGTGCTTGGGTGGTATTAAGGTGTTTCTCGGTAGCAGTGAATATGCTTATCTTTCAGGGCTGTACCAATAGGTATTTAGATTCCTGTTCACTGCTAGCAATATGGAAATGTGCAACTCCCTAGATCACACATCACTGTTTGAAGAGACTCCTGGTTTCGGGTACGTCTGGTTTTACCCCTCAAATGGCACGCCATCAAGGCCACTTGTTTTTAGAAGGTGCCTAGCCCAAATACATGAAAATCGGTACCTTTTGTAGTATCTTTTAATTATTTTCTTTTATCATTTTGGGCACACAGGAGGAATTATTATGAAGAAAAATTTTGAAGACTAGGATGAAAGCCTAGCCTTTGGATATTAAAAAAATTAAAACCAAGAATGAGCTTGCTTTTGTTTGCTGTGGCAAGTGTTAAGTTTGCCAGGGGAACTGTATGAATACAGAATGCTTCTCTTTAGGCTCATGACTGCTAAAAGTATATATGGCTCTGCAGAACAATGTTGGGTATCAATATTGTATGCCTTTTCACTTTCTGTTAGAGAATGGATAATTTAGGTCTAACTTGAAAGAGCATTTGGCTCCAATGATTCTGATAATTGAAATGTATGAGAATTCTGTTTAAATACAAATCTAATCAGGATATCACTAGTAGCCAAAGTGAAATTCAGAATGCTCTAATACTTTGATCTATGAAGGTCTTTTCTAACAGGAAGGGGAATTAGTCTTGGTGGCGAAACAAACCAAGTTTGCTTTCTTTTATTTTCCTTTGCCTCTGACGTTTGTTTCTGTTTGAAGATCACTCTATTCATTTTGGTTTTCTTCCTTTGTATTCACTTAAAATGCCCCCTCTCCCGACTCTTCTTTGTGATTCCTCAGATCCCTTCTTTTCCACAGCAGTGACCTGATACTGCAGTCTCACTCCTGTCTTGCAATAAAAAACACCTCAGCAGTAACATTATTTTAGAATAATAGAAGGTAGTTGCTTTATTGTAACTTAAAAATTGAGCCAGTTCTAAGTGTGCAAGAAGTGTAGTCTCAGCAGCTCTGTGTCTGGCCTCTATGGTAGATTATTGTCTGAGCAGTTCCCTTTTCGGGGAGAGTACCAAGATGCCAGTCCACAGCTGACTGAAACGGCTGACCTCCAAGGTCACGACATCCGGAAGGAAATCAACTGAGATTTCTTGACGGTCTGTTCTTTGGATTTCATTGCCTCCATGTGACTAATGTGTCCCTGCATCATTTTTTAGAAGTCTTTTCTCATCATTGTGTTTCCTTTGTCAGAGGGTCCATCACACCACACTTCACTAAAACACCCTACATTTGTTAATGACATCTCTAACTTGATGCTTCTATCATTTTTGTAACAAAAAGGCTTTCCACTTCTGCTAGTAATTCCTATTTATGGGAAGAGAAGGATAATTCAATGGCTGTGGTACTTTCCATTATTCAGAATGACATAAAATTACTTCTTTTCAGTGCAGCTTGCGCTCTTTGACCCAAATTTACAAGGCCTCAATTTTGCCCAAGTCCCTGTGTTTGCTACTTACTCTTGACTGACAACTTCTTATCAACTTAGACCTTCTGAAGGATATTCAATAAAAAAGGACAAACTACAAATAAGAATGCATATTTCCTTGCCTTGTGTGTCAGGGTGGATATATATGGACAGTCCACTGCTATGTTAGACATAATCAGTTTAGTTCAGAATGAGGTAATAGGGGTGTAAGTGGAAATCAGGTTGATTCTCATCTTATAGTTGTATATTATTATTATTATTATTATCATTATTATTATTATTATTAAAATTAAAGTTAAAATTAAAATTATAATAATATTGTGCCACATTTCTTCTGCCTGTTGTACTGATAGATTTGGGGAGTTTCTCAGTGAAACAAACCAGAGAATTTATTCTTATATGGAAATGTCAGTTTTATTTACAGGGCTTCCGATCTTTCATGTAGCTATACAACATCAGTTTGGTGGCACCTGATTAAATTCTTGCCATATAGAACCATTCTAAGTGAGAAGATAAAAGAATTTTAACTCCTTCATACACTGTTTGAAACTTACTCCTTGCTTTATTTCTTTTTTTTTGCTTTACGTCAAGGTTTCCCAGTTCCTCAGCCATCTAAGGCAGATGAGTATCGAGGAGCTTTACTAAGGGGGACAAGTGATTTGAACCTAGATCTTTTTCCTTCTTTTCCTTTTCACCACTTTTTCCTCATAGTTATGCTGTATTATTGTCATTCCAACAGATTTCTAGTTCAGTTTACCTGAGCTGTTGTGGACAGGTTGGGTTTTTTGTGTGTGAGGTTTATGGCATAGTTTGACTAGTGCCATTTTAATGTCTGTGTCAATAGGGTCTTAATCACACTGAAATCTCTGGATCTCTTAGATTTACCAAGAGTTCTCCAAGGAAATCAGAATTGCAAAGGCTGGAGAAAGCCCTGGAGGCTTTCCAACTTAATTAGGAGTGAACTCCTTCCCTGTAAATGAAGTGGTTCTTTAAAATGACTTAGAGTCTCCACTGGCATCTTCTGACAGTGCTATGATGAAGTACAAAATATTATTAGAATGATGTTCCCCTCTTGTGACACTCTCTTTCTTTCATATGTCTTACAGAAATAGCCGTATTTTGTGAGTACCCATAGCATTATTTTCCTTGTGCTGAGACAGAGTTTAAGAAAAAAGGAAAAAATAAGTTAAATACTTCTTAAAATAGTGCAAAATAACAGATCTCTGTAGCATTACAATCTGGACTTTTGTATTTTTGAATACAAAACACTGTGAGTGTGAAACAATCATTGATGGAAGAGCTTTTTAGTGGAGGGATGAGATAAAATGATTTATAATAGACTTAATCTTACAAAGGGCCACTGTCCTGCTATTTTACACGTTTAAATGATGCTGCTGTAAAAAGCAAATCATACGTCCTAATATTTACTGTTTTATTAAATACCTTTTTCTGCAAGGAAGATGTGATTTTTTGCACTGGTCAGGTATTCCTAGGTGCCACAAAATTGGGAAAAAACTATTTTCTTTCAGATTAACTGAGCAACACCGAATTTAAAGTAATGGCAGATAAGCTTGAGACAAGCACGAGACAAGCACAAACCAAGAAGTTCATATTCTTCAAAATTTGCTCTAAACTATTTTCTTTATGGAGGATTTCTCTATACATCTTCCTCCCATGTCATTTAACAAGCAAAATATTGCCTAACCTTCTATTAATGTGTCATAAATCACACACAGTAGCACCAAAACACAGCTTTCCTTCTCAGTTCCAAAGAGCAAGAGTCTGCATATGGCTCACCAGAGTAAACATGGAATATCTGTATGAAGATGGCTGAAGTAGCCAGGATTTACACTGATGTTGTGGCTCTTGCTTCTGATTAGTTAGTTTCTGTTTGGAGAATCATTAAAGAGTGAAAGGTTTTGTATGTTAATAAAATTGTCACAGTGAAATTTGGTAAATATTTAAAATCAAGGTTCTACTGAGGGAGAAAAAGACCAAGAAAAATTTCTGAAGAAATTTGTAACACAGCTGATGGATGTAGAAAAAAGCAGATACAAGGCCAATTCATTTTTTTTTTTTCCCTACAGTTATTCCAGGTATTTGACTGGCATGATTGACAAAAATCAGATCTGAAGATTTTTTCCATGCTTTTGTTCATCTATTTCAGCTCAAGAAAAGGAAGTGTGCAAGTTGCTGCTATTGGATGGTGTTAACCAAAGGTGTGGGTCATTTTGCAGGGTAGATTGTTACCCAGTTTTGTAATTAATTTCTGTTACAATAAAGCCCCTTCTGAATATTCTAGGTTCTCTTTTGCAGTGCCATTGTGGGTATTTTTATTCTCTGCATAATTCAGTGATGCCCAGCTGCAAAAATCAAGGAGACCTCCATCCAAAATTTGGCCCCAGTGTGCCAGCATGGATGTTCTGCAGTTGAGCTAGTGAACCGCTAATTAGTCTTTTCTAATTATTGATTCTTTTCTTGACTCAAAGCTGTTTGGAAACTAACATTAAGCAGAGGTTTAAGTGAAAAATATAAAGGAATCTTATGGTCTGCATCTGAAATAACACCAAATTGTACATGAAGCTCATCTGTTCTTTCACTGCAGTTGTGCAGAGAAGGAGAAATTACTTGCTTATTTCAGGGCAGGGGTGTTTTAATAAAAAAAGAAGAAGAATGAAACAGGATGAGTTTAGCCATTACTGCTTTGATTGCTGCTGGCTCATTAGCATTGGCCACGCTCCTTCAGATTAGCAGTAATTAAACTGTGAAATCAGACCAATTGCCTTAAGCTGAGACACCATACCAGGCTGTCAAGAGAAATCACAGGGGATAAATCAAGGGCCCTGTGCATCTCGGATCACCCTTGGCATGGGTGAGAGTGTGAGAAGTGGAATAATGAGGACATTCAGTTTTTTTGTATCTGGTGAACTCTCGGCAGACAAGCTTTGGAAGCGTTGTCATGACAATGACAACAGCAAGGATAAACTCTTACTCCCACTAGCTGTGGTTAATGAAGATGATAATGAAAAATTATGCCAACATTACTGCAATTTTTTTATTCCGACTGGCACTTGTAACCTTACGCCTAATGACACAACACAATAGTGACAGTAATTGTGCATTGATAAATGGGGTAAAGATGCCGAAAAAGTGTCTGACTCTAAGATATACAAGTTTAGTTAGCTGAGTAATTTCTTTCAATAAGCATTTGCTTTGTTCTTTGAACTCTCACTAGGTGGTTTTGGACTGTGCATGCCAAAAAACATCTCTAATCACTTTTCATTGTTTGCTAAAGAATAGGCCCAGCAATTAAGGCAAAGAGTGCCTGTGTTTTATTTCTTCTAAGCAGAACAAACGCGATCAAGATAAATAACAGTAATAAAACAACAATACTTTTTACAAATTCTGAATGGGTTTACAAATTCAGTGTTTGTTTAACTGCTGGTTTCTGGGACATCCAGTTTGTGCCACTCCAAGTGTAAAGCTTTGGTGGATAAATCTCCAATTACATTATGTAATGGCTGTCTCACCCCCACATTGCCCCTGCCTAAATGTCACCATTTATTCTGATTGCATTAGCACTTACGTAAGTGTCTTTTTCAACCACAGCTCCTACATCCTGGCACATTGGGGAGGATAGATAGATAGATAGATAGATAGATAGACAGACTTGAGGGTATGGTTTAAGAATATAGTTAAACCATTGTAAAAACTTTCTTCTGACCTATCCCAGCTATCTGCATCTATTTTCTTTCTTAAATTAAACCCATGATCAGTCATGGTGAACCAGTCCAGGATGCTATATGGAGAAAAATCTGAGGACTGCATATTCTTTATAGTCTCTTAGTTCAGCTCCCTGATCGAGATGAGGGCCGGTGACAGGGCAAGAGAAGCAGCAAGAGCATGTAGGAAAAAATGACAGTGGCAGCTAGCCTAACCAAAAACCTTCCCATCCCACCTTGAAGCATGAGGGGTGTTCATGACATTGTGGAAGGATCTGCAGTGCACACTCTCATTGCCTTCCAGTTGAGCACTATGAGACCATAATCCTGAAGAGGCTTGTGGAAGTTGTTCAAAATGCGTTCACAGCAAGAACAGAGGCAGCCAGCAGAGCTTTTGCAAGCACATCTCACAGGGATTCCCAAAGGGTCACACGGTGCCTCAGGAATCCCTCCTGCTCCCCAGGCCACCCAATTCCCACTGCTGAAAGGTTGATGTTCTTTCAACAAGCAAGCGTGATACGGACAATACCGAATAGCCAACTCTTTCAATTCATGTAGGGGATTCCAACTCTGCTGCAATCCAGCATCCACACTCCCACTTTAGAAGCCACACCACTTGGCTTTAAAGAATAGCCCAATTGAATGTGTGAGTATGCTGCCACACAATAACCTCTCTGGGATTAGACAAATAAATGCAAATGAATCATTTAATGCAAACAAATCACTTAAAGGAGTAAGTGTTGTTTTATTTACTCCAAAACTACCTAAAAGAATAGCTCTTTTGATAGCTTTATTGAAGTGTTTGGGGGTTTTTTCCTATGTAAAGTTCTACTGTTGCTCACCAGTGGCCTCATTCCATCAAAGCTTTAGAAATCTAGATTGTCGGATGTGGGATTTTTTTTGTTCAATCACTGTTTGTTTGGTTTTGTTTGGTTTTAAGAAAAAAGATTAATCACAGAGTGTTTGGAGGTGTATCAGATATATGAGGGTTTCTCCTTGACTAAGTGGTATTTGTCTTTTCAGTTCTTGAAAGGCAGTATTAAGACAGCACAGTAGTGTTTGTGATTCATGGTTGCAATTCTCTTTTTATTGCTGAACACCAGCAGTGAATAGGAGCTGCAGAAGGACATGTTTCCAATTACTCTATCTCAGAGTTCTCCATTGCTTCTTAAAAGAGACGTCTCTATCTCTGCAAGTGAGCGTAATACTAAAGTTTATACAAAAATTAATGTTTGTGTATATATATATATACGCACACATACACCAAAGAAGGATTTCTTTGCTCTTTCAGCTATGTTCTGTCTTAAAGTTGACTCAGTGTCTGCTGCTTTGTTGCCAGTCTTCTCACTGGAAGAGTAAAGATGATTTAACCATTAGAGAAAGGAATAATGAAGCAGTGTCCAAAGAATATTGAATGATTTTTGGGAAGAGATGGCCTCCTGAATCCAAAGTGGTGGTTTCCTTGCACAGCATGACAGAAATGGCTTAGCAAGGCAAGATCATATTTCCCTTAGCATGCAATAGGTTCAAGTAGGAAATTTAGAAATTGAGTACTGCTTCCTGAAGAGGAACTTTTTCCTGGACTGTGGTCTTTGGTCCTTTGTGAGTTTGGGCCCTAATACTGTAGTGGGATGAACCAAAGTTTGTTGCCAGTGCAGATGCAGAGCTTGATGCATCTCAGAGGGAATCTCTGGTCCTTCAACATTTGCTTGACTATTTCTTCATATAATGGAGTGCTGATGCGGGGGAGAACAAAAGTCTCAATTACATTATCTTTGAGTATCTTTAACCTTTATCAGCACCAATTTTAAGAGAGAATTTTTTTTAAAAGTGAGACAGGAAAAACATCAAAATACTCTGCCTAAACATTAGCACAGGGCACAGCTCCCAAATTGACAGAGAAATCAGTGCTAGGGAGAAGTCAGGAATAAAGGATCAAAAGCAGACACAGTCTCTGAAGAAAGGAGGATAACAGTACAGAGCACCATGCACTGAGTGAGTTTGATTTAAAGCATTTTAAAAGAAAACTCCATTTACTTTAGAGACTGACAAAAGTTTATACATTCATGAATGAGCTCTTTATGTATTTAAGAGGGATGACAGCAGACAAAGGGAATATTTGATGAATGTTAAGGCAAGATTCTGAAAGTCAGAGATCACTGAGAGAGGACAGAAGGTTTTGGCTTTTTCTTACAAATAGCTGCATCTGTTTGGCACTTTGTGTTTCCATTCTGTATGCTAGAATTGTGAGAGAACTAGAAAAGGTATTTGGGAGCTGAGTGAGGAACTTAAAAATATAAAGGGTTTAGGAAAGCTATGCCTCACATCCTTTCATAACTTGCTTTTCATCTTGCCCTATAATGGAGTACCGTGGCTAAAATTAGCAGCTAGCAGAGACAGGACAGTTGTAGAGATACAAGGCTGTGACTTGAATTCATTGAGAACAAGTGGGAGAGAAAACTGAGGTAGTTTTTATATATTTTTGGGTTTATATATTTTTGTCATTAAGATGGAGATATTTATTTCAACTCTGCCCTGTGTCAAGGTCAACAGAAAAAGACTGGACACCTGTACTTCAAGGATGTCCCTTTGCAGACTGATATCTCAGCAGTTTGAAAGGGCTGTCTGAGATATGGGCCCAGGTTTTAGTCTTTCCTTCTGTCCAGGGGCAGTAACTTTGGCAGAAAGACAGAAAAAATAACTGAGAGCAGTAACATCTAAACCACCTCAGCAAAATTTGCTGAAGTTCATTTGCTACAACACATCTTTACTGTTAAATCAGCATATCTTGAGGTTTCAAAGTTCTTAATTATTTATGATGGAGTTTAACTTGTGGAAGACTAGGAGACCATACAACAAATACTGCAGGTAGGTTTTTAATATGATGACCAGTAAAGTATTCAGATCTTCTTTTGTGGGCAAAGTAATTACTTCTTATTTTAAAACATTCATTATGACCTCAAGTATACAGAAGACAGAGTTGCTGGTGAATTATGTTGATGAAGCATCATGGCACTGATGGGAGCAGCTTACCAGACTTCAGGTAGCATGTGTAGAGATCTCTAGGTCTGTAGAGTAGCCTAAGAATCAAAGCTAAAAAGGAGAAACCAGATGACATAAATTAGTGATTACTCTACATCACACTGCACCAGTTCCAAATTCCAAACAGTTAAATAGATAATAATCCCTGCCTAACTGCTGTCAGCAGACCTGACACCAGGTAAAGTAACATTTGCCCTGCCAGAGTTTTACTGCCATTGTTTCCACACAGGCCATTTCTTCTGACCCACTTTTGGTTCTCACCATTGAGTCACTGCACAGGGATGTTCTTGAAATGCAAGTTCAATGCAAGTCACTCCACAGAGTAAAGCATCCCTTGGATGTTACACTGTCTTTTTCAGTAAACTGAGTAGGTGTTTTTTCTACTCAGTAAAGTGCCAGTCTTTCTTTTTTTTTCTCCTGTCCTGGGCTGTCAAAAGGTATCAAAATACAGGAAAGCTCTGAAATGAGGAAGATATGATTATCACAGCCTTCTGCTTTCTGTGGTGTGGACCTGTGCCTATTACCAGGGAAGATAGTCCTTATGTCCCTTTGTGAGCCCAAACAGCAGAGAGTTGGCAGAAGTCACAGTGCAGGAAAGGCATTGACGTTATTAACAGCTTAACACAAGCTACATGTGGAGGAGGAGCCACATCAGCAAGCTCCTAGCAGTCATCAAACTGGAAATCAAATGGAATGCAAAAAATTATAGAATAAGCTGAGTTAGAAGGGACCCACGAGAGTCATCGAGTCCAACTCCTGGCCCTCCACAGGACCATCCCCAAGAGTTACATCATATGCCCAAGAGCATTGTCCAAGCACTTCTTGTACTCTGTCAGGCTTGGTGCTTTGGCCACTTCCCTGGGGAGCCTGTTCCAGAGCCCAACCACTCTTTGAGTCTAGAGCTTTTTTCTAATATCCAACCTAAACCTCTCCTGACACAATTTCAGGCTCAGGCCCTGTCACTGGCCACTACGGAGATCAGTGTTTGTCCCTCCTCTTCCCCTTACAAGGAAGTTGTAACTGCAATGGGTCTCCCTTCAGTCTCCTCCAGGCTGAAGAGACCAAGTGTTCTCAGCCACTCTTCATATGGCTTCCCCTCTAGGCCCTTCACCAACTTAGATCTTAGCTGGGAGCATGAAATAACCCTGAGCCCCTCTGTGCTTGTTCATGGTATGTCAAGGGGAGGGATGGCAGCAGAGGAGGATTGTCCTGTGCACACTGTGCCAGGGCTGGAAATAATGCTCTGGACCTCCAGTGTCTTTATCAGCCAGAGATCACAGGGATGAGGACTCACCCCCATGGCTGCTGTGCCTCCCCAGCTACACAGAGCCCCCGTTGCTTTGGCAGACCAAGGCCTGTGCTCCCGCTGCTGCAGGTGGGGCGGGTCAGGGCTGCCCTGGCTGTGCTGAGACGCCGCTGCCAATGTGGCCCAGCAGGCAGGTGGAGCTCATGGCTGGCACCCGACCGCCCATGGGGAGGGCGAGCGGTGGCCAAGCTGGCAGCGGTGGAGGATGTCAGCAGCATGCCCAGGGCTCATGCCACTGTGTGAAAGCCTCCCGCAGATTTGCAGATTTGGCAGTGGCTGTGCAGAGTGTGGCTGTGGCACCAGGGCACGAGCTGCCTTGGCCTTGTCCCGTGTTGGGCTCCTGCCTGCTGTCTGTGCTGACTTTGGACACTGGAGAGCAAACAACACAGTAATTTTCAGTGAGACTTAGGCCTTGCTTAGGTTTCAAAGTTATTAATCATAAAATAAAAAGGCAGCACCGTAGCACTTAGAGGCATTGTTTTGGTAGAAAGTCTTGGACAGGAATTGTGTACTCATTCCCCTGTGATTCCTGCTTACCCTCCATTTCTTTCATCCATATTACTCACTCCTTATTATGTCTAGCATTTAGAAGCCTCAGTGTTTTATGATTTTATAGTAATTCTTGCTACTTAAGGTGTATTTAGTGTTCAGGTTCCTCTGTTAATTTAACTTCCCAACACTCTCCATCATGTAACTTGCATGACCCTTGTCAACTTTTATATCAAAACTTCTGTATTGGTGGATATAACACTTTGGAAACAAACAAGAAATCATGATGAAAATTATAGTTTATTGTTTTCATATTCATTGCCCCCAGTGATAACACCTTTACAAAAATCATTTCTTGTTTTCCTTATCTCAAATTTCTTCCTCCTTCTTCTTGCAGAAATAGTTGCATAGAGAAATTACAGTGACATATAGTTTATTTCATATTCTGGAAAAAATCTTAGATTTTTAGTTGTTCTAAGCACTGAAGGATTGAAGTTGTGAATCAATTGAAGTCAGTGACAGCTTTGCTGTTAACTTCACACCTCAGAATTTTGTCTAGCTGTTCCTAGTGCATTTGAGTCTGATTTTCTGTGTTATTTATTTTACATATTTAGGAATACCACAAACAAAAAAAAAAGGGAAGCTTAGTTCATAACTTAATCTTGAGAAAGGAGTATACCAATATAAAAAGCATGTGCTCCCCTGTGTTTTTTCTCCCCTACTGCAACTGCCCCTTCCTTCAAGTAGAACTCAGCTGGTTTAGTGGTGGTTTCTAGCCAGTCCATTGTACTACAGCACACAGAACTCTGCCCACTGGTAGCCAGCAATTCATTTAAAAAGGCGTCTATATCTGTCCTATTTGTGTAGCTAGGATTAAGCAACTGCATGGAAGCTTAGGTCCCTTGGGACAGTTTTAGCTGTTTTGGCTGTTGTAATGTCTTTCTGGAGTTCTGCCCCAGAGCTACAGTCTCAGACTGCGAGTTTCTTTTGGCAAGGATTTCACTACTTTCTAAGGTGGGCAGCATGTTGCATAAAATAGTTGCTTTCTAACACTAATAATAGTTACCTATCAGTTGTCAGTGAAAAAAAAAATGTAATTGCAGAATTGGTCAGTTGATCATGTTGGCAGAAAATAATCAAAACTACACATTGCCTTGTAGCTTTCTACCTCTGAATTAATCACTGCTGGCTCCCTTTACAGTCAGTGGATACAAACGGGCATTTTTCAGATGTGTTTCTTCTGGCCTATTTTAGATATCTAGTTTAGGACAAGATGAACTACAGCCTAGAAGTGTCTATTTCTCATTGCTGATTATAAAAGGAGTCTAGACATCTCCCAGAGAAGTAGGCAGCCAGATTGCACATGTTTTTATTTGTCATTGTGTGTCTTCATGTGGCATGGGTGACTAAAAAGGCTTCTAAGCTCTATTTTGTTAGAATTATTCCAGTACAGTAAATTTAAGCCTCACTACTGAAAATGAGAGATCTTTTTATAGGTTATTATTTTGTAGATAGCAATTAACCACTCAGAAGAGCTGCTAGCTTTGACACGCACATGCTCAGCCACTTCATGCTTTAATGTTAAATTATATTTGACATTTAATTTAAGCTCATATTGCCTCATTCAAAAATAAACCCTACTGCATTAGTAGTGAGAAGGTGGAAGGATAATTTTTCTCCCCAAATTCACACTCAGTGAAATCTAAACTGATTTTTCATGCTTAGTGTTTCAAGTATATTACGTGGATTCTTCTGAATACGTCTGTGCAATTGCTTCTCAGATGTGAGGGAAAGAAATCGATGCATCGTTTTTAGTAAGCAATTACAACATAAAAATGTATTTTTAATAGGTGCTTTGAAGGCTGCACATACTGTGAGGTTTGTTGCCCCCTTGAACCAATTGTAATCAGAAGCAACGTCTACCATTATTTGCTGGGCAAAGCAGCGCTGATTTTGTGGTTGTACCACTGTGTAATGTGATCTCCTTAGCTCTTATAAATTAAACAGGATGAAGACTTAGTTGACTGACACAAATATAATGGCAGGACACAGGAGGAGCTTCTGCCTGGTGTCCTGCCAGTAATGTTTGTCCTCCCTGTGTGGGAATGGAGAGCTGTCCCACCAGGTCTCTGCTACAAGGATCTGAAAAGACTCCAAAGGGAAAGTACTTCTTCCTCAGGCTAGTGTGAGCCATAACTTAGGGCTTTCCTTTGTGGACTCTGTTTCAGTCCTTGGGTGCATTCCTTTTGCTCTTAAAAGAGCCAAATCACACTTAAGAGTGATCTACCTTTTACTTCATAGCTATTGCACGTCACAAAAAATGTTGCCACTGCTGGCAAAGAAGCAGAATCTCTCTCCTCTGGGGCACTGCAGCACCTCTGAGTGAAGTTTGAAGTTGGTATCCTGGATGCAGGTGTCTGTGAAAGACCCCATGGGTTGCTTAGGAACACAGTTTACTGAGCCAAATTAGAACTAGGGCTGCTACATTCTCTGAATTGTTTAGCTCTTCAGCCCATCTTGGCTGCTTCAAGCTTTCTGTGCACACCATGACCAAGACCTGCTGGGAAATCTTTGGTGAAACTCTTCCAGTGAGGTTTGCAATCATGGCACATGGATGGTGATTATTTGAGGGAGCTGGTCACCTCTGGGAATGACTTTATGCAAATCATAGAGTCACAGAATTTCCTGAGTTGGAAAGGACCAACAAGGATCATCCAGTCCAACTCCTGGCCCTGCACAGGACAACCCCGGAGCCACACTGTGTGCTCCTTGAGCTCTGTCAGCCTTGGTGCTGTGACCACTTCCCTGGGGAGCCTGTTCCAGTGCCCAACCACCCTCTGGGTGAAAAACCCAGTATCTGACCTAAATCTCCCCTGACACATCTTCAGGCCATTCCTTCAGGTTCTGTTAGTGTTCGTCACAGAGAATAGATCAGTGCCTGCCCTTCTGCTTCTCCTCATGAGGAAGCTGAAGACTGCAGTGAGGTCTCCTCTCAGTCCCCTCTTCTCCAGGATGAACAAGCCAAGACATCTCAGCTACTCCTCACATGGCTTCCCCTTTAGACCCTTCAGCATCTTTATGTCTCTCCTTTGGGTGATATCGAACACTTTTATATCTGTCATATATTGAGGTGCCCAAAACTGCCCCCAGGACTGGAGATGAGGCCACCCCAGCCCAGAGCAGAGCGGGACAATCCCCTCCCTTGCCTGGCTGGTGATGCTGGGCCTGAGGCACCTCATTGTTTTCAATGACCAGGAGTCACTACTACACAAAAACAAAACAAACAAACAAAAACCAAAATTAGACCCTCCCAACATCAAATAAACCAGTGCAACTACAGCTCCTCGGCACATTTGTCTTTGCTGTTAAATTGAGTGGTTTATCCACCTTTCAAAAGACATTAGCATTAAAGGACATAGTCTTTCTCAGATGTAATTCATTATTAACCTTAATGGGATTATGTTACAATGACCACTAAATTCACATCTTCAAAATACTTAAATTACTCCCTATTATTACTTTTGACAATAAAATAAATAAAGCTTAGTTAAATTCTACATGCTAAACCCAAATTACTTTTTTCACTGTGCCAACCAAAGCAAAACAGACTATTAAAAAAAAACCAAACAAAACACCAAGAAACAAAAATACTGAAACCCAAACCCTCCACTCAGAACCCAAAGGCTTTAATAGATTGTGATTGACAAATAATCATAAAACTAGGTTGAAGACATTTGAAATTGCATTTTTTCATTTTAAATGTATGCAGCATCGGAAGTATGATTACAGGGAGAGAAGAATAAATATTTAACATCAAACAAATTTCTTTATTAATATAATTACATGGTGTAAAATGCATTTCCTAATATTGCTTTAAATAAATTTTTAAAATTCATATTGAAAAACTAGCACTATCAACAACAGAATCTAGATAATAGGTAAATAGCTCTTTGGGTGGCACTTCCTTTAAAAACAGCAGCGAAAGCCAAAATTTCCATTTGTCTCTGTTTTCTAATGCAAATTCTTCATAAGCTTTGCACAGAATAAACATGTTCAAGCTGTGCCCTGGCTGTATGGAGTTGTGCGGCAGGGAGACGTTTTCTGATGTTTGTGCTAATTGCATTGGAGCTGGACTCTTCCTAGGGGTCCACCAGGTCACTGCACAGAGTCACACAGAGGGAGAGAAGAGAATATCTTGGACAAATGGTGTAGAACATTGCAGCAGATAGACTTGCCAGATGCTCAGGTTATCCCCAGGCAGCTCTGGGCTATGGTACGTGTCAGCCGCCTGCGCTGTGGTGTCTCCGCACCTGCCTCGGGCACCTCCTGCCCACACGTCTGGGCCTGGTGGCACCCTCCTTTCCTCGGCACTTGGGGTCTGAGATGAGGGGCAAGCACATTCAGGGCATAAAAGAAACACATCTGCTTTCAGAAACAACAGTGTTAGGGCTCAGGGTTTGTGCTACCCCAGCTCAAATGCTGGCTGGTCCTGTCCTTTTTTGTGACAAGCTGAAACAGGCTCCACTGCTCTGTCAGTGCACAGTCCAGCCCTGTATTTTGTTCAGAAGCAGGTTGTTCAGAAATTGAGTGATCTTATTTAGCCTTTTAGCAATTTTCCACATATTATTTAACTCTGCACCACCAGTTAGGGGGCCTTCAAGGAGTGACATCTCCTGACAGTAGGGATATATACCCTGCATATAACATCTGTCAGGAGGCTCCTCTCTGTTGGGGCATCTGCCATCCAAACTCACGGCCCAGCTGAGTTCTTTCAGGTCTTCTCTGCTAAGAGAGGCCTTAAAAGTTCAGCTTTCCCTCTGTGCCTGGGACACTGTTTGGTCTGTGGTGCCTCTGACCCAAGACATGTATTCTATTGGCCGGGAGGGAGGTGGTGTTCCAATTTTTCCCCTTTTCTCCCCCATTCAGTTAGTTCAGTGGGCTCTGTAGATCTCCTGTTGCCTTCCCTCTGACAGAGTGCTTGGGGTTACCCCCTCTCCCACCATGACCATCTTCTGTCTGGCTAGGAGGCAGGTCATTTGGAAAGGCACTACCTTAAAATTTATGGGGAGACACCCATACAGGGATAGTGCTGTTCTGGAAGATGTCTACTGGTGCCATCGATCAGTTCTTTGGCATTTAGGCAGTTGCAGGGGTACCTGAAGCAGTGGTTGTATGAAGCAGATGGTAGGACTCCCACCTTCCATTCTCCCAATTTCTTCCCCTCCACACACCCCAACCCCACTCCAGCAAAAAATGCAGTTGATTATATTGATGATAATTTTCCCCCTGGCTACCTGAGCACATAAAAACGTCTTTCTTGGACCATTGAAGTCTGTGTCCAACTGCAAGCAACAGCAGGATGGAGTAGGGTGAGTGACACTTTGCTGATGTATTTCCCCACCTTCCGGTAATTTGTGGTCCGGGGACTTCCTGCATCAGAGATGGTATCTTTGTGTTTAATAGCCTTTGATACATTTTTTTTCTCCCTTCAACTCACCTCCAGCATTCCCCTTGAAATTGTGGAGGAGAGCAGATGTGCCATTCCCAAAATTCATCATGTTTCATTCAATTTAAAAAAAAATGCCACTGAGCAGAGTGTAAAGTCTCCCAGTCTCAACAAGTTTCTTTTATTATATGTTTACAGTAGCCAGGAGTCTCAAACTTGGTGGAAATCAAGCTGTTGTCTGATTCAGTTTGTGTTGACTGGGGCATGGGTGGTCCTGCCTGTTGGTTAAACTCAGCTGAACCAGAGTGAAAGAAGACAAATGTTGACAAACAAGATGAAGCGATGGAGAAGTCATGAAAGAGCCAAACAAGGGCAAGGCAGGAGTGTGGTATGAGGTGAGTAGTTCAGATATCAGCAAGATAGGAGAAAGCCTGGACGAAAATGCTGGCAGTGCAGTAAAAACATATTAAGGTCTGAAGCTGGCAGTCAAGACTTTTTCAGGTTTCAAACCGGGACACAATTCTTAGGGTGATTGTCACATGGATACTTGTGTTTGTCTTAGGATTGTGCTTGGGTGACATGCACCCTACCTAACTTGGTAGAGTGACTGGCCACCTGGAAAGGTGGGGCAGCCCCAGCTGGGCTATAAGTTGTTGCTCACCATCCCTACACACAGTCTTCAGGCTTAAGTCAAGTCCCTATTGATCTGGAGTGCAGTTTTGACTTTGGGGCTGTGTCTTTTTCAGGCCTGGTCAGTGGGGTTTACAGCTACAAGCCCACATTTGTAACTGTGGCAATCAGGTTGGGCAGCAAGGTTTGTATTTAAGTGTTAAAATAGGCACAGTTCTCCAAGTACTCATTACCCCATGTCTAAAGTTAGATGAGTTGTGTGGTCCCACCAGCTCCTTAAATCAGAAATCAGGGACATTTGAGTGGGTTTTGGTGCTAAGATCAGACTGCTGAGATTGGACAGTTTGAGTATAGCATGAGGGTTCTCTCTGTTTACACAGGTTTTATCTGAAACAAGTGACTTAAGATGTTTTAGTAAAGGTATTAAACCATCTAAGTGCATATAGGAGCTGAGTGGAAGTATTTAAAATTTTCATAGATGCCTGGTAGAAGACAGTTGCAGTGGCTGAAGTTGATGTAAAATGGAATATGTCCAAGTGTGCCTGGTGCAGAGGACATTTGGGTTTTTTAAAAAAAGTCATGTGTTTCTACTTTGCAAAATTTAAGAAAATGTATTTTTGTTTTACATTTATTTTTTATTTCACCTCAGTGTATAAAAAAAAAAGAATTTTGGTCTGATCTACCAGCTTTGGCTTTATATTATAAATGATTCCTGGGAGGGAAGCACATCACAATACAAACATCACAACTGGACTATTTTTCAGAGCATCTAAGATTTTTCATTTTACAATCTAGAGAGAATATAACTGAGGTGTCAAAAGCACAGAGGGAAAAATCGTTGTTAAAGAGCTTCAGTGAAAGTTTTGCATTTATTTAGGCAAATGGAAATGTGCACAATGACTGCATAGAGCTGAACAGCTCTTGGACACAGGGTTGTTAACAAGTCTGAAAAAATCCTGCATCGTTAGGATCACAAGAAGTAGGAAAGCAGGATCTAGCTTTCTTATTTCTGGATATTTATGGCTTGTGTAAATGTCAGAGGCCAAATAACTGACTTTTATTGGTAATAGCCTGAACTGTATTACCGTGTGTATACGTAGTTGTTACAGCAGTATATCAGCAAGCTGCCACACTGGGTCGGGCCTTGTTATATGGATTATAATGGGGTGATTTGCAGGCTGAGGAGTTCTCTTTGGATAGAGTCCTTTGTGGCCTTTACTTATGAAACATATAGATATATGTAGTCAACTGCTATAATGAGGAACCATAGAACATCTAATTCAGCAGGAAACATAGCATCTTCAGTGCTGATACAATAACTGTTCAACAAATAGAAATTGAAAAAGAGACTTTTCTCCTAGGAAAATTTTCTTTTGTGATATGTGCCTCATGTAGAGCATGTACTGGTGAATCAACAGTGCAAGCATTTTATGCAGCTTGTCTTAAATCATGCCATATTGTGCTCTGTGCTGTAGTTTCCTGTTATTTCAAAGATTAGGGGAGTTAAGATTGCTCACCTGTGATTAAGGATTGTTCCTCTCCACTGTTAAAGACAGCCTACTCCAGTATGCTGAGGTTTGTCTGTACTGATCCTTTCCACACTAATATTTTCAGTACACACATGTTTCTGATGGAGAAGTGAACATATACTTCTTAGTGCTGCAAAGCCTATGGTTCTGGTGCAGTTATTAGTATTTTAGCACTGCATAGCTTCTTTGATTTGTTACTTCTAAGATCTTCCACTGTCTAATACCAGGTAGCCTTACCTGCTGGAACTCAGGGTCTTTCTTAGAAATGTTTGAAGCCCAGGCTCTCTTTTTGCCCCTTAGAGTTTCATACTTTTGGGGTATAGTAGCTGAATGCTCTCCTTTTAAAGATGCCTTGTTCAAAATGAGGAAGCTTTCAGATGGAGTCCCTATAGAAAGCTACCTGATCAGAAACACAATTCCCACAGTCTCTAGCAAAGTGAATGAAGTCCCACAGATGCACGGGAAGTGTGGGACTGTCAGTGCCTTGGACCTGTGGGTACTGTCCGTTGATGTAACCTTTGGGCTTAGAGTTCAATATCACACCCTATGCAGGAGAGAAGATGGAGAGAAAAGACTACAAAGAGCCTATTAAAGGGTGAGAATTCCTCCTTTTCTGTTAGTCTTGATATCTATAGAATTGAGGTTAGATCCAGCAGACCCAGCTGACAGATGATTATACCTGAAAGAATTTGAGAAGCAAGTCATTTTATGATAAAGAAATATTTTGTCTCCAATGCTAAACCACACTCAATGCCACTATGAGGCTTAAGGAAAATTTTACTGCTCCTGATCTAGAGCAATCTAGACTTCTCCTTTCTAATTATATATGTTCTAAGTACACTATATCTATACAGTTTAAAATTAAGACAGATTTTAAATCTAAAAATAAAGATGAGGTTTTGAATAGTCTCAGAAAAGAACAAGTTATTTCCAGAACTCATTCAACTTTTATGATCACTTCCATGTAATAAATGAAAGTTCTCCTAAAAATACTGATGTACCATTACCTAATTAAACTATTTCATACAGTACAACCTCAGAAGCCTGGATGCTTCTAGATTCAATCTCTAGTAAATGTACCTTCCCGCTGATAGAGCAGGGAGTTCGGAAAATACCTGATTTCAAAAAGTGCTGCAGCTGAAATTATACTGTTTCTCATGCTAATACAGATCAGTCAGTATGGATGGAAATAGAAAAGGTCAACTCAAAAAGAGAAAATTTGTCTTCTTGCCACGGGCCTTTATTTGCATTCCCATTGAACCTATTTTGAAGATTTTTTTCTGTGAATCTAATGAACTCTTGTACAGACCCGTGTAGAGGTGTGGATTTCAGTAATGTCCACAGGGCTCAGTGGAATGAGAGTATCTTTCCTGTGGATATGATTCAACCTTTCTCAAGGACTAGACAGAGGAGACCTCGTATCTGATTACATGCCACAAATCCCCATATTTAACTAGCACTTGGAATCAGGTTCCTCTGTGATCTCATGGGCTGTTCTCAGAAGGGATGGGTATGGGGCAAAAATTCTCCCAGAAAAAAAATCAGCTGGACCTTGATGTACGTCTTACCTGTCTGATTTCTGCTAAACTTTGCCTTCTCTTGGTCACAGACTCTTTAAAGGAGGTGTGAAAGCATCATGAAAAGGCCTCAGTGGTACCACCAAGCTGGCAAGGTGCTCAGCAGCTCACTTGCAGGTGACACAGCACAGTCCTGTGCCCAGGTGGGCCATCACCCCAGGTGAGCTTCCACAGCCAGGGACACAATGTAGCTCCTCTGGCCTCTTCTTCTCTGACCAGGAGAAATCAGGTCTGGTCCTTGGCACCTGCACACCTCAAAGAGAAGGAGTACCTCCTAATCACAACCTGCAAGGGTAGTGCTACTACAGTTCTTTTAATTTTAATGTATATTGTATTTATAAGTAGTCAATGGCATGCGAGGATTAATGATTAAAGCAGCATATGCTGGTTGATTGTTAGGAGTAGTGCTATTAAAAGTGAGTGCTCCAGCTATAAATGGATGCAATTTAATGGATAGTATTAGTAGCAGAGCTGTTCAGCTGAAGCCATGGCTAAAGGGACTCTGGTTTAACAACTTTCTAATTACATGTATATAAGCTTGGTCACTTAGCAGCAAACTGACAGGTTTACATTCCTTATATACTAGGTATTGCTCTGTGTATTAGCCCTACACTAGAATTGCAAATAGAAAATAATTGGGTTGCTTTTTTAGCCTCCCCAAATGGTTTAAATTAATGGCAGTGCAGATCAACACAATGCCTTCATGTGTGTGATTTTAACCTTCATCGATTTTTGCAATTCAGGGCAGCATGACATTGGCTAGAGAGCCATGCTGATGTGATGGCTGCCGAGCTGAGCGCTGAAAGGAGGTTTACGCAGTATTAGATTAGTTCCTGGTATTCAAGAGCACACATTATGGAAAACCAAAGGCTCAGTTCTCCAAATTATAAGTGTTTGGTGTTATTCCTCAGGGCAGAGAAATTTTTCTGTCATTCTGTTATTAAGTATCATTCTGTTTATGAGCAGCTGGCAACAGCTTTGCGCAAAGGCTTGAAATCCCTGAAGGAAATCTGATGCCCAGCCGAGATGCATCAGGAAAGTTTTCAGAAAGGATAAGCAGGAAGGTTGCAGTAGCTATAAACAAACAGGCTCGTGGAGGTTGTACCTAGCATCTTCCACATATAGTGCACTTTAAATTGTATTAATTGCAGTCGTGCCTGTTACCATGACAGCTAGGTGCTACAATTACCTCTCACCTCAGGGAATTTCATGCTTAGTGCAGCATTCAGGGTCTACTTCCCGCTATTTCATTTTTATTTCGCTAGTTTTTTTGTACTTTGGAGAAGTATTGTAGAAAGCAGAGCGGAGATGTGCCTTGAAAGAAAAATGTATCTTTATACTCACAAGGCACCGCGAGCCCTGTTTAGCCATGTGCTGAGGAACCAGAAAAACATAATGATCTCTGTGGGGATCAAATGCAGTGAGTGAGGCTGAGGTTTCCTTTATAACTGCCCAGGATGGCCAGGACTCATGAGAAGAGCTCCTCAGTGAGAGGGACATGCTGCACTGTGAAATGACTTTGACAAAAAGCTTTACGAGTGAAAGCCACAACATCCCCTCATCCAGAGGGATTAGCCTGAGGTCTAGGTGTGAGCTTGTGCATAATCTAGGCATTCAGCTTCAGGGTAAGGCCACAGCAAAAAATGTATTTAGAAAGAATGTCCTTTTCCACTGGGATACTTTTGAATTGGAAAGCTGGTTGCAGTAACCAGGTGTGCTGGGCACTGGGGTATCAGAGCAGGACAGGGATCACAGTGCTGCAAACCCAGAGACAGAAGGGTAGGAGAAGGAAGAGGCTCACTCACAGTGCTTGAGAAAATACATCTGTTAATCCCTTCTTTAAGGTGTTAAGCAGGCTCAGCTGTCATGCAAGCCTTGTGCCGGTGATCCACTACAGCATATTTCCACAAGTAGCTGATTTGAAGCTCACTTACTGTACAATATCACTTTGAAGAGTGTAAACAAAGTGATATAGGCTAGGCAACATCCTCTGGGCAAATGTGAACCCTTTAGACTGAAGCTGGGGATTCAGGCATTTACACCCAACCAGCAATAGTTCATGGATCAGGTTTCCAACCTGACGTAGCAGCAGTGCCATTTTATTCAAGTCTGTCAGCATTTTCACATCATAAACCTCAGTATTGCAGTATATCTCAGCTGTTTAATCCCTGAGAACTGAGACTTGTCATATAAATTGCTAACCCATATATTAATTTGAATAGAAGAGGATAAAGCTATGTCTAAATTATACAACAAATTATATTGATTTTATTTCAGTTACACACACACGCTATCTGCTGAAGTCCTGTAAAATATGTTTTTCACTACAAGGAATTGCATGTTCATTATGTTTGATGTGAATTGATGTCTTTTATATTGTTTTTAAATGCTTTTGAAATAGCCATTTTGTTTACATTGAATAAGCTTTAGCTAATATTCTATTTCGTACATCATTACTCACTAATATTAGAATGGCAGTTGTAAACCAAATGTAGATCCTTTGGCTTTAGTCTTGTTCTTAATCTATGTAAAGGTTTGCTAAAACTTTATTTTGAATCTGAAAGCCATGTATTACAGTATTTGCTGACAAAAATGCACATGTCAGTGAGGGCCCAAAAGATTATTATTGTTCAAATGTCACAGCATTCAAATATTGGAGAGATTTCTAACAGAAATGATAAAAATACATTTTTTTAATCTTGGGTATTTACAGAACATTGGTTATGTTTTTGACCTTAATCCAGTTGCTGGTACATGTTTATTTACCTGTGTGCTGGGAGGGGACTTGATTGATTATTTCTTTAAAAAGGTGGAGGAAAAATCCCTGGCAGACAGAAAAGAACCTCCAGCAAACAGAAATTATGTATTTAGGATATGTAAAACATAAGTGTGCTCCATTCTGTATGAATACTGCACTCACATGATAGCTTGACAAAACCAAATTTACTTCACCTGCCTTCTAATGATTTTTTCTGCATTCTAAAAAGATAGTGCTGTCATAGCCAGAGTGAGTAACATTTGGTATATTAGCATATACCAGTCCAGAAGTCACTGTGTTTTCTCATGACTAGGGAGGTTTTACAGAGGTGCTAGTTCAGACTTCACAATTGTGAGATAAGTCAGATTCTCCACTGATGTAAATCAACTCAGGGCTTTCTCTTTCCCCCCTCAACATATACTGCCGAAACAGACTACCAAGAAATAGTGGTTTTCAGCCAAAAAAACCACAAGTCAAAGTCTTTGGGGATGAGCTGTCTAGTAATGAGTGATCCTGAGCTCCAGGTACTGTTACTTAGCAACTTCTGAGAAAGGATTAACCTCCTGTTGGCATCCCTTGCACTGCTTTTTGTACTCGTTCATATAGTCAGGTGTAAGTCCCCTGCAGATCAATCAGAGATTTCCCTGAAAGAAATCCAAGTCTTGCATTGCACGGCCTGTGCAGTGAGCTGGGTGCAGCTGAGGTAAACTGAGCAGCAGTCCCAGCACAGCACAGTTGATCTGCCAGTGAACAATAATGTGGATGTACCTCAAATACCTTTTCCATGTATAGATCATCTTACAGGGCATAATCCAGGCCTTCACTATTATAATCATTCCTAGTTAAATGTGTTTTAATATATCTGGTAATGTATTTGTTATAGCACATAAACCAGAATAGCCTGCCACATGTGCAGTTACTTTTTCTCTCAGATTTCCAGGCTATGCTTCAGTCAATCTCACCAGCTGTTTAAAAATCCTCAGCAATATGCCAACTTTCCTTTTCTTCTGCTGCACCCCCCAAAAAAGAGTATCCTTTAAAAAGTCATATGTGGCAAACTATGTTAGACAATAGAGTGCAGTGTGGAGACTCCTTTGGAAATTAGACTCACCTGTAGGTGAGTGTTGTCTATTATTTTGTTATCTGCTCTTCTGATGTAAATATAAAATCCCCATGAATATAAATGGTAGTTTCTTGAGAGTTGTCTAAACAGGAAAGAACAGACTCTATAAAAAACAATTAATTTGACATGACTGGTAAAATTCCTTATGCTGTGGTAATTTGTCAGAACCATTCTTTCTCCCTCAGAACAAAATTACTGCTTTTGCAATTGCTATACTTTTTATTATCTTTTGTGTAAATAGTTATATTCACCATGTTAACTTTCACTTAACATTATTCGGGGTCACAGAAATGGTGATTGGAAGGGACATGAGCAGGTCTAGGCCAAACTTCAGTTCAAACTGCAGCTACTGCCAGCACATTCTCAGGTGTTTGGTCCTCCTAAGTCTTGAAAACGCCAAGGGTGGAAGTTCCACAGCCTTTTTTGGGCTATCCTAATCTCCCAGGCTGCAGCTGGTAACCACTGTCCTCATATGTCATCTACCACTGCTGCAAAATTTTGGCTTTGCCTCCTCTTTAATTAACCCTTAGGTGGCTGCAGGGTGCTATAGGTTGCCCTTTTAACCCATCTTTACCAAGTGTTCAATTAATTTAAGAGTACAAGCATTTCTCTAATGTGCTTTTCATTCATGTTGTTGTTTCTGGCCTGGCTGTTCAATTGCTGTATATGCTCTGCTCAAGCCACTAAGGGGAATTTTCTCTACAGCTTGTTCCTGCAGTTTTCTGTACTACATCTTTTCTGGCGTCTGTGGGGAACACACGGCTAAAAGCATCTGTGCAATCAAAAGGTTCCTCCACCTTCTGATGACTGACTTCAGTAGGTGGAGATAAAGATTTCAGTGATAGCAATAGGAAAGGCCAGGCCCAGGTTGTAAATGAGGGTTAAGAAGAACACCACGGTAATATTTTGCTCATCTGTTTTGGCACAGAAACAGTCAAGAAAGATTAGGCTCAAAGGCTTCCTGCCTTGGTTTTTTTCCCCCACTTTCATTAACCTGGATGGCCAGCAGGTGATAGCAATTTATGCAAATCCTTTTCTCTATACAACATTTTACCTTTTGACAATAGGCAACCAAGCAGATGACACAGCCACAGACAAGAGGGTTTTGAAGACCCAATTTAAAATCTGAGATACCATATATTTTTCAAAAGCTTTTATAAGGATAAGATAAGAGTATAATCCCTTAGTTTGGTGCAAATATTTTAAGACTTTTTGTTTCTAAAATCCAATTTGAATTAGCCTTGAAATTTAAAGCTGTTTATGTCTACTGAACCAAAAGGCACTGTGTGATGCATATAATAGAAAATATTGTACAGTCGCTCTATTTCTCCTCCCCTTCTGACACTGGTCCATAGTATTTGCCAAGAAAATCATCCAAAGGCAAAATGTTGTAACTTCAGAAAAAAAAAAAAATTTAAAAGCTAGTCCCTTTACAACAAAGGACTTACAAAGCTTCCTTTTCCTTAGGCTTCTCTAGTCTTACAATTTATTAGGAACCCTTGTCCTCAAATATGCTTAGGATAAACTTGACATTTTGGGTAAAGTTATTTCCAATAGCATGTTGTATAAAATGCATCTTGATGCTCATAACAGCTTGGACAAGTCTGCTGCACCTTTGAGAATCAGCACTTTGGGAATCTGCATGCTGATGTGACTTGTGAGAGGAGGGCCCAGCATGTAATGAGATGTTGACTTGCTCTCACTTCAAATCACACATTATTTAAGAAACAAGAGGAAAAGGTTGGGCAAACTGTCGTGGATTCCTCCACTCCCAGTCAGCCTGCCTATACTTTTTCCTGAAATAGGCTTCTCTGTCAAAGTTTGCCTACTTTCAGGATCTGTCAATTTTTCAACAAAACTCCTGATACTTGAGGTACTGGAGTAAATTACCTCTTTGTGACTTAGAGGTCACAAAGATACAATGCAGATTTAATTTCTCACCAATATGGTCAGAATAATGGGGACACAATTCATAAGCACTGTTTCTGAAAGTAACTTTCTTCTATGTGTAGTAAGTTAAAAAACTCTCAGTAATGACAACTAGTTTATTAACCAAGCCTACATGTGAGAAATTCACCATGCAGGTTACTCACTCAGTGAGTAGGACTTGCAGATACAGTAGATGAACCTTAAAACTGACCAGGAACTGCCTAAGGAAGCCAAAGAGGATTAAGTCACATATCTTTAAGGAAACACAGAAAATCAGGAGATCAAGATGGGAATTAAAACCTTGAAGCTTATTTTACTTGTAGATTTTTATCCACCGGACAGATTTCAAGAAAAAGAAAACAATAGTTGGAGACATTGTCCATGAACAATGCCTTATCTTCTGACCTGTAGATCACCAAGGACATCGGACAACCAGATTCAATTTCCATGCTTTGAGAAATATACTGACATGTCTGGTCTCCTGGAAGTTGTCGTAACTCACCAGCATGTTCTCAGATGCTTTCTTTCAAGCTGTCCTGTTGAAGTTGTTGCATTGTACATGGCGTAATTAAACGATTGTTGGGCTAGAAGGGGCCAACATCATGAAATCATATATTCATGGGCTGATTTGGGTAAGAAGGTATCTTTAAAATCACCTAGTTCCAACCCTCCTGCCATAGGCAGGCACAGAGGGACACCTTCCACTAGAGCAGGTTGCTCAAAGCCCCATCCAACCTGACCTGCAACACTTCCAGGGATGGGGCATCCACAGCTTCTCTGGGCAACCCATTCCAGTGTCTCACCACCCTCATCATAAATAATTTCTTTCTTATATTGTGTCTAAATCCAAACCTTTTTATTTTAAAACTGCTACCCCCTTTCCTATTGCTAGACCTTTTTTTCATCTTTTTAAAAGGCCCCCTTCAAGTAATAAAAGGCCACAGTAAGATCTTCCCAAAGCTTTCTATTCTCCAGGCTAAAAACCCCAACTCTCTCAGCCTATCCTCATAGGAGAGAGACTCCACCCCCCAATCCATATGTGCCCATTGCTAAACAAGTATACATATGGCTAAAACAAGATAAGGTAGAAGGAAACTGCAGCGGTGCCTTTGACAGCCTTTATAGTGGCATCTCCCTGAGTATTTTTGTTATTTCAAAATTTGTTTTAGCATGGATGACAATGTAAACCTGTGGATACTAAAAAGCTAGAAGATAGATTTTTCTAGCTTTCTGCAGCCGCCTGTGAAAGCCTCCTTTCTCACGCAAACTAGCTGGGAAAATGGTTTGAGGTTTTGTAAACTATTCCACAGGTGCAAGCTGTTTGCGTCTTTGTTTCCCACATTGGGAAAAGTATTTTGGAAATGGGTGTTATACCGTTCAGCCAATCACTCTGGGAGGCAGATGGTCAAGCACCCAAAGGTGTTATGCCACCCTTGCAAACAAAGCTATATAAGCTGATTTATATAATTAAATATAGCCATTTTTGGCCATTGAACCCGATCCTGGGCTTGCGTCGTTCTTCGCCGTTCTTGGTGCAACAGTGACATGAACCCTATCCTGGGTGTCACCAAATCCCTTTTAAAAGTTGCAAAGATCCTCCTGGCAGAGTGCAATGAACACACCTGCCATCTGCTTCCTACATCTGTAAGTGATGCTTGTGTTCAAGGGCTAGTACCTGTTACAGCTACTTTGGATTACACTGCAGAGATGACCTAAAAACTGGTGGTTTAACAAAAGAGACACTTAAAGCAAATGGATAATCAACAAAGCTTTATTTACAGGGTATCGGGCCATTATATTAATGTTTTAAATATATGGCTTTTTGTGTCATTCATCTGTGCCCGAGTGGGAAAAAATCTGTTAACAAGTGTAGCTTCCTAATGAAAATAATATGAATAAGAAAAAATCTTCTTAGCTTTAAAAGTAAATGTCACTATCTATGTAAAAGTTAGTCTTTTGATACTGTTTGTGAGACCAACATCTTATTGAATTACCTTTGTGCTACTTTTCCGCTCTCTAAACCTCACTCTTCAAAGCTTTGTGGCTGCCCATTGCTGTGTGAATAGGCTTATGGATGCTATGAACCCTTAACAAAAAAATCCATTATAATGATACTTTGCTGTTTCAAGGATATTCACTGTATGACAATCCTAATGGTTCTGGTGAAGTAATAGGTATGGAAATGCTGGGTAGAAGATAGCTTCTCCCTACTTGAGCTGCTATATGAAAGGTTCTGGCTCTGGTTATTGATGATCTAACCACCTGCAGCACTTAAACTTGTTTTTTACTTTTGTCCCCAGCAGTAGTCCCATTGCATTCAGTAGGACTGCATACATGATTAATCTGATCAAGGTCTAATTAGTGAAAGAAGTGCAGCCGCTGGTGCTGCAGACAGAAGGCTGTGCCCTGAGCCTGTCTTCCAGACACATTTGTAACCCCCATACCTTTATCCATGCACCCACACAGGCACAAGCTGCATGCAGAATGCTATTCTGAACAAGCATTTAAATCCAGATGTAAAATAGTTTCACAGTTTGCATCCTCTGGAGAACCAGACAAAAACTGGGATTTTGATTCTAGAATATTTCAGTGGCCTAATCAGGACCATTTGGTGAATGCAGAGATCCCTTTCAAGGGGAAAGTAATCAGTGAATATTTATTTGTCCTGCTTTTGAAACGACAAGAACTTCTTCAGTCAGCAGTTAAGGGCTCGGTTCCTCCATGAATCAATTAAAGAGCAAAGTTACTCTGGCCCTGTGTGGAGCCACTGGAGAAAGAACAAGATGTGTCTCCTCAAAACACTTCACCCCACAGCCAGGGCAGACTCATTATTTTCCATAGCCCAAGTAGCCTACAGAAATTAGTTACCCAAATTAACCAGCCAGGAAAGGTGCCTCAGGTTGGATAATCTCAGTCTTTCAGGTCTTTTGCTGCTGAGCTCCATTGCAAATGCACACTGATGGTAGTGATTATCTGCAGTATTTAGCACTGCATGTTTTGCAGAATAAAAATAGCTTTGGGGTCCTTTGTTTTTTGTTAAAACAGCCACAGTCTGATATGCCAAAGATGCTTTTGTCCCATTTCCTAATGTGACAGTGTAGAAAAGGCATTTAAGCTCTGGGGGAATTATTAAATGAATATTTTAAAGGGGGTTGCTTTTTCTGTAAAAACTGTTAGTGTTTAAAAAAAAAAAAAGTCCACCTATATTTTGATTCTCAAGCTCCAAATTATCATGCAGCTATTAAATAGTTGAGTAGGTAAGCACTGGGAGTAAACTGGAGAACTGGCTAATGGAACAACTGGGAAGTAGGAGAGTTGGCTGATGAAGTCTCATAGCATGAGTGTACCTAACATGGGTAACTGCACCGAGATGACTCCATAAATCATTCTGTTCATGGAAATGCTGGTAAGTCCTCAAAGCATTGTGAGTTTTTGTGGGCACTGAAAAGTCATGCTAAGTGAATATTCATGATTTGGTGTTGACAGTGACTTTCTTTCCAACCTTTGACAAATTTCCCTCATTGAGTCAGGATGAGGAGCATAACACTGTGCTAATTAAGTGCCCAAATAAATGACACAAATTGTGAGTATGTAATAATTAAAAGGAAAAGTTGGCATAATAGTTCAGATAAAAATTTTCAGATTCTGAATATTTGGAAAATATTTATGAATTATAAATGAACAGCTAGAAAATTAATTATTGACTTGTGAATTATTTACTAACCAGAACAGATGTTAAAGTTCTGCATTATTTATTATGATGCATTTATTTCAGTGCTGAGTATAACCTACGAAAATAACAGTGATATTAAAACTGTATTATTTAAACAGGTTGATCAGTTGTAATTATTATCCCTATTTAACAGGGGAGTCAACTAAAAAACACAGGGAGGGAGATTTTCAAAGTGCTCACGTGGCGAGGGTTCCACAAGTCTAATAAAAATTAATGAGAGTTGCACTTCTGAATCCCTCAGGTACTTATGAAAAATCTTTCACTGGGAGGTTAAATTTCATTCCCAGGAGAAGTCAAGAGCTTGAAATAGAGCCTGAGAGTTCTGATCCCAACTTAAATTTGCTACTGATTGTATCCAACGTCTCCTCTGTTTTGGGGCTGGGGTTTTTGTCATGCTACTGGAATGTAAGAGTCATTAGATACCAGGCTTTCCTAGCTAGACCAAGCACTTCATCCCTCTGACCAGCCTGCAGGTAGCAAATTCATTGTTCAGATATTCAAATGTTTGGGCTTTGCCAAGCAATTATTATGTCTTTATTGTTTTCTCTTTCTCCCCAAGACTGCATTGAAACAGAAGGTTCTTTCTGTCATTTTTTAATGAAACTAACCATCCCTTAGCAGCCATCTCATTAAACGCTAGATTTTTCATCTTATGGGTGGAGTTGACTTTGCATATCCATGACATATTATAAGATCTGAGGAAGATGATGAAATTGCAGTGTTGGCACTGCAATGATACAAGTAACCATTCAGCCATCCTGAAGATCTGTTAGAATCCTCAGACACACAACAAACACCCCCCACCAAAAAAAAAATTCATTTTTGTCCCTTACTGTTTCGGTTTTGGTATACTTCACAAAGCCACCTTTGTTTGTTCCTGCTTTATGGCACTTGTTACAGGAATCTATCTCAACGTCTGTCTATCAGCTGTGATATTTAAATTAACTGCATTGTGTCCCTCTTTCTTATTGTTCATCCAGGTTAAAAATACTTGGACATCTTGCTTAATTTAATTTTATTTTTTCTGTGCCTGGTCTTATTTTCAAATTTTTGTTAGTAGTATGCTATAAAGTCTTGCAGTAAGCTTGGAGATGTGACCCTACATTCAGTGAGTTCATGTTACTTCTGTTAGCTAGAAATCCACGCAGTCCAGAGGCAGGTCTCTTTTGGTGGTCCCAAAGGGGAGTCACACTTTCTTCAAAAAGGATGTGCCACTTTTGAATACCCACCTATAACTTTTCAGCTTGGGCCACAAAGAAAAATGTAGAAAATGGCTATGGTAGCACAAGAAAACTTGTTATTTTTTTCTTCTTCTGGTTTGTATTCAGCTGTATAGGGAAACAGATGTTACAATCTTCACAATTTATATGGTAACTTTTGGCTAAAAACTTGAATGCATCTTATAAATTTTAATGAATTGAACTCTACAACAGCCTTGTGAGGGATTGAAGTTCTGCTATGTCCATTTTACAAATAAGAAAAGTGAGGAACTGATAAATGTAGTAACTTGAGAAAGTTAATACCAAGTGTCATGGGCAGACATGGGAAGAAAACTAGAAACTCAATGCCCACTTATTTACTTCACCTTCCCAAGGTCCAAAAACATATGGAAATCTGTAGAACAAAATGCTTTGCTGTCACTGCTGGCTCTGGAGGGCTTTTTATGCTGCACTGATGAGATCTGGCTTGAATCTGAAGATGGAAATCAGCCTGTCCTCTTCCCATTCATCCTTTCATCTCCACTGTGTGCCAACAAAATACTTTCATTTGAAAAGGAGAGGATAATGTATGAAATTAATATTTTAATGAGGGGATGAGCATCTTGAAGGACTCAGAAAGGGCTGGTAAACCCTGTAGTTAAGGAAGGTATTGATTGTCCCCCTCATCTGGAGTAGGTGCACTGATACCAACCCAGCAGTGGATTTATTGGTCCAGCTGTGCAATGGTTTTATGCCAGTGTGATTCTCCTTGTGTAGCCAGGCTGCAAGAGGATGAACAGGGCTCTCCATGAAGGTGCCTTGTCCTGACCCCAGACAGGCATCTTGTTTCTCCTTCTAGTGTCCCAATGAGCCCATGAAATGCACAGTTCCCCTCCTATCTCCCTAAATCCCCCCAGCTAGCAGCTTTAGCCTATACCTACCAATAAAAGCCTATGATACCAATTATGTTAAAATCCTCCAGGCTTTAAAATAAACCTGTTGTTGTTGTTGTGCTGATGATATTATTAGGCACATGTAAGGAAATAAATAAAATGTTTGCATCTTTTATTTTTCTAGAGGTCTCTGTAATCCTCTTTAACTTCAGTTGTTAAAAAAAAATATATCCTGCCTTTTCTTTAAAATCAAATGGAGGCCTATTCTTATTGAAATGAGGTGCATAAATCATTCTGCCAGGACAAGTTGTTCAGATCTGATCATCACAAAAAAATAATAATAATCTGCTCTATAGAAATTAGTGTGAGCACACATTTTCTACTGTGAGGGGCGAAAGTGATCTATAGCAAGAAAAAATTCTCTGCTGGGATCCTTTTTAATAAAGAGAAGCAGCAAGCCACTGGAGAGGTGTTAAAGTCATAGCACATCTTAGTCACAAGGTTTAAGGCTGAACTCCAGCATAAGAGATATTAAGGAATGGTTTGGTGTTCCTCTAAGTAAAATCTTTTGCACCACACATACTTCATAACCATTTAGAGAGTTTTACTGGCAAATAGATTGTTATTAATATTTTAAATTAATGTATAACTAAGAGTCCTTGATTTTTCTCAATGATAAATAATCCAGCAGTTCAGTAGATGATGAACGTCCGTGCTCTGAGAAGCTTGAGAGCTGACACTCTGAGGAAAATGCGTAATGCAGCTGCTGCCCCTGAAACCTGGGGCTGAATTCAGTGCAGGATTTAGGAGCCTACATCCAAAACTGTAGTCCAGCTGCCCTCACTTCTCTCTCCTTCAATGATTGCCTGTCATTACACACATCTCAGAAGGTCTAACGAAGACATTATGAAGGTCTTGTAGCATTTGTGTTTGATTTCTTCAGTGGTCACATGCAGACAGTGCCTGGTGAGGGCAGCCCAGTGCCTTTGGGAAAGCTTGTCTGTAGCATCCAAGAGCACTCTGAATCTGTGCATTTATAAGAAAATATCAACTTTTTAAACTGCATTTGCAATTATTTGTGTTATCCACATCAGGTCTCTCTGCAAGTGAGCCTGGCTGGCCAGTTTGTCCCGTGATGGCCACACAATGTTTCTGCTCAGAGGTGGTGATGGGCTCCAGCACTCGGGCACAGCCACTTCTCCGTGTGAGAGCTCAGAGATGTGCTAAGGCACGAGCTCTCCCCACCCACCCTTACAGGCTTTTCCGATGCATGAGTCTCAGCATGTGACAAAAAGTCAGATCTGGGTCTGAGCATGGGCTGAGAGCAGCTTTTAGAGGCACAGAGGATGGCTCCAAGGTGATCCTTTGCTCTAAGTGCCTTGATGTGCTGGGAGCAGGATTGGGCTGGAGGCTGCAGGCCCTGCCTTCTGCCCTGCTGCTCAGCGCCGTGTTGATCTCGGGTGTGCGAGTTCCTGGAAGTCGTGACTCCCCTCCCTCCAAGCAGCATCGTGTCTGCTCCTAACAACCTTCTCTCTCTCCTGAAAAAGGGCACAGCTCCAGTACCTAAGGAGCCCTCCCCCAAGGAAACACCTGAGGGAGCAGGAAGGAAGGAAGGAATGCCCCCCAGCTCTGAGCAGCAGGAGAGGAGCTGCAGCACCGCTCTGCAGCCCTGCAATTAGAAGCAACCTGCTGGTGCAGCCACAGCAGCTGATGGACCAATGCTGGCAGTCTAGGTTGCCTCAGCACGCACCTGAGAGATGCAGTAGCTCATCCTGTATTCGCCATTCAGGGAGTTTACCCTTGAAAATTATGATTTGTAATTGTATCTCTAAACCACACACTGTAACTGTGAGATGGTACGGTTGTCTGATTTCTTCTCCCTTAAAAAGCACTTTGGATTTATTCCCTTTCTTAGCCACTGGAAAGCAATTTATAACATTCTTGTTTTGTAGCTCTTGATTACAATGAGGTCCAGCTCTCTGGCCAAATGTAGAGTTTATTTTGTTTAACATCCATTTTGATAAATGTGTTAACAAATTGCATTCAAACCTGTATTTTATTAATACACTCTTGAGAAATTCTCTTCCTTTCCTTAGCACATGTCATTGCTGACACAAAAACAGGACTAAAGCCTAACTTTTGGATCTCTTAATCTAGTGTTGTAATAAGGTATAAAGCAACAGAGCCTTCATAGTCTTGGATCCATAGTCTTCTCCTTAAATTCTGTTTTGCACAACACAAAGCAAAAGTCAGGGCTCTGTAGGAAACCCACAGAAGGATAGCAACTTAAAAATAAATAATGACCTTGATGATCTATTAGTTAGGTTTTCTGCTCATTATCCTTCAGCCAGATGAATTGCCTTTTAAAATCTAAAGTGGTATGAAGAGGTTGTTTCAAAGGTATAAGTGGTGAAACAGAATGGGAACTGCCAAGAGAAATTAGAAACTGGTCTGATATTCTATTAGAAGGTGTCTGATGGGGCAAAGAGTCAAGAGTTTGTTCCTAAGCATCTTCCCTCTACTGCTCCATCAGCTGAAGTAACCTGGGCTTCGGAGTAAATGTTTTGGCAGAACCAAAGTCCTACCAAGGAAACTGGGTAATATGCTGTATTTTAGCCCAGATCTGCATTTATTGCAAGTAACCAAGTGCAGTGGGGAAATTTCTTGCAAAAGAACCCAATTATAACAAGGAGTCCTATTGAAAAAAGTGCCAGATGAAATGGCTGGGATGAGAAGTCATTTGCAGCCTTACCCCACCTCTTGTTTCCATGTGAATGAATACTCAAAGTCATGAAAAGTATGCAGGATTCATAGGTATGGATTCATGGATAAGACAGGAGAACTTAGGTCTTTTTCCTGAGAGATTTCCCATTTTGAGGGACCATTTAAAGTGAAAAGGGGGATCTCTAAAGAAGTTTGATGTTTTAATGTACTCATGTCATATTCCTATCCCAAAAGAGTGGCCTTTCCATAGAGGCTAGGAGGAATCAATACACAGCCACTCTTCTGCCTCTCTGATGCAAGGGAATCCTCGAGGACCTGCCTACGCCAGCCCTGTAGTTGGTTGAAAACTGCAGTGTCACAAAGCAACTGGAGTGGGCCAAGATCCAACACTCATTCATGGATGAGATAAACTGATGCAGAAAGATACCATTTTTCTTTGTTGTCCATATGATAGTCATGTTTCCAAACCCTGCAATTTCAAAATTGTGTAATTGTATGATGGTAATCATGGCTGTTACACTGTGTTATGTCTAGGGGGAAAAAAGAGGAGGAAATTTGTTCTGTATGAAACTACCAGAGTGAGGTATGCAGCGGACACATAAATTTGTGTCTACATTAATTTACCCACTCGACTGCATCTTAAATTTCATATCTGTTCTATCATCATCTTAATTAAGCCCTAAGTAATTTAAAGCATTGAGGTGGACTACTGTTTTATTTCTAGCTGTGGTGCATGGAAGTGTGATTCATACAAGTGTGAATAAAAATAGATGAGGACAGACCTTCCCCAGTGTAAACTGTTACAGCTCCAGAGACTTGTCTCTCAGAGAGGAGACAGGAGAGGTGGCATAGAGATTTTCATCATGATTTTAGGGCAAGGTGTGTTACTCATATGTGGCAAAGCTACAGGACCACGCAGAAGGAGCTTCAGGGCTGAAGCTCAGGCCTTTGAGTTAGTCCCATTTTGTATCTTTTCTTATCTAAAGGCAGATGAATGATGAGGTAAACACAGAGAAAGTCTCACAATAGAGAAATGAAATACATCCCTCTGAAGAAACAAGGTGAGGAGGGCTACTGAAGAAACCAGCACCTCCCTTTGGCAAATTTCTCACTTTGTATAAAAATAGCCTATGCTCAGGTGTGTGGTCAGTGGGGAGCTCTCTGCCAGGGCAGCTTCAGCATGTTAATCACCTACCTTTGATATCCAGATACAAAGTACAGCTCTCATAGAATGTTATGGCACTGAGTCTATAGACCAAAAATTGTGTTTTGCTGATCCAGACAATGTTGAACAACTGCGTTTTGAAACAAACAGATCTATTGCTATGTGAAACTCCTTCTGTGGCACTGAATAGAAGCATAATTACCAAAGATTTCAAATCAACTTCCAGCTGAAAACTTGCCACAATATGCTTGTGTTTCATAACTAAACCTTCCCCTTCAGTCCATGCTGGCAGTGGCATGTTTCTGCCTCTTACTAATGCCTAATGAGCAAAGCCTGTTATCAGTGTGGCTAGGCTACAATTTGGGGTAAAATTCAGAATATGACCTGAGTATTCAGAATATTCATGAGACTGGTGCTGGTGAAAAATCTTATCTATGTATATAAATGATATCTAAATATTTCCAAAACCTGTTCTTTCATTTTAGAAATAGGAATAAATTAAACCAGAAGCAAGATACCAAGGATACCTCAGTTATAGCTGTACTATGCACTGCCCTTCCTGGTTTTAGGATGAAAATACTACATTTATCTTTCTGAGTGGCAGGAAATTTATAATCAAAATCTTTAAGTTAATTTAAAGCATGGGATCACTTCCAGAATATGTTTCTCTGATGGTGTATTCTACATACATCTATCCTGATAAAATACTGCTCCTCACCTTCACATAATCTCAGTTAATTCCTTGGGTTTATTCTCTTTTTCCATATCGTAGAGTCGAAGTGGGAACACAAAACCCAATTCTGATAGCAGAAAACCTAAAACTATATTTTAACTATCAGAGAATGATGATTATATAAACAAGTGGGTAGTGGCAAGTTCCACCTGAGCATGAGGAAGAGCTTTACTGTGAGGGTGACTGAGCACTGGCAGAGGTTGCCCAGAGAGGTTGTAGAGGCTCCTTCTGTGGAGATGTTCAAAAGCTGTCTGAACATAATCCTGAGTAATATGCTCTAGCATAACCTGCCTGAGCAGAAGGCTGGACTAAATGACCTCTATTGGTCCCTTCCAACCTTCCCCATGTTGTGATTCTGTGTAAAAAAAACCAACAAAAAACACTCATAAAACAATGTATTTGAAAATTCTCTTTAATATGGAAAATGTTTGCAGCATTTTTGACAAAGCTAAGTGCTCAGCAGAAGCTAAATATTGAAAGAAAGAAAAATAATTTTGTTTGGTGCTTTTTTTTTAACTGGGTTTTTTGTTTTCCTTATAGCTGCTCTCTGATGGTTTTTTTTCTCTCTTTTAGTAAGGGAGGGGAAAATGGAGAAAGAGGTAGGAAAAAAAGGATGAAATAGGGCTAAGCAAAAATAGGAGGACTTTTACTACTAAAAATTCAGACGCAAATTTCTAAGACTCCCTGCATTAAGAAAATGAAAGAAATGAAACATTTTTATAAGAGCCTGAAGAACAAAAAAATAGTTCAATTTTGTTGTTTTTCCTCATTTTCAGGTTGGCTCTGCTGCAAAGAAAATGAGAAAGCTGTCATTATTATCATTAATCTGGTCCCATTCAGCCATGCTGTTTATCTACAGCAGACCCAGTAATGCAAAGGGAAGGCACAATGCCTTTATATTATTATCTCCTCTAAATATGCAAGAATTTATGAATAAACTATTTATCAGCTTTCTTTGTGACCAGCTCTGAATTTTCTTTAAATTTACATTATTATTACTTGTGAAGCACCTTCCACTTTGACTACAGCTTATTTTCTTCTACTTCCATATGATCAAAGTGTCTAATGCAGAAGGACCTTCTTCTGCTCTGCCAAAATATGTCAGAGTTTGCCAGCTATGCCTTGGAAGGAGGATGGAGCAGCATCATATGTGAGATTAATGTTATGCTACAGATTGGTACAAAGAAATGAAAATTAAATTATAAAGCCCAGTACCATGGCCTGGGTTACGTTAAATTAGGACATTTCTCAATTTAAAATTTTCTTACTTTAAGGTGCAACATTAAAATTCTCTTTGTGTGTGGAGAATGTCTGCACTGTGTCTCATTTCAGACAATTTTCTTCCCATTCATCTTGTCTACTACCATGTAAATATGTTTTCAAAGTTCTTCTTCCTTTCCAAGTAGCTTTTGCTGGCATTTCTTACATTCTGTGTATTTTGTCACTCTTCATTTTTGTTCTCTCCTTCCACAATCAGGTGTTTGAACAAGAGGTGACAGTGTTCAAGTTTTCTCTGGGGATGTAAGGTAGAACAAGATAAAATCAAAAGTTGGATCATGTCATGATATACATTTACTGAGACAAAAACATCTCTATCCTAAAAGAGTGTATGTTTGTAGATTTATTTTTAAACTAATGATTCACTGGATATGTTGCAATTTTTAATGGGGCATGAGTAATGCCTGGGAGTCTATTTAAATGTGGGGGAAATCTTGACATTTTTGAAGGGAATTCTCTGGTGTTGTTTCTATGGTAACTTTTCTAAGGGGATGATATTTTTTAATTTGATTTTTAATTGTGATCAACAGTAGAGTAACTAAAATATTGAACATAAAAGAAAAGAAATCGTATTTGTTATGAGCCCTTTCAGACCAAGAGGAGACCAAGGTAGCAGTTGCACCTCACTTAAGCCCCCAACTTTCTGTGGTTCATGAACTTGACTTGGGGTTTTGGAGGCAAGGGGGCACGGTGAGAGGCACAAGCATATTTTGGGGAACATAGTGGGGTTACAGCCAAGTAGTCCCCAGTAGTCCCCATTCAAATGTTTGGTTTAGTGAAGGCAGGATAATCAATCTCAAAGCTTTACTTAGCTAAAGAAACAAAACTATTAAGACCAGTCAATTAGAGTTAATGACATAGGAACATGAAGGCCTTAAAGAATATTTTCATGCATCCTTTCCTCAAAAGCATCTTCTCAATTCCCTCGAAGAGCTGAACAGCAGAATCTTTTTATTAATCACAGTTACAAGTCTTAAAACTTCCTGTACATGTATGTTTTAAAACAGTGAAATACTTTCAGGCACAGTTTCCTTTTACCTGTGAAGTCAGACCCTAGTGTGCTTTTTTCCTACAAGCAGGGCTAGGTGGTTGGAAAAGGTGCAAGCTTTGATCGTGGCACACATTTCCTGGCCTCTGAGGTGCCTCTGGGAGAGTTACACTTTCATGCACCAAACAATTGATCCAGGCACCAAGCCTGTATTCCCTGAGTATATTTAAAATCTATCCTGAGATCCCCATGGTACCTCAGGGACCTCTGAGGCCGGGACCAGAAGGAGGCTGGAAGGACTTCCAGCGGCAAATTTGCCATAAGTACTGTTCCCCATTAATTTCCTTGAATTCACAAGGAAACGTAACACATAAAACTCAGAAGCAGCTGTGTTGGAGACTGTCTAAGTCACTGTGGAAAACTAAACCCTATACATTGTTTTGGGTGTAAACCCCTAAATTTTCCTGAGCTCCATGTCTGAAAGGGCTGCATCATATGTATAACTGACAATTTATACATTGATATGGAATTAAGTGAAATATTTAAGATTTATTGAAAAAAATTTTGTAAAAAGTTATCATACACAGAGTGATTAAAAGGAGGGAAGAGGTGAGGTCTTTCCTTCAGAAGACTGAGCAGATCACCAAAAAAAGTGAGAAACAGAACATCTTCTCAGAAGCTCTGGCTTTCCCCCTGCAATTAGCTTTTCACGAGAGGCTTGTCAGTGCACGTCTTATCAAGCTCTGACATGACCCCTCCACTCTTTGCCCTTCTGAAACTCTGACAAAGTTAGGGGAATACAGTGATGGAACTCTTGGTGTCACTTGTAAGACCACTTCTGAGGATGAAAGCTTCTGCTCATATAAATCAGCACCATCATTCTTCTTCTTCCATTTAAAAGAATGAGACTTCATGATAATCACTTCAAGCACCAAGTGTCTGAGTCCAGGTAAAGCTCAGGGACCATACCTACATCTACTGGGGATTGACATACCTGTGTCAGTGACTCTAAAGTCTTACTGGTTTAACTGGAATTCTAAATCTGAATTCTGTTTTGAAATCAGTTGAAAAAATCTGCTGGGAAGGTGTGTGCATGCCACACTAAGTGGAAAACATAGAATAGGTGCTTTTTAACAACCTTTCTGATTTTGTATGTAATCTGATGATACATATTTAAAGCACATATTTTTAAAATGACTGTGTGACACATTCATGCTAGCACATTATCATTAGCATGATATCACACATGATTATTTATCTAGGTTTTATAGCTTGTGTTTGCTTAAACTGATGCAGTCACCTTTTTCTCTGTAGCCAGAAAAGGCAACGTTTTTCAATGTTCTCAAATGCTTGTATGACTCAGAGAAGAAAGGGACTTTCTGAAAGTTACCTAGTCTCTATCCTCCTTCCTATAAGTGTCAGGATCTTCCTTCTCTTTTTGGTAAGTGTTCATATTTTCAGGATTCTAGTTATATTACAAATGCCACAGACATAGTGCCCACTTGCTTTACTGGCTAAGGGCCTGCTTCCAATGAAGAAGGGACATTTTGTCATTTCTTCAGTAGGAGGAGAAAAAGAGGAAAACCCTGGTAAATTGCTTTCTAAAATAGGGAAGTGGGGTGTGGGTGGAGGTGGTGTCTTTATTAGATACAGTGAAAGTACATTTAGGATTTTACTGGATGTCTTCCATCTTTGCCAAGTTATCCATTGAAGCCCAGCTCCAGGACCAGTATTCCTGGTAATATTCCTAACGCTGCTCAGGCTTCCACTGCTTCTGTGTGTCACAACATAAAAGCAAGGCTCTTATCAGGGACACTAAAGCAATGGTAGCAGCAACTGGAAATCTAAAATAAAGTGGAGTACTACCAGTACATGAACTTCAGTTGGCCAGACAGTGCTCTGCAATTCTGACTTTCCGCAAAACTTTGTGTATGAGTTTAAATGCTGTATCCATCCGTCTTCATCGAAGGCATTGCTGAGTATTCCACAGAGATGGTCATTCTCTGCAGTCAGAAATGGAAGATTGGTGCCAAAAGAAACTCACTGGGCCTGTATGAAGCACACAAGAACTTTGTAAACTGTCTGCTTAAGAACTTTAAACTATTTATAAAAGCATTTTATTAATTTAAATTTATAATGCAAACAATTTAAAGCTAATAAAAATGTTCTAACAACAGATTGAGGTAAGATGGAAGTGAATTTCGATCAATATAATGAAGGACAATTTTCTAACATAATCTATGTTTGTCCTGAGGCTACCAGTATTAGGAGATAAGATAGAAAGAACAATACCTGTGTCAAAGGCAGAAAAAACACATCTTGATTTCAGATCTCCTTCAGATTTGCAGTACTAGCTACTATTCTGAAAATACTTTTTCATAGTTAAACTGTACTAGTTTGTTTTCATCTCAGGAAAGAAGAAACAAACACCCTTTCCAAAATAGCACTTTAACAAACTAATCTGCTGATGTTACAGTAGAGAAAACTGGTACCTCCCAGTTCTCTGAATTCCTGGCACATACAGTACAGATGCATAAAAGGAGTCCAGCATTTCAGTGATAGCCACATTTTGTTACAACAGGATCACAGTGTAAAATCATGCAATTCTCATCATGTTTTGCCATTAAACATGTTTTAAGTTGGCATTTTTATAGAAGCTTCTTAACCAGGCTTTCATAATAATAGTATTTAGTCTCATGTTAAAAGTTAGATTAATATTTTATCTCTATTCTATGGATATAAACCTAATCACGATGGAATTAAAGTTTCAGTAGTGCAATTTTATTATTTTTTGTGGAATACCAATTTACATAAAGCCTCACTCTGAAAACATTTGCTACTGTGTTCCAGGTGCTATTCAGATTGGTTCTGTTGATTTATATTTGATTTCCTAGAATGGAGGGGGCAGAATTGGGCCCTAGAAAGACACTCAAAACATTCTGTGTGAAGGACATGTTTCAAAACACCTGCTGTGACTCCTAAGGTATTTTGAAACTTTGTCTTCAATATTTAGTTTTCCTTCAGCTGATGCTGCTGCTCAAATATTTGAAGGATAGAATTATTACTGAATTAGGTAGAATGACACTTTTTCTTTTTTGACATAGCTACTAACAAGACTCTTCTGTCTTGTCCTGTGCTTTATCTCAAGAAATGGGTGCACCTGCAAATCTAGAACATGTCAGCTTTAATTAAATTGAATATTAAAAATGCAATTCATCCACTGGTCTTGTAATATTTTGTCTGTGGATCAGTAAGCATCACAGGCAAGTGGATCAGAGAGATCTAATAGCTTTGGGTTTTTCTAAGTTACCTGGGAAAATGTAATAAAGTAAAATCTTCATTTGTTTAAAAATGTCTATAAATGCATCCAGTTTTATCTCACTGATTACCTTTATAAGCAATACATTATCAGAATGCCACTTTTACAGGGCTACATCAGTCTCCTGGAAGACTGAACTGACCTTTTCAGACTATTGGACCTCATTTCACTAGTGGGAACCCCCAAACATTTCTGCATCTCTTTCCTATTTAAAAATAAACAGTGAAGAGGGCCAATGTGAACAGAGGAAAATTTGCATCTGAGTTTGTTTTGATGAAGCATAGAACTATTTTATTTATTGAAACTGTATTAATGTAATTAAAATAAATGGAAAATGTGCTCTTTACTTAATTAATATTTTAAGCTGTCTCTGAAGAATAGTATGCAGCTTGAATTTAGTTATCATTTTTAAACTGCAAGACAGATTAATTAGATTCAAATCTTAGCCAGAAAGAAATAATTTTCTTAATAAAGCTAAGAGCTCTAGAATTTACTTGGAAGTAGAATGTGTCTGTTGTTGATCGTCACAGATGAGCATGAGAAGATAAGACATAAAAACTCAATGGAGTCTAGTGGTTAAAATCCTGCTAACTCTACTTTTAAATTATGGTCGTAGGCATTGGTTTTATTTATAAGAAAGGTGTGGTGTTTTCAAGACATGGGAGTTCTGCCTCTTTCTTAATACTTGTATTCCTAAAGTAATTTAAATGCATGTGGTATAGGAAGTTAATATTTGAAAAAGATGTTTTGTTCATAGGAGTGAAGGAAATTCAACTTTGATTTTAAGATCCACATGAACAGAAAATCTGTGGAAAATCCTCTACGACATATTCGGATCTGTATTTAATGAGCAAGGCTCCAAAGGATAACTGATAAACAAAAGAAGAAATGAGATTAAATGGTGTTTTAGCTTTATCATACATGCTTTAAAAGAATGAAAATCTATTTCATGCTGTACATTGTACATGCATTTGCCGAAAGAAGTGGCTACACTTAGAAGTGCAGACAGATCTGTAGTCAGAAATCAAGTCAAAATGGTCAGTGTGGTTTTCAGTGCCCAGTTATGAAGAAGAGATTTTTAGGGAGTCCTGACAAACATTGGTGGTTCTCAGGCAAGAGTTTTGTTCTGTGCAAAATGGAAATACGTTTCAGCATCATTCTCACTGAAATTGCAAGATTTAGAATATTTTGAGTTTAGGCATAGTTCAAATACAGCTCTTGAATTTGGATGAATGTTAATGTGAATCTTCAAAATACCGGTATTTTTAGATGCGCTAAACCCAAAGAAACTGTCTCAAAGTCATTTAGACTTTCAATGTCAACTTTTTTCTGAGAAAAATGCATGAAACTTTCTACAAAATTTTTAATGAAGTGCTGCTGATGTCAGGGTTTTTTTGTTTTCCCAAATTTAAATTAATTAAATCGTATGAGAAAATTTATCAGTAAGTTAATTCACAATTATGTGAGCAGTAGTTCTATAGATACTTTAAAAACTGATTTTGAATTCAAAATTAGTAAACAATTGAAAATTATTTCTTCTGTCTCTAAACACCTTCTACATTTTTAATGAATAACGCGTTAAACAATCTATGTTTAAATAATTTCTCCCTGTGACATAACCCTCACAAGTATTTGCCATTGCTTCAAAGGTCATATTTAGAATGTGATAAAAGTAATGAAAATTAGGTAAACACGAAAATTATTTTAAATTTCACCACAAATTTCTCAAAATCTCGCTGTTAAAAAAAATATGTGTTTTAACTAGTATTTTGCTGTCTCTTGACACTTGGCCAGTCAAATTCATGTTCAACCCATTCAGAACTGACAGTTCTGAAAAGATGCAATATTTCCCCAAGAAATGTTAATGAATATATTTTTAAATACGAAATACAAACTACAAAGCTAATGGAAGTATTTATCAGTTTCAGACAGTTCATTAGAAGGATCAATATGCAAACACACGTGTCCTTTTAATGAAATCTCCTGGCGGGTTCATTTATCTTTCAACTTAAACAATGCAGGTTAGTGAGCAAATTATGTATGCTCTGGCTCTTCTGGGGGCAGGAGAATATCAGACGGAGGGGGTCCTCTCAGGCTGACAGACTGACAAAGCAGTACGTTTAGACCATGCACTACAAACGTGGCTGAGGAAATGTTTAGAGAAGCCAAAGTTGTGTTAATCTGTGAGAACATTAAGCATTTTCATGAGCAGAAGCCAGGTGAGGAGTTCCTCTCCTGCCCGGAAACCTTCTTGTCAGAAACGGTGGTGATGTAAAGAGCATCTTCCTCACCCTGGAATGGGTGGGTGAGCTGAGTGTGAGTGAGATGTTAGTGGGGGTGAGCCCACGGCACAACCGCTCTGCACTTTCTGGACACGGCAGAACGGCCCTGTACAGGGGATGGTGATGACATTTCGGTGCTGTCCTACAAGTTTAAGTGAAGTGTCGCTCTGGGGCGGGGCGGGGATGCTCTGGGACCTCATGCGGCCCTTGCCCTTCCTTGGCTCCCCGCACAGGTGCATATGCCTTACCCAGGTGCCGGCTGCTGAGGGGCGCTGGAAGGATGAACGCTGTCGGGGGGGGGAAGTGGGAAAAGGAATTGCTCCACGGCGCTGCTCCGGTGTCCCCGGGACGGCCGCGGGGAGCCAGGGCCGCCCGCTCCAGCCAGGAAGGCAAAGCCCGCCGGGGCCGGGCAGGCGGCAGTGGCCGAGCCCCCGACGGCTGCCGGGATACCAGGGGTGTGGGGAGAGGGCGGCCTGGCCTGTCCATCCCATCCCATCCCATCCCATCCCATCCCATCCCATCCCATCCCATCCCATCCCATCCCATCCCATCCCATCCCATCCCGCACACTGCTTCCTCCGCACCGTCCCACCGCCGGGGCCGCTCCGCGGCTGGGGAAGGGGTGGGCGGGGCTGGGGGTCGCACTCCGAGGGGAGGTGTGTGCAGCTGCCCCGGCTCAGGACAGTTCTGCCCGGGAGCAGCCGCCGGCGCTGCCGCCGCTCGGGCCGGGGCAGGCCGGGGCACAGCGGCCGCGGCGGCGTGGGGGCGGGACGGCTTGGGAGGAGAAGGGGAAGGGAAAGGGGAAAGGCAAGAGGAAGGAGAAAGGGAAAGGACTGCCCGCCTCCACGGACAGAGGAGAGCCAGCTCTGCCCTGCCTGCCATCCCCAGACGCAGTGACAACGGGAAACAATGGGGACAGGGAAGCGGGAGGGCTCTTCATCGGCGGGGGAAGGGGGATCGAAAGGTCCTGCCACCCGCGGCCGGCAGCCCCCCTGCCGTTCCCCGCCCGCTCTTGTCCCGCTCTCTCAGCCGGGGCACTTCGTGGGCAGATGCTGTGGGGGTGCCCAGCAGCGTGTTTGTCGGCGGCATGCGGGAATTTGAGGGAGGTGGGGAAGGCTGCGGAGTCCGTTTCGTTGTAAGGGTCGGTGCTGCCCCGGGCACCTGCGCGGGAGCGTGGCTTTGACTGGGAGTTACGGGTGTGCGGCGCCGGGCACCGCACGGCCCCCGCTCGCCCGCACCGGCTCTGAGCAGTGCCTGCCGCGATTTATCGAACTGGACTTCGTCACTGTCCCGGGGCTGGTCGGAGCACACTCCTCCTTCCTAATTTCGTGTGTCATTTGGAGAACGAGGACGAGAGGAGAGAAAGTTTGGGTCTCCTTTGCTTGGCAATGTGTGGATTTTTTTTTAAGGTGGAAAGTCTTTTCAGGAAGAAGCATTGTGAGCTCCTTTGCCATATTGTGATGCAAATGATTTATAGCTTTTCCTTGCTGTCCTTGTTTGATTTTATTTTTGGCTTTCCGTCATTGTTCTACCCTCCAATTCCATCTTGCAAGAGAGACAAAAAAAAAAAAAAAAAAAAAAAAAAAAAAAAAAAGGAAAATAAAAAAAAGATGGGGGAGGGTGCGCGTAAAAAAAATCAACCAAAAGAAAAAAATAGGAAAAAATCCACAGAAACCCGCACATCCACAACAGAAACCCCAAACAGCTTTTCCAAATGAGTGACACAGCCCGTGTCCATTCATCGCCGCACTCCGGCGAAGGGTTTCTGCACAGCCCAGACCTCCTTAGCCAATTGCTGCCAGCAACATGTGGAGGGGAGGCATCGCTATAGCAACCGGTGGATGGGCCATGTGCGGCAGCCGGCAGGGGCTGCGAGCGGCCCGATATAAGGAGGGCAGCGCCGGGGCGCGCCGGCATCCTCCGCCCGCGCCCCGCGGGGACCACCGGGCCGCCCGGGGCCGCCGCCTGCCCCCACCGCACCGCGCCGGGAGGCGGCTGCGGACTGCGAGGGGCGACTGTGCTGGCCGCCGCCTTTGTCTGCGCTGAGGAGGGGCGGGGGGGGAGAGGGGGAAGTTTTGGCACCGGAGGAGGATTGCTGGAGCCCGCCGAGGTGCGCCGAGCCCTCGCAGAGAGGGGCCCGTCCCGGTACGGCGGCAGCAGGTACATGCGGCGGTGGACGGGGTGGGGGGAGCTCCCGCGTCTCTCGAGGCGGCCCGGCCGGGACTCGGGAGAGCCTTGTGCGCGGCGTGGGGTGCGGGGGCGGCCGGCATGAGGGCAGCCGCTGCCGCCGTCCGCCGCCGGTCGGGGCCGGGCCGGGTCTCCGCGGAGCAGCGCGGACGGACGGAGGGATCGCTTCGCCTCCGCGCGGCCGCCAAAGCCCCGGGGATGCCCCTGGTGCGGGGCCGTCGGACAGGCGCGGGGCGGAGGGGGCAGCGGGCCCGGCGGGGCGAGGACGTGTTCCCGGCTCGGGGCCCGAGGACGGGACCCCGCGGCGGGTGCGGGCGTGCGGCCGCGGAGCCCCATCCCCGGGCGGGGACGGCCGCGGGGCCCGGCCCGGCTCCCTGCGAGACGGGGCGGCTGCTCCACCGACGGATCCGCCAGCACTTGCCAGCATTACCGAGAGCCGGCTCGCTTGCTGGCACTCGGCTGTAAGGGCGCCTTATCTAATCCCTGAATTATGTGCCTTCAGCATCAGCATTAGATCAGCGCTGGCGCTGCGGCTCGTGTTTCTCTTGCTAGCTGAAGATACTTGATTAAGCTCGGCTATCGCTGACCGTCCCCTTGGCTCAGGCTCTGACACTCTGTGACTTAGACCTGCTGAGTCCCTCTCTTTCACGGTTTTACTCTGGCTAGCAAAGCCTGGGGCTGCAGAGGAAACCTGCTTCCTGGTGCACCCACTCTGCTGTTTTGCCCTAACTGCCCCCGAGTCCTTAGAGACGGGAATCGAAGTTTCTTCACCGTGGTTTCTTCACCGTCTCCGCGCCCTCCTTTTCTTGCTGCCACCTCAGAGGTGCACTGTGCGGCTTCGGACAGAATGGGCCACGCTCCTCCGTCTCCGACTCACCTACCTCTTCCACAGGCATGGATGTGGCTGTCCGGTTTCCTGAGTTGTGTGTTATCCCTACAGTGTCTCAGTGATGCTGTAGGCTTTTGTGCTTTACTCTTTATCTGATTGCCGACTTCAAAACATACCCAGATCCTCAGGAAAATCTTGAAGCTCATTGAATTTCCTCTTTCACAACCTTATTCTTTCCATGTCACAAACTTCTTTGGGGTGCTTGGATGTTCTGGCATTTCAGCATCACCTTGTAGTGGGATTCAGAATAATAGCTCTAATTTCTTGTAACTCTAACCAGAAACTTCACTTCTGTTTGCCTTTAGGAAGCCAGAAGAAAATATCTGCCATTGATCAAGGGATCTTTGAACTCAGTGAATTCTTGATTGTATTCAGTCATTGTTCATGGTATTAATCCTACTAAAAGGTATAGAGACGATCCAGAGTGCTTTGTGGTGTTGAAGGTTGTGGAAAGATCATTGTACTCCTACAGATGAATAGATCTGTGGCTCTTGCAGTGACCTTTCTCAGTGATTTGAATAAGCTGCAGTTCCCAGAAATCCATCTGCCTTTTGTGTTTGTCGATTTGTCTAATCTTTCCAACCCCTAAAAGAAGCAAAAAGTACCTTCCCATCCGATTTCACCCTCTCGAGTAAAAGCGTTAAATTGACCTCGTTTCAGGTGATGAACTGACATTTTGCTGAAAGTGATCCTGGCATCAGGCGAGCTTTCTGGGGAGAGAAGGAGCGGGTGTGAGCAGGGAGTCAGAAGGTAGTGGCCCCAGAAATCTCTTAGTAACTCTAAAGATTGTACCTTAAAACACCAACAAGTAGTCTGGACCAAACAGCTTCGGAGTGCAGTGCTGAACACAAGGAGTGTTACATGCACAAAAGGTGAACATCCCCAGGCCCTGCTGCCCCAGCCTAACCTGGCTGGGAGCACAGTAGGGGAGGAGACGCAGCAACCAAAACTGAGGGAGATGCTGCTTTCCCTTCCTTCTGTTTTGTTTTCTTACTTTATGAAAGGTAGAAAATCTTCTCTGTAGCTTTCCTGGGACAGATTGCGGTAGCCAGGCTCCTCCTGACGTAAAGTGTTTCTCTGGTTTTCTAGTAACCTATCAAAACTTAACCAGCAGAGTGTATCAACCTATGTCTCAGATAACCTCTGAGAGAGGGAAATTACTAGAGGTGAATTTAAGTTTAGATTTATATAAATGAGCAGATATACACTGATGTGTGTATATATATATGAACACATACACACACACAAATTATACATATATCTATGTATAGAAACATACACAGATCCCACACATCCCTTTCCTCATGCTTTCTATATAAGGAAATAATACGCATATCCTTTATGTTTTCTTTTAATGTCAGTGGCTGCAACTGTTAACACAGGATATTCCTTAGAAAACAAACAAACAATGAACCAAAACTTATTTTAGTGAAGTTTATTTTTAAGACTAATGGTTTTCTTGTAGAATTCTTTTTTTCTGCCTAGGTACTTTTTTCCCTCCTTGAATGGCATATTTGCAAGTACAATTTCATCTGCACAGAGGAACAATAGCTTTCAGTTGCACAAAGGATTTCTCCCACCCTGAATCCAAACCACAATGCCTCTTGCTCTGATAATAGCTTCTGAAAAGATTTTGTAATGCACAGAATTAATACATGATTATTTCCGCCTCACTTCTCTCATTTATTAGATTCTATAGTGAATTCCAAATTAAAAATAGCACCTCTTGAGTTTCTTAACATTCTAATATTTTGAAACAAATCATGTTCTGAAGTTCCTCTTTTTGCCCATATTTACTAAGAAATCTTATTTTTTTATTATTGTTGAGAAACAAAACTGTTATATAAATGTAAAAATCGAAGCATGCAAAAATTGCAAAAAATTATAATGTTGAGTTGTTTAAAAATGAATTGTAGTGATTTTTCCATTGCTAACTGGAAGAGTGGTCAGGTGCAGTAACTGGCAAATTGGGTTTTAAATCTTTTTAAATTTATGAAGCAAAACAAACCCTCAACTTCAGTTAGAGTTTTGCAAGGACCAGAATCATGCCCTGTGTCCTAAAGTAAATAATGAAGTGTAATTCTGCTGGGGCATCTGGATGGTGAGCTTCCACATCACTGCATGGGGAGCTCCTCTGCTCTTACAAAGACTTTCTGCCACACTTCCAGCATAGGTGTGAGAACTTATTTACATGAAAGCGTACATTAAATATTTACTGACATTTGCCTGGAATTCGTTTGAAATGTCGACTGTTCTGCTGCATCATGGGATGACACCGCGGAACGGGATGCTGCTCTTTGATTAGAACAGTGATTTGTGACTCCAGTGTTATGGCTGCTCTAGTTAATGAGTCACTTTTGGGTGTATATCAAATGTGTTCTGTCGAGGGACTGGGAAAGCCTACATGAGATCAGACCCTAAGTATTTTTTTCTTTCCTCTTAAAAATCCACAGACCCTCATAGAAACAGTGTACTTCAAGTAAACACTGTGTGTGTGCTAGGTGCACTGTTGTTCTCTGCCTTCTAGCATTTAAGCTAGGTCAGGCTGTTTCAAAGCAAGTAAAGACTGGATGAACACCTCCAAAGCCTCTTCATTCAGATTCACTTTCTAAGCCATTCATTTAGAAATTAGTTGTTTTTCCTTCATTGGGACCCTGTGATACTCCACACTTTTCGAAGGAGAAAATCATTCAGAGGAATGTCAATATATTCTGTTATATGAAGTTTAAAAAATGCATAGTTACACGTAGCTGAGTTTAATATTTAATTGCATGTAATTTATGTGGTCTATTTATTTGTTAAGCCTTGGGTGGGGAGGTAATTTGTTTTTCTTGTTATGCAACAGCTATTGTTCCCCTTCCACCCCAGGCACACGCACCATGGCACACGCACCATGGCAGCCCCAACCAGCACAGGGAGAGGTGTTCTGCTTTAAAAGACATCCGACTGTAAATGTCAAATTCATAAATATTTAAACACTTTTCTTTCAATTTCAAGTCAAGGCTGACAGGACGCCTCTAATTAACCCTGGACTCCGTTTCAGGCTGGGGCCTTATTGCAGGGAAGAATCAGGGGGTTAGGCGAGGTGGGGAAATCTGTGCTCCTGGCTAGAGGCAGCGGGGGCGGCTGGGGGGAGAGGTGGGAGGAGGGAGGGAGCTGGTAACTAACAGTTCGGATTAATTTTTACTCGTTTCATAATGTGATGTTTGGTCAGGCATCGAGCGGGATGAAAGGGCAGCGGGTTTCTCCAACTGCCTTGGGGACAGTGGGGGCTGTGTCCTGATGGGACGTACCTGGGGGACCGGGCCCGGCTACCCTCTGCGGTTCCTGGTGTCCCCAGCCGGGGCCCGGGGACGCCGCCGATGCGCGGCCCAGAGCTGGAGCCGGAGCCGGAGCCGGAGCCGGAGCCGGGCCGTGGGACTTTGTCATCGGCCGCACCCGGCGGTTCCTGCGGGACGGCGAACGGGGCATCAGCCGCTGGTCCCGCGGAGTTCCCCGGGGGCGGCCTGGGGGCTGGCCGAGGTGGCCCGAAGCACCAGCCCCCCGCAGGCAGGGAGGGGAGAGGGGAGTCTTCCGGGTCCCGACGGCAGTGGCTCTGGAGCTGCTCCCCGTGAGGCGGGAGGGAGGAAAGGAGTGGGAGAAGGGTCGGCGGCTCTGCCTCTCTCCCTTCCCTTTCGGCTGTTCCGACGTGGTGGGCGCCGCCGGGCAGCGGGGAGAGGCCGTGCCCCTTGGCCCTTCGCCCCTGCCCTCCCGCCGTGGGGCCTCCATCTCCTCCCAGGGCACGGGGCGTCGGGGCAGGCGTGGGCGCCGCTCCCCCTGGACGTGCAGGGGCTGTGCAAGCCCTCGCCTACCCGAAGCCTGTCACAAGGGACACGGCTACGCTGACTCCCCCAGGGCAGACGCTTACCGAGGTGTAAGCAATGCCGAACGCCCCGCGGAAGGTTTCTAACTCTTCCCCGTGTTTCAGGCTACCGAGTGCAGCTGTACGCTGAGAGTATGTAGGGGGGGCTCGTCGAGCAATTCTTTTGTCAAGGGCAGCCAACTCCGGGGACGGCAGCCCCAGCTTTGCGGGAAAAACTGCCTGGCAAAGTCGGAAACAACATCTAAAATCGCTCTAACTCCAGTGGGAGAAAGAGCCCTGCCACCCTTTTTCTTCTGCATGTTTACTCGGAGCTTTTGACAGCACTTTGCTCCCATCATTGTCATCGTTTCTCTCGCATAGCCCTTTTCCCGGGTGCTTGGTGCGGCTCCGTCACACAGCATCCGGAGAAAGAAAATCGTTTAAAACCGTGGTAGAGAAAGCAGAGAAGTAAGGCTTAGGGCCAGTACCCGAAACTGCCCGCCAGCCTCCTTCCTCCCGTCGGTGCCCCTGCGCCCACCCGGGGGCCGAGGCGGCCCGAGCCTCCCCATGAGCGGGGCCGGCCCGCGGGGGAGTCCGGGGGGGCTTGTCCCTGCCTGACTGATGGGGGGCCAAACACCGCGGCGAGAAGGATTAACGTCCCGGGGCGCAGCGCTCGGGGAGGGGGCGCCGGCACTTCGGCGGGAGCCGCCTATTGAGATGCAGATTGCGACCCCTGGCCCCGAGGGGGACGGGGCCTTTCAGGGAGATGCTAATGGCAGAGCGCAGCAGCCCTTTACCCCCCCGGGACCGAGGCGGCGGGAGCAGCGAGACCGCGGCGGCTGCCGTCGGTGCTTGCCCCTCCCGGTGTCCCCCGCCCGGTGCGGGCCGAGGGCGCGCTCCCCCCGGGGCAGCCGGGGCAGGTGCCCGGCTGGGGCCGCGGGGGCGGTGGCGAGGAGGCGGCCCCGGAGCCCCCCGCGGCCGGGGCGGGGTGGGGGTGCAGCCCCCTCCTCCTGGTGGCTGTTGGGATTTGGAGGAGGGGCCGGCTGCCGTGCAGGGGAGGAGAGGCGGCGGGCGCGGGCGGTGGCTGCGCGGACGCGGAGGCGGGCGGCACATGGCCGGTGGCCCGCGGCCCAGCCCTGTGCCCGCCCCCCGCCGCCCCGCCGGGGCGCACGGACCGGCAATCCTCCCTCCGCGCGGCGCATCCAGGCAAGAAAATCCGGGAGTCTGACTGAACCTGCATTTCCATTAACTCAGACTCAGCCCCGGCTAATCCGCAGCACTGAAGGCAAGGAGGCTAATTAATGACAAGCTTTTACAGTCAAGAACAGCGATAATTGCTTTGGTGGCCTTTATGATTACAAGATAAAAATGGACCGGGCCTGACATAAGAGCCACTGTGTACACTGCAAGACAGGAGGAAATTAAGAGCTGGCTAGCTGAATACGGAGCAGAAAATTACTAATAGAGGAGAGATAATGAATAGGCCGGCTAGGCATTCATGGGGAAAAATCCATTTTGTTACCACGAGAAATTAGGTGGTGGAAAGGAGTTTGCTAATTGTTCTCATCTTGTAGCAACCAGGACTGAGGCAGGGGCGTGCTTTTCAATTCATTTCCCTGGTAATTGTGAAAGGGGGAATGCAGGCCAAATGAGTCTTGCTGCAATTTGCGCGCCTGGTCTTTTCATTTTCATGTTGCGTTTTTAATTGTTGCTAATATAGCTTATAATGAAGCTAATGAGGGGAAATTATTGTACAACTTTTTAGCACATGGAGACAAGTGAAATGCACTAGAAGGATTCTGTCCTATTGCTGCAAAAATAATAGTAATCTGGAGGAGTTTGGAACTATCGGGGGTTTTTAAGCCGCTTGCCTCTACAACAGACAAAAGGAAGGATCGCCACCTACTTTTTTTTTTTTTTCTTTCCCTGTGTTTTATTTTTCACTAAGAAAAAAAAAACAGTACCGGATTTTCCCTTGCTGCGCCCCTCGCAGCCCCTTGGCCCTCGATGCGGTGCGAGGGGGGCTCGGAGCCGCGGTGGCGCTCCGCGGTGCTCGCGCTCGTCCAGCGCGTCCGCCTCCGCCTCTCGGTAGTTAAGTGCGAGCCGCCGGAGGGGAGGGCACGGAGCGAGGCATGGCAGCGGTCCTGCCCCTCTGTTTGCCTCCCTTCCCAGGCCCAAAGTTAGCGCCGCCGGGTGTTCCCCCCGACGGGATCCCCCCTCCGCGCTGCTCCGCGACCGCGCAACTGAGGCGCTGCCTCTCTCTCCTCCCCTGCAGAAAAGCAACGTCCCGCCGCTCGCGCAGCGCGGGGAAGAAGCCGAGTCCGCGAAATTCCTTCTCCTCACCCTCCTCTCCCTCGCCTGCATCGCCGGGGTCCTGGCAGCGTCGGGGGTCGCCTACTGCCTCCGCCACCGCGCCCACCACCGCCTGAAGGAGAAGCTCTCAGCCCTGGGGGCTGACGCCGGCTCCGACGCGCCCGCTGCTTACCAGGTAAGGACCAAGCTCGCTTGCTCCGGGCCGGCCCCGGTGTCCGGCAGACCCCCGAGGGGGGCCCTTCTCGCGTTGGGAGTCGCGGGGGTGGATTTGTTTCCGACGCTTCCCCCCCGCCCCCGTTCCAGTCATAGTCCCGCGGATTCGGGTAGCAGCTTTTTACTACTGGGTATCAATCTTGGCTATTCTGGTAGCTGCTGTAAATTCGTGCCTAATTAGAAACATTAAAAAAAAAACAAAAAAAAAGAAAGAAAAAAAAAGAAAAGCAGCCCTTGCCATTGAAATTCTCAGAAAAATAGCATTAATATCCATAATCTGTCACTCCTGCCACTATTAATAACGAAAAATCTTTAACATTTATGAGGAATGGATTGCATGGTTATCTGAAGATGTCTCTCTTTTTGAGTAATCGACTTCTTCAGGGTCTGATATGAAAAGAGCCTTTGACCCGATCTGTTGCCACCTTCTGCCATTATTCAGATAAAATGAAATCTAATGCTGATAGATGGGAGGTAAACCAGGACTGGTTCTAGGAGAACAATGATAGCAGATGTGTACCCAGTAACGCTAGAGGACTGCACTCGGCTTCTCTGAAATAAATCAGAAATCTCAAGCTTTCTCTTTCAGTTTCAAAAGTGTTGGGTGGAGAGACACTACATATTCCTGAAGTTTGTTTTAGATCATATGGCACTTATTTCTTGGTGTGCTATTGGTGTGGTAATGCATGTGTTATGGTCATATACCACACAGCCCTGGTCTGCTATCCGAAAATATTTGGAGTGTGACCAGGAAAAACAATCTGAGAATGTGTAAACATTGTCACTGTAGTATCCCTGTCTGTTGTGCACCCATAGGGCCTTGCTAATGGCACTTTCCTGTCAAGTTTTATTTTACTTTCTTGTTCTGCTTAGGATCAGACATTCTGGCCTTTCTGTATCCTGGAGCTGAGATAGATTCAAATTGGCAGCTGAGAGTCATATGGGAATAAACTCATATTTCCTGACAAAGTTTGGGTCTGTCTGTACCTCTTATATGTTAAAGATGTAATGTATTAAGTATATCTCCACAGGCTGGGTCTAGAGAGAATTAAGAACAGAATAATAAATAAGAATGTTTCTGTAACAATCAGTATCTTCAGGAGTGGTTTTGGTTTTCACTTTAAAAGTAATGTTTACTTTTTAAAAAATCATTAAATTACATCTTTGCATTTAATGACTTCCAAAGCAAGGCAAAGTGAGAGCAAGAGCATTTCCAGTAGACAAAAAAATGGAGTGTTCTCCGGGATAAAGTGTGAACGAAACAGCAGTTTATCAGTTTTGTTGGCCAATGAGAGTGTGGCCATAAATGTTTTTCTTTGATTTTAATAGGTAAGTTGCTGTTGGCTTATTTAAAGTGAAGAAGCAATAGGTAGGCTTTTCTCCCATTAATTGTGAATATAAGAATTCTTAATTTTTTTTGAAAAAAGCCCTCCAGGTTCCAAAACCACACTTGAAACTGAATTTGTGATAATTAACAGGACAATCTTCCTACTGACAGCTCTAATTAATAGTATCTGTAATTAAAATCGTGCCCTTCCAGCAGGAAAATTGTTTGAATTTCTTGGAGTGACCTTTTTTGCCATTTCTCCTGGGAGTGTCGTGGTTGATATTGATTTTATAATGAGCTGTTTGTTTAATAAGAATCTGTAATCCAGACACCAAATGAAATGTGTGCTTCATTTTTTCTTCACAGATTTATATATATTTTTAAATCTTCATATGTAGATCTGAGAGTGACATTTTCTGTTTAAAAACAACAACAATGCTTCAAGGTTGCTGCTCAGTTTTTCAATAGCAAGACTGTATTAATATTCTTTGTTCCTGACCTCTGGGCCCAGTCCTAACCACCTGACTTCTTAAACATTTCCATTGGGTTTTCAGGGGAACTGTAGTCATGAGTGGGAGGAAAAATGTTTTTCCTTAAATACAAAGGTTTCTAAGAGCTTGGCTCTCCTCCATGGAAGTACATGGGAATTCTGCCATTTGTTTCAATGGCAGCAGTAGGAAGCCCTGGTATAGGCAGACTAAATGCTCAGGCAGTTTTGATGCTTCTAAGTAGCATTTTATCAAAATGAATTACTGAGTCTGGATCTGTATATAATAAACTATTAACATGGATTTGAAGAGAAATAGGATTGAGCCCTATTGGCATTGTCAGAATCACTTTATGTAGAGCTGTGTTAAATGTAATGGATATCTGGTGTGATGCATGTTTTGGATAACATCAATTAGGTCTCGGAAAGGCATCCACTATCTTTCTCCTTATCTTCTCCGATACTTGTAGGAGAATAATGTAGCCTTTATGGGGGAAGGAAAGAAGCAGGCAGCTTTCAAAATTGTACCTACTTGGCTCTCTTCTGTTGTATGTTTCCCAAGTAGCTACTCAGTTAACTCGATGTTTTTTAAAAATATGAAATATTTCAGGGACTGCTGCCACTAGGCTTTAGAGCATGGTACTCCCATGTGTTGCTGCTTACAGCAGACGTGACAATTCAGATTTTTTTTTTATTTGAAGGGGGAGAAATTGGTCAGTATAAAAAGGCCTGGTGGCCCAATGTGATTCAGAGAGAACACTGAAATATCACTTCGATTCGCATGCTTCTCAAAATGTCAGTGGTTTATATCTTCACATAAACAAGACTGACCTAAATCTTCAGCATTTAGCAGAAGCGTTTTTCATCGTAACCCAGTTTAGCCAGGAGAGTTCATTCAGGGTTTTACTCCTTCCTTACTCATCCTGTGAACTTTGGAGAGTTTTTTCCCATGGCTGTTTTTGGGGGGGTTGAGGGGTTTTTTCTTCTCCTTCTGGTTTGTGCAGTGAAATGCCAGCTTGAGAAGGGGAAAACAGACAAGCCAGATTATCAGGGGAATAGCAGGTTGGCTGCTAAGTCTCCCCCCGTGCTGGAGGAGTAGCACTTGTCATGCAACATCACCCTTCCTCAGGCACGAGCACTCCTTACACTTAGCTACTAACACAAGTGTTTCTTGTGTAACTGCATGAAGAAGGGACCTGTCTTAGGCAGGACAACCAGTGCTGTATAAAAGTTGAAGCAGGCAGTTTAAATCGCTGCAGTGGTCCTGATAAGCTGCCAAACCTGGTTCTTCAGGTGTTGGGTAAGGCAAGCAGCTGGCCCTCCAAGTGTTGAAGTAGGGTGTGGGAAACCTACTGAAATACTAAGTAACAGGAGGAAGGATAGATACACAATTGCAAGTTCATTTATCTTTGAGGCACTAAACAACAAAATTACAGGGTCGTTTAATTAGACAGTAGCTGAGGAGCTTTTCAAAATTCATAGAAAAAATGTGTCTTGTAAAATGTTACATTTTATACATAAAGGCGGACAGTTTTTGTGTGCCTCACAAACACATCTTCTGTCCTTTCAAACCACACGTGTAATGATTAGATAAGTCAGCGTTAGCATTCAGGGATGACTAAAAGGAGGCTCTTGGTGCCTCTGCGGAGCCCCCGCGCATGCGCGCACCTGTACCCCTGTTTTTAATTGTTGCTGGCATTGCTTTGATCTTCTTTGAAAAGCAAGTTTAGCATTCTCTGAGCCCACTCTCTGGTCCAGGAGATTAGGGCAGAAGCGTTTTAGGAATTTTCAGCAGACACTGTTTGATTTATTTCACAACACTGAGCAGGTTTTCTTCATGCACTTTGAAGACTTTAGAACATAACCCAGAGAAAAGCGGGCATTCAGGCATCAGGAGCGGGTGGCAAACAGGGCCACTAAGTGCACATCTTACTTGTCACCGCTCCCATTAGCGAGCAATTTATTAATGTAATGAGTGTGTGTTAGTGACTGCTACTATTTAGGGATGCTCTGTTTGATTCAGGGTGATATATTTGTGAGTCCAACTGAACTCTGGCTTTTGACCCCTGTGTGGGGTACACTGGGGTGTGCATGTTAAATCATCAGCATATTTTATACTTTGCATTGCAGAACTTTCCTATGAGCACAGTCTTCTGCATCACTGATAATGCTCGGCAAAATGTTGCCCATAATGGAATTAAAAGGCAAAAGTTAAAATGCTCTGAAGCTGGCTTCAGCAAGCTTGCCTTTTAATATTTTATGTCAATAGCATTCTTTTTAATTTTCCTTCATCTCAGCCAAAAGAACTTCCTTTAAAAAGCAAGGGGGAAAAGACCAAATAGTTCACAATGAAGTTCCTTCTTAAACTGCCTGAAGTATTCAAGGTTACGTGCAGATGGATTACATCATCAGCTGTTTTAAAAACTTGTCCAAATAACTTGATTTGGCAGGCATATAATTGTAAATTATATGTTAAATTCTACATTATTACATGTATTGTATTATATATAAATTATATATTCCTTTATCAAATACAGTCTTATTAATTACATGATCCTGCTGGATTCAAAGCCCCTAAGAACTTCTCTGTGCTCTTACAGATTTGATCCTGCTGGTATTTTTTATTAGAGATGTTAAGAACACACTATTTGCAACAATTACAATAAATATTTTGCTGCAAATATTTTAAAAGTCTCCAACTGAAAGGATCTGATCAAACAAACCCTCTACTTAACCATCAGGCATGGTTTGTGTGTTTAAATACAGATAATTCATTACCTCTAATATGGCTTAATATTTTACACTCTAGACTGAATTTCAAAAGCAAACTGGTTATTATAATATTATACTTTAATTTTATAGTAATTCTGTATATCAACTCCTTAGAAAATGGAATTTTGTGGACTAGGTGAAACGGGGGGGGTGGGGGAAGGAAAATTTTGCTGTTCTTCTTTATCGAGTTCTCAGTAATATTCCAATTAACATCAGCCTTAGTACCAAGGAAAGCTGGTAAACTGGGGATAATCCGTACCATAAAGTATTACCTTCTATCTTTATAAAATTTAATTTTCAAGGACCCTCCTACACTTAAGCACAAAAGATATCACTGAGGATGAGGTTATTCAGTACATGAGTATTTAGTAAACATTTCAGAAGGAATACATTTTGTAAGGATTTTGGATAGATGAAGATTTTGCCTTAAGGCGGAATGCTGTGAAGGGCTTGCTTGTGTTTTCTTCTGGGAAAACAAAGGGCATAACGCATTTTTAATCTTTTCTTTTCCTGTGTCCTTATTTAAAGAGGCAAAAAGAGATCATCTCATGACTATATAAAGCTACAGAAAAAACTGTAATTGTTTGTGATAAAGCATACTCGGAGTGGTATATGAATTAGAAGAGTTTTTGTTGTCCATTTAAGTCTGCTTACTGCGTATTATGTGAACAATTTTGTCTCTCTTTGATTAGCATTTTGTCTTAGAATAAATTCTCAGGAACCTGCAGATACTTTTTATGAACAGTTGTTATATAAACCACTGTCCTTTAAGGTGAGATAGTTTTCACAGTGTACAAAATGTGTGTGACTACACAGAATTCACAGTAGTCACACATAGCAATTCTGGGAGAGGAGAAGGGGGGAGTGTTTCAAGGTGGTTAGAAGAAGAGTTTACCTGATGTTTAAACACTTCCTTTAAGTCAGACAGTGGATGGCCAAAGCAGAATGAGGCAAAACAGGGTGTGTACAAATCTGGATTTAAGTCAATTTTTTATCTGATTAGAGCTATCCACTATTCCTGTGGGGCAGTGGACTCTTTTTCCCTAACCTTGCTTCCTGTGGTAGGCATAAAATTGAGTTAAATGGTAGCAGTGTTCAAAATAGCATTCCAAAATACTGTATGAATTTATAAATCAGCAGAAATTTATCAAACTTGCTTGGTCAGCAAATAAATAGGGATTTATTTGCTAACACAGCATTTTAAATTAACTTCAAAATACTGTTCAATGAGAAACGCCCATCTTAAGTGCTGGAGCTTGATGGCAGAGATTTCAGAGGGCGCTTCTGGAAGTCTTTATTTGAGCTTGTGGTGTGTGTCTCCGGAAGCAGGGCTTTCCTGTCACCTCCTGTCCCTCCTCTGGCCCTCTGCTCCAGCACACATGGCCTGGCCCAGGGGCAGCCCTGGGGGAACCATGCAGGGCATGGGAGAGGGACTTACTTGGCTTATTACTGATGGCTCTCCTCCAGCCTTCTCCTACGTACATGATCTATCAGCTTCTGTGAATTACTTGGTGTTGGAAAAATGGACTAGCCCTTACCAGAGAAGGTTTAACCTTCACAGCCAAGATCCTGGGCTGCTGCTGCAGTGGCAGTGCAGCAACACTTAGGAGTAAAATACGCTTTACATTAGAGTGGGCAGGTGAGAAAAAGGTTTTTTGTAGGTGTGGAAGGAAAATGAGCATACCTGCAAGTCTTGGAGTGCTTGGATGAGAAGGTGCCATGTGGGTCTAGATTTTCATTAAAAAAACATCTTTTTCAAGTAGTTGTCTGTTTTTCTGCATAGGACTAGTGCAAAGCAGCAGAGAGAAAAGGTGATGTTGACCCTCCCCTCTTAGCCAACTTTGTTTGTTTTTCAAGAGTACGGTGTTTGAGCTTGGTGTCTTGTGAAACAAGGACAAACATGCCCCAAGCATCTTGCAGTATAATTTCTGTGTATTTAGGATGTAAGAAAATGCTAAGTAAAAATAGTAGGAGGTAAAATTAAGTTAGTGACTCATTTTTAATTACTGGGGAATCCAGAGTCCTTACCCAAACAGGCATTTCTCAGAAAATGTGCTAGAGTTACTCTGGACTTGCAGGCTGCATCTCGCCTGGTAAATTAAACCGTTAAATAGTTCAAATGGTCCTGGCACCATTTCAGGTCAGGCCACCCAGCTTTCTCACAGTTTCTTAGCAAAGTTAACACAGGCAAAGAAAAAGAAATAAATTCACTCAACAGGCAGTTTTATTAATAATTTGGCTGTAGCCACCTGGTTTTACAGGGTGAGAATTCCTATTGCTTTATCTGCCCTAGCTCCCTGTCCTGGACCACCAAGGTCCGGGCTCCTGCTCCCGAGGATCCGGCTCCCGAGCACTCTGCTCCCGCTTCAGAGCTCCTTTCACCCATCCCTGCGGTGCCACAGGCTGTTTGCCAGCTGAGCATGGGCTGGTTCTGGATAAGTACAATGGATTTTCTCCCCCTGGTAAATTGATTATGTCCCAGTGCCTGTACGTTATAAAGAAGCCAAAGATAACCACAGCCTTGCCTAATGGGCTGGAGAGTATTTGATTTGCAGTCCCAGGCCATACATCATCTCAAGTGTCCCGATTTCTTTCTGGAATAACTATACTGTCTTCTGTGGCTGTTTTTTTCCCATGTAATGTAGAGGATAATCAGGCCTGTCTTTCCTACACACTTCTACCCTTTTTTCTGTTTAGGATTTTCCTTTTTCTTTTGCAGCAACTCTGTTATCATGTTTCAGATTTGACACATTCTTCTATTGTATATTCTCTGAGTGCTCAGCAGCTAACACTGCAATCTGCCTTGCTGATCCTTTCATACTCCTCCAGACTGCTGCACTAGAAGAAAAAAAATACATTTTTTTAAAGTTTTTAACTGGAAAGTTTTGTTGTTTTGTTGGGTTTTTTTCCAGGATAAATCTTATTCCAGGGCCTCTGAAAGGGAGTAGAAATAATTTTGTGTACATAAAGAACTGTGGTAGATGATGTTTGTCAGTTCTTGTAGGACCATGTTGCCTGTGAGCAGAAACAGGTTGCAGTTTATTCTCTGAAGTCTGTAAGGTATATAAAAGCATTCTTCTACTGCTTTCTGTCCTCCTGCACACCAGTCTCCCATAGTGGGCCGGCAAAGGGAAGAGGAACAGGGAATGCTGTGTCGCTTCCTTTCTCCTTCTCCACGCGTGCAGGGAGGCCGTGCTGTGCTTGGCTGTATGGGTGGAACAGCTCTGTGTCCTGCCCAAACCAGCAAGATTTTGCCTCCAAGGGTCTTTGTCCTTCCTGCGCTGTGTGTTTGTGCTTCACCTTTGGGAAGGGTTTGAGGCTGACCACAGCCACCTAAGGTTTTACCCTGGCAAGCCCATACGGACCTGGCTGCTTTGTGGGACAGATGAACAGAAGTGAGTCTTAAATCCTCAACTTTCCTCTGCCTAAAGCCCTCTAGGGACTCTTGTAGGGATGTTGCCAAGTGGAATATTCAGAGGGGACTCTGATATTTTTGCTTGTTTTATTGTGGTATAAGCTATAAGACAAGTTTGGGTAGAGCAGGCTGGAGCTCTCCTGGGGCCATGCTGCTCAGCTGCTCCAATCTTCCTAAAGGCACAAGTGAGAGGTGCCGTCCCAAACGGCCTCATGGGTGTGTGTGTGACACGTGAGGGCAGGAAGAGCCATGGAAGGCCTGTATGCTGAACTACAACAAGTTGGACATTGAGGATGTGATTTGTGTTGGCTGGACAAGAGGCCCAATTTCATTTCTCTCAACAGAGAGAAAGCTCTGGCTCCAGGGATGGGGACCTCCAATCTAAGATATTTTCTTTCTTATGTTTCATGCACAACGGAGACCTAAATGCTTTCTAGCAATTAAAGAACAGTAAAAGACAATCTGAGTGATTTAATGCACACCAGCAAGGCATGATAAAGGACTGAGAGAGCTCACCTGACTTTGTTCTGTGGTTTTTGTTGTGACAGGTTCTAAGCTCTCATAGCATCAGTGTCTGTCCCTGTACTGTAATTCAGCTGGGGCATTCCCACAGCTCTTCCCATTCCAGTTCAGGTTCTCAGCTTTCAGTATGCAAATATGGGTTTCATCACTTGTATTCTTAGCAAACAACCAAACCCGGACTGAAGAAGGGAGACTGTAAAAGGATGTTCCTAAAAGTAAATCCCTCAAAGAAACAAAATTAATTTGGAGTGTGAGAGAGAATAGCTTTTGAATAGGAGAAAATCAAATTTAGTGTAAGTGGCTTATCCAGAGTAGAAAATCCATTAGCTTTTCTCTAGCTTTGTTGGACAGTTTCTGTACTTTTTGCTAAAGACAAATGAGTGATGTTTTATTGATGGTTGTTTGGGACGACTGCTTTCTGAACAAGCACAGATTTTGACCAGGGCAATAGTTTTTTTAAATTTTTAATCTTTCATACTGATAAAACCCTGTTGAATTTCAGTGCCGTTTTTATTTTTCTGTTTTCTTGTCTAGCTGACATAATTGCAGTCTTCTTGATGATTCCAGCTTTTTCCTTTTACATAGGACGGCTGTTGTTTTGCAGAACCACGTTCTGGCAGCATCTCAAGAGATCTCAGAAATGGCTGATCTTGCTCTCCAAAGTGAGAACAGATCAACATTATCCTGATCAAACTCACTTTTGGTATTGGGATTGCATACTTACCTTGGCTGATTAAAATCACTCCTTCTCCCCTCATCAAGTGTTGCCTGACTTGGGGATCCATGCACTCCATGCATGTTGGAAGGCTTGTCCTTGGTCACACTGACAGCAACAGAGGTTAACGGGCTGCAGTAGAGCCCTGAGCACCAGCACCACCCATTTTCTGCTACTGCTGGTCTGAACATCCCCCTGATCTTCACAAGTGTATCAGGGAGAATATTCACATGTTGGAGACATACTGATCTTTCCCACTAACTACTAAGAAAAGAATGAGGGAAACATGAAAAGGTAAAATTCACTATGCTGGTGCTTTTCTGACAGCACAGGGAAAAGAAACTTGGATTTTACCTTTTTTCAGCTTCTCAACTGGAGTTCATTCTGGCTTTCTGGGGAAGAAAAATGCCTCGATTGGAGTGAAATGGTGTGATTTTCTGGAAGAGGTTTTGCTGCAGTGGCTCACAGCAGAAGGTGCCAGTGGCTGGCTGTTCACATAGATCGGAGGAGAAATGTGATGGAGTTGACTGTATTTTTGGGAGCAAAACAATGTATACATGTAAATTTATCTTATATAGGGAAATTATGTCATACATCTCCCTCTGCATACACTGTGTGGTAATGATATGTGTAGTAACATGGGAATTTGAGCATGTAAAATCTGTGTATTGTCACCCCCAAGAACAAAATAACTGCAATTCCTAATTAACCTCAATGCAAAGCACTCGGGTGTGAAGTTAAAACATACATAAGGATTGCCTAGAAAGCTGTTCCAAATTTCAGCTTCTTTTTGGAGGTCCGGGTCAACCCAATGGGTCTGCAGGCATTGCTAACTAAGAATTTTGTTTGCTTCTTTGGGGGCTTTAGAAGTTAATTAGGTATAAATCAATGCTGGAGGCTTCTGTGAGTGCTGGTCACTCCATTGCCAAAGGGACAACACAGAAATAGAGGGAGCAAGGAAAAGGTGACAAGAATGATTAAGGGCATGGAAAACTCATATGAAGAGAGATTGAAAAGACAGATTATTTCTTCTATAACAGTAATGAGTGGCAGTATAGAAAAGAAAAAATATATGTATATAAATTGAGAAACTGAAGAGAGTGTAAAACTTTTATTCTGTCTTCGACCAAGCACCAGGGCAAAGATTTTCAGCTATATTAAATACATAAAATAAAAGCCAAATAGAAGAAAAGCTATCAGCAGAATACAACTGCAACAAGCAACACTTTCTGCAGAATGTTGTTGAGGCACAAGTTGTTAGCAGGAATCTTAAAAACCAAAGGAGCACAGGAGAAAAAATATTCTATGTGATAAAACAGCTAATAATGTTTTAGAAGATGCCTGTAGCTTCATGCCCCAGGTCTTAAAATAATCCAAATATAAAGTGTGCCCATTTTTGGCATGTGCCTACCTTTAATGTGTTCTCTTGTGCTGTTCCCATGGGGCTTCTTGCAGACAAACTGGTGCCTGGTGGAGAGGTCCAAGGGAGAGTAGTGACCCCTGTGCTTGTATGAATTGGGAAAAGAAAATGCAGGAACCTCAGTAATGGCCAGGGAAGTCCCTTTCTTTGAATGCAAACACATGCATTAACCCCTTGCTGCTGCTGCAGGGGATTTATTGGAACTGGTGCCATGGGGCAGGTCAGGGACAGTGGAGAGGGCTGCAGCTCTCTTCTAGCCAGGAACAGTCAGGGTACAACCCTGATCCAGCTGAGAGCATGGTTGTACAGAAAGACAGGGGAGAGCCCAAGAGAAATTGTGCATTTTTGCTGTTGTTGCTGTCTTCTCCAAAATATGAGGTCTCTCTGTATCTCTGACCATCAGTACCAAGTATTAAATCCCTGTTATTTTTTCCTGTATCTCCTATGACACCAATACAGTGAAAGTGTAGAAATATTGACCATTTTTTAATCCTTGAAGGCTTTTTTGGTGTGTGATAGAAAGAATGTCTGTACTCAGAGACTTGAGGAAACTCATACTATTTTTTGCCATAGTTTAGTAGAGTTTCTCTGTATTACCAAAGATTTGGTTCATAATAACCTAGTGTAACTTAGTAGCAACTTTGTTCTTTACAGATCCTTTTTTAACACTTGTTCACTACATTTGCATTTGTTTTTCCTTGCAGAGTTGAAGAGGGATTTAATTTTTTTTTTTCCAGTGGAGAATGGGTGAAAAGCATTTAATTTAGTTTTCAAATCAGGATGGGGTAATGACTGGCAATTTTGACTGTCATGATAGATAGTGTTATAAAAAAAGTTTGTTGCCGATGGCCAGCCTTGATAAATACTTCCTTTATCCTTGCATCACCTCTGGTATATGGCTGCCTTCTATGGAAAAAAAATGTATTTGAGATTTTGGAAGTTTTTAGGACTTCTTTTTGTATTTCTCTGACTGCTTTTAGAAACTCTGTTTCCATGAATGCAGTTACACAGACTTAGGGAGAAGCAATACTAAACTTTGCAATGGGGTAAAATAACATTTTTAGACATAAACTAGTGGGCTGTTTTGTTTCTCTTCAGGCTGGAAGTGCATGCTGAGTCCTGCTGGCTGCTGGGAATTCTTATTTCTAGCAGAAATGATCTCCCATTTTCAGTCCTGCAGGGCAATAAAATAGTGGACTACACAGCCTTAATGTATAGCTTTCCTGAGAAACTACAGCTGTCTTGGGACTGCATTTTTTGCCTACTTTGGGCCTCAAGCAGCTATAAACGCTGGGAGTGAAAAAGGAAACATTTGTGGCAGTTATCTTTAAGAGCACCGGCATCTGCTGGAAGCTGGTCGGGCTTTGGGTAGGTTAGACAAAGTCAAAATACACGATGGATTTACACGTGGTTCTGCGTGGCTTTTCAGGTTAATTAATTGTTGCTATGGTTTATTTGCAACCCATACTGTGCTGTGTGGCTCTTGCTGTGCTAGTGGTGAATTTTCTGTGCAAATTCATTTTAAGGAGCAGCTGTGCCCTCATGAGCATGTATTGGGGTTAGTTAAGAGGAACAAAACATGGAAAAGGTGAAGTTCGTTTTACATGTTATTTTTTTATCTCTCTGGTTACTCCTTTAAGAAATCTTTCCCTTCCAGCTTCATACTTGCCATATACTCATATACTTGTGAAACATTACATGCAGGCACAGCTGAAATGGGGGAAATGCAATTTAGAGACCAGCATTGGTTGAAACCACTTTTTTTTTGTGGCAGGTAGGTCAATCTGATGTACCCCCACTTCCAGAATTACAGTTGTCTGAACTGTAAGGCCAGTAAAGCTCAGACATTGTCAGGAACACCCTGAGAAAAAAAAATGGGTGCTTTTACACCAGTAGATCTCAGGTGACTTCAGGTCCACAGTTCGCAGATGTTTCCTATTAGAAACAGACCCCGATTTCCTTGGAATCATCCAGGTAGTCTCTTTAAACCCTTAGGGAAGCCACCATGATGTCATCATGCAGGGAAGATACTCTTTCAAGTCAGTCTAAAGAATCACGACCTTCCTTTGTGTATCCCCTATATGTGAAGTCCAGGGTGCTGCAGTCCTGTTTAGTCAGGCATCTGTTTCACAAAAGTCCTCTTTTAGAAATAAAGGCTCTAAACTGTCATATGCAGCTCCAGTCAGCGGTCTTCTGTATTTTTGTACAGGAAAACATTCCCCAGCTGAGTAACCTAAACATGGTCTTCAAATTTCACTGACCCTCTAGAAAGCAGTATTATCCTTTGAAGATACCTGTGCTTTCCTGGCATGGATTGGAGGGCAATATTATCATTATTTCAGAGAAATATCATTAGACCTCTGCTGTCATGTCTTCCTTGGTAACGAGAGCCATGTCAGAGATGTCTGTCTCCTTTAGGAGCTTGTGGACTATTCAGATTACTTCCTCATTGATGAGAGGCTACTGAAAGAATGAAAGTAAAATTATTTTCTCAAGATGTATTGCGTAGACAGCACCTTTGGTTCTGTGCAAGCCAGAAATTTTCATGTCTGCTGGACACCTGGAGGTGTGTACAAGACCATGATGGCTTTTCGTTTTTTTGTTTGGTAGAATAAGACTGTGTAAATGTTTGAATTTAAAGAGAGGGAATAAAACAAAGAAATTAAAAAAAAAAAAAAGAAGAAGAAGAAGAAGTCATTTTTCCATATAAAGTTAGCCATGTTCTCTTTGCCTCATGGCCTCTACTTTCTTTGTATACATGAGGAAAGGGGAATCATAATTACATGAGTCATCACCAGGAAACGCACACAATGCTAAAATAATTGAAATTTTTAATTTCACAGACCACAATCAACATTGGGGTTTTGTTAGGAGAATGATTCTCAGGCCTGTATTTGGCTGCGATGCTCTCAAAAAGAAACAGCAGCCCTGGTTTTTAGATCATTTAAAAATCAACCAAAGCAGTCCCCCCCCGGCCCAAGACTCAGAGTTATATTCAGATATATGGAGTGTGGTACAAGAGGGCAGACAGTGAACTGAACTAGACAGAAGAAGGCTGCATTGACAATCAAAGAACTATATTTTACTTTCTTCTTTTTCTCTTTCTTTTTTTGTTTGTTCCTCCCAAGATCTATCACATACAAGTCTAGATAAATATGAATTGTCCAGAGTATGGATGTGCAATGATACATTTGATGCTGTGTCTTTCAAAATATTATTCTCAAACATTTTTCCAACATATCCCTTTTTCCCTTTCCTGAAGGGACACCAATATCAGTAGTTGTCTTTTCTGACAAGGATAGAAAATATGCATACAATTATTACATGTATGTAAACAGCTCTTTTATTCCTGGACGAAAAGTATGCTAAAATTAAGCTAAAGATTGAAAGTATGTTTCAATAACTCAAAAATAAATGTTAATAAAGCTGTAATTATCCCCAAAGCTACAAATACAGTAAATAAGTTAAATTTATAACACCTGCAAGCATATTAAGTATGCAAAAGCAAAACAAAGGCAGCCAAATGACTTTAGCTTCACCCTGTAGTAACACTAAGCAAATTCAGTTAGAGAATAATGATGTTTATAGTCCTAGATTCGTTTGTTAAAAAAAAAAGTTTACCTTATGTTTTCATTTTTTAAATCTCATTGTCTTATGACTGCATCCATTGCAGAACAGTGAAATCCAGGCTGTACATGCAGACCCCAACTCATCCTGTGAATAATGCCTCCTGAGAAGGAAAATGAGACTGCTGTTAAATTAAATGTATTAAAGCTGAGGGGGCAAAAAAAAAAAAAGGCATTTTAAAGGTCTTATTCCTCTATACTTAGCTTATAGATTACATATATTCTTAATCTTCATTATACATTTTGTTAAAAGGTGTAGCCTTAAATAATTTAGAATTGTGTCAGCATTTTTAATTTAAAATTTCTGCAAAATATGTTTGTTTCACGTGTAAAATGAACACAGTGTTCTTGTGATCATGCCTGCTTAAGCAGATTTGTTTCTTGATTGATAGAATATTAGGCAGGTCAGGTTGGAAGGGCTTGGTGTACACTCAGCTATCACTTTTAATAAACAGTAATTTCTTTGTTTAGTGTCTCTGCATTTTCTTAATAATTATTCATGGAAAGGTTTATTCTCTCTTGTATTTCGCTAACTCTGAAAATAATTGTGCCACACTTGTTTCTGGACTAACTCAAATGATTTCTATTTTCATTTGCTAAACAAAAAAATTTTTAAATCATGGAAATGTTAGTCCTATTTCCTGGACTTAGTTTTTGGGTTTGTGCATATTTTGGGATTAGTTACAAAATAGATTATTTTCATTAATACGCAGTAATGAAATTATATTTCTTTTCTAAATAAACTGAAAAGTTGACATTTCCCTCAGATCCCAGATCTCCTGTTAGTCAGATCTGAGGTGACAGTGGCTGGGGAAGAAGAACAGCGTTGTAGATATGAAGTTATTTTTGTTTGCTTTGGACTGAACATTTACCATGCACCTGGTACCAGCTAGAGGAGAATGATTCATGTGCCATGGTCACTGGCTGGACCTGGAATACCTGAATATATTGTTTAGAGAATTTGCATTAAGTATGCAGCATCCTCTGGAGGCAGCTTTGAGGTGGAATGGCTCATCATCAATGACTGCAAATCTGAGGTGAATGTTTGCCATCTCTTAACTGGGATGCTTCAGTCAGGTCTCCTGCCTGTCCTGTGTCACCCTGAGGCTCTCAAATTCCGGTTTTGCAAATAAAGCAAGGGAAAAGATTCAGTATTGCCCATTCAAGCCTCAGTTACATCTAGTTTTAGTTCTGTGGTTGCTTATACTCTTAATCCTTACCAGGACACATACCTCAATATCTCTCTGAAACCAAAACAGTTTTAGTAAACTGTGTGACTTTAATGGATTTTCCAATTTCCTTAGGTGGATTTTCCAGTAGATGGCAGATAAAAATTTCTCTGAGTTCTCTTTTGCCATCTTGCCCTCCTGTGACAGCAATGGCTGCTGTGCATCACAGAGCTGTGTGGCAGAAAACACAGTTCCTGTCACTGGCTGGTGGTGTGGCCTAGCATTTCTGCTGGTAAGCAAGTCACATCTCCAAACCAGGCCTGGACAGGTATCTGTGGGCTCCATTTCTGAACAGACTTGATGCCTCCTTATTTGAGAGGAGACATTCTCACCTCTTCAGGTTCAGAGACCCACCTAACAAAACGTGGTGGTAAGACCGGCTCCCAGTTGTTGTCTAGGAGGTACAGCAAGTCTCTTAATGCCCTTCTTTAAATGCGGATAAACTACATTTATGCTGCAGAGTGGTTCATTCACAAGTAGAATGTATGGATTTGAAAATCTATTTGTTGTACCTGAGGAATTAGTTGCACTTCATGCTTCTCTCTGTCTCTGTGTGGACAACCAAATATTAGGGACATTTTAGAACCTCATTTTGAAGAGGTCCGGGGGTTTTCCAAGAATACAGTTTATGGTTTGTTTAAGGTTATCAATTGTGTGTCAAATGAGAAGCTCACTACAGATGATCATGGTGCTATACTTTGAACTCATTTAACTCAACATTATTTACAGAATATTTATCTTGGTTATGGCAGTTTTTGTCATACAGTGATATTACTTCTCCATTATATACTGCATGTGACCACCACATAAGTTTGATAATAAATGTTGGGAAATAAAAAACAGAGTAAGTGCCTCAGTATGATAGCAATTCCCATGTGATGGGAAATAATGTCATAAACTTCAAATTACCTTTTAAATAAATGTTTATGTCCAACCCATCCATTAGATCATAGCCTGAAGGTCAGGAGGATCATTTCTTCATCTTTCACTGTATGCATTATGGTTGCTTTTTTAGGAGTAAATGATGTTTTTAAATGAAGAATGGCACTCGAAGTATACACAAACAATGGCTAGACATTACTGAGTCGCAGCATGGCAGAAATAGCCCCAGCCACTCTGCTAAATATAGAAATGCAGCAGTAAATTGAATTCATTCTTAGAAAATGTTTTTAATGGCTGAGACAATACAGAGATACAGTTCATGTCATTGTCACGGTATGAAGATTTGACATTTTAGTCAAGTTTGAATTCTAGTTGTGGTTTAGTAAATGGCTGATTTGCAAAGTGCTTGTGAGAGTAAAGATTTTGGAGAGGAAGGCAGGGCATACCTGAGCATGCAGAGAAGTGCACTGCTAACAAATACTGTATTAAGGGGGTCTGAGCCATCTAGGGCTTTGTGCATTTGTGAAGAGATGCCAGCTCAGTAAGTGCCCAGGGATGGTGTGAAATACCCCACACCCTGAGACCCCGCTATTCCCAATGCATTTGTTGAAAGGGTACGTTGATGACCATCTCAAGGCAAAATCACATTTACGCATTTCCCTGCTTTGAGCTGGATGTCCCTTGTCCATATGTCCTGGAGGAGCCCATATGGCTCCCCAAAACACCCCATGCATCAAAGCTTTTATATGTGGTGGTCTTAACCATGTTATCCCTGCAGTGCCAGGCTAGAAGCTGTGGGAGCTGGAATGGGTAGGCTAACAGAGAGGTGGCTTTGGAGGAGCAGAAGCTGTAGCTGTCCTGAGGTCGCTGATGTGTGTGGGGTGGGGCAGGTTCCTCACCCAGGCTGGACTGGCTGGGAAGGGGGGAAGGAGAAGCTCTCAAGGTCTGTCAGACTAATCTGGAAATAAATTCAAACCAAAAACTTCTGTTTACAGGCAGGGGAAAACCCATTGTCATGGAGATTTAAAACTCCAATCAAGAAATTCAGTGGTGTTTTTGCTTCAGCTATGATTTGACCTTCCTGTTTACATTAAACATTTTTTACAGCAGAATACAGTGACGTGGTTGCTTTGTTTGAGGTATTTGACAGCTACAGCAGTTCTGGGAATAATTGTTTTGGTTCTATATATGTCAGGAAAGAAATATGTTAATATTTGGGATCAGGTATATTTTTTTTTGACATATTTAAATTTTTAAATTTGTTGTGTTTCTCAACTTCACCTTCCATGAGGACCATGAACATGTTAATTAATTTTAAAACAACATTTCTTAGTAACATATTAAATCCTTCATGTCAAAAAAGATTTTTTTGATTAGAGACTAATCTATTCCAGAACTGGTTGTCTATAATATTGTTTCTTTTGTCATTATAATTCATGTAAAAATGGTACAATAATTTCTTAGAGATCACTTGATCTCAATTCTTTTTTGTTAGCAGAGGTCTATAATCCTTTCCACAGCAACCACTTGTAAAAGCAGAGGATTATGACTTGAGGCAGGATATGAACAGCAGGAACAGATCAACTTAAAAACAAAGATCCTGTTTGAGTACAAATGCTATTGTTAGCACAGAGTTGGGGTGAGTCAAGTGGCAGGATGTCTATTAGAATATAATAAATTCATATCACTGCCACATGGCATGCTAGCCAGAAGACACATCCTTCTAGCAGTTATGTGATAGACCTCTTATTTTCATACCTTTACTTATTACAGTTTTGCTTATTCCAATAAACCATTCCCTCTGGGAATGGCTGATATCTAAACATCTGAGCAGCTTTTTGGTTTTCTGTAGATTTATTTTTCTGTCTAAAATGTTTCTGCTCTGCTATACTTTTCCCAAAATCTGCTAAAAGCAGGGATTTGAAATTACACTACTGCAAGGTCATTCTGAGGTTAGTAATAGTCATTGTGGACTATTGCTATCTTTTCTTAAGAAGTGTGTGATCCTCCAGAGAAAACCAGAAAAAGACGTTTTTTCTTTGTCCCTATATTTAAAAATAAGAGATACGATGACGTTTTTTCCTTTATTAAAAAGTCCTGGGTTTAATTCTGATAGTTTGACTGACCTATCTAACACCAATATATGTGACTCAATTCAACATATTTTTGAAGTTTAATTTATTTTTCTAGTGTTTTTCATGTTAAGGTTAGTAGGAAGCTACAAAGGTACCAAGTGACAGAATACATACTACTCAAGTGTAGAAAACCCCTATTTTTGGTAAAAATTAGAAAAATTCTTTCATGGCATAGAGAAATTAATATACAAAATGCAGTGATGGAGTCAGGTAGCAGTTTCACTTGGGACAGTCTTCTGTACAGTTGTTCCAACTACTTACAAGTAGTAATCTCTCCTTCTCAAGCTTTTATTGACTGTATTTTTGTAATAGACAGTGAAATAAATCCTGTTTATAAATGATATGAATTTCATCTCAGTATATCTTAATTTGTACTCGCACGCATGTGTATATATATATTATATATATATATATATATATACACACACTGTATTAAACACCATCAAATAGTAAAACCACATAAGCATCTCTAATGGCAAGTAAGACAGAAGTTTTGGTAGAAGAGAATATTTGGAGGGGCCTTTAATCATTGTCATGTGGTGACAAGAGGAGACTCAATATAATGGTTTCAGGGAGTTTGTTTGAATGCTTGCTGTTGCATGGATTAGGATCCATCTTCAGTGTCCTAAAGTTTGCAAGGTTAAAAAAAGCCCCAAACATAGTCTTAAGTTATATTTCCAGCTCCTGTCTGAAAAGAAGATTTTATTATTTTATTGCAGTTGATAAATAATGGTTTTCAGATCACCCTAATGATGGCACTTGGGCTGCAACTAAATTATCAATGAACAAGAAAACAGAAGCCATGGCATTTCAATGGTATGAATTCTTCAGCCTGTATTATTTTGTTAGCCTGAGGCAAGAGACTATGCTCTTAGTACTCGTCTGTGCTGAATGAGTAATCTGAGACAAATGTGTACCCACGCCGCGTGTGCAGTATGGCCACATCCTATAGACTCACTGGTCTCGCTGTGTGACATAGGCAGCCAAGTATCATTCATGGACAATAGTCATATGTTAAAAAATGATAATTTCATCACAATGTCTGTGATCTCACCACCACAGCTGATTCTACCAGCATTACAACACGACAGTGTAACCGTGGGTCTGCTCATCCTGTTAGAATCAGAATTTTGTACTATCAGGAGTTGGTTTTACCAGCAGGATTTTCTGTTACCTAACCAGAATTCTGTATTTTTGCACGAATTCTATGCATGAGAGCAACTGAAAATACATATTCCCAGTGCTATCTATTTTGGTGTTTCAACATGACTTGCATTAGTGTGTGTGATAGCTTGAATTTTCTTTCTTTGCCAAAGCTGCTTAAACAATACAATGACAGATTTCTGCTTTTATTCTTCGTTAATGTCATTCTTCATCCTCTCTGCCCCACATCAGGGAGGAAGTGTTGCGAGTTTGCTATTTTAATGAAGAGAAATGAGGCATCTATCAACTAGGATTTACACTGGAGAGCGCATCAATTCAGTTGCCTTGAGCTTGCTGAGTTTGCATATCCAGGGCCAAGCAGTGCTCTCAATTACTCCCGTGCAACCCCATTAACTTCGAGAGGTTGTGTGGTTCAAAAGTGGCTTTGCAGAACATGGGGCGATATTAGGGGGAGAAAAAAATATATATCTGTTAGAGGAGTCAAGCTTCAAAATATGATTTTTGGTTATCTATATGGAGATGTGCGTGCAGTCATAATTGCACTTTTGAAAGGTTAGGGTAGTCGTCGTGTAGTAATTTCATTGAGCATCTCTTTGTAGCTTTGCTTCACAGAACAGACAGCCGCCCAAAAATTACTGCAGTGAGGGGGAAAACACTTCCAGGCCTGGAAACATACTGTAAATCATATGTCTTTAGTAGACTCTCTCCTGTAATTACTCTTAACCATAGGTTGTTTCCTCCTCTCTCTCTCTCTCTCTCTCTCTAGGAGCTATGCCGCCAGCGCATGGCAGTGAAAACCTCTGATCGCCCGGAGCCCCTGCACTCTTCCCGAATAAACAGCGTTTCCTCCCAGTTCAGCGATGGGCCCATCCCCAGCCCCTCAGCCCGCAGCAGCACATCGTCCTGGTGTGAGGAGCCGGTCCAGTCCAACATGGACATCTCCACCGGTCACATGATCCTGGTAAGGCACTTTTGTCTTCATGGCATGAGAAATGGCATCAGAATTTAGGCACCTGTGCAGCTTTTGGAAAGAGCTTTTAAAGACAAGGATGTTTTTCACAGGTAGGAAATATTCCTGAGCTTCATTGGTAATCTTAACTGTGTGTAATTAAAACTAAAGGGATTTTTATCTCCATTTCTTTTTCATTGTATCTTTTTTTTCTTCTCTGGGGAACATTCTTTTATCTTGGACATACGCGTGCCAGCTTCGAAAAAGATAAGCCCTGTGGTGTCCTCTTGTCCTATCAATTTATGTTTACCTCAGCTTGGACAACTGAAGAAAGCTGCCAAATTTCTGATCAGCTCACTGCTTTTTCTCTTGTGTCGCCAGTGTGTGGAGGCATGTGAGCAGAGAAGGCAACAGAAGACTAGTGGTATGGAGCAATTTGTTTCTGTCAGCCTTAGGAAAGGAATCTGACTTTTGAGCCTTGCCTGGATTATTTTTTTTTGGTCCTTGGATGAATTTCTTCCAAGCTGGATTTCTCCTGTTTGAAATAATCCAAATATATTCTGCTGATGGAGTCTATGTGGGAAAACTTGGGTTTCTTCCAAGCACAGTTTGAAACCAGTATCAGTGTAGAAGATGGACACATGAAGAGGTTTTGGGTGTAAGAGTCAGAGTCCAGTGGCTGGGACTGCTGGAGCTTGTTTCTGTCCTGCTGGGAGAGCTGTAGAGTAATCCTTCATTTCTTGTGCCTTATTTTCATCCTTCTTTAAATATTTACTGTCTTTCTAGAGTACATTGACATTAGCTGAGTAGAAGTTAGGGGATGGTGAAGAATTTCACCTAAAATTGTGTTATTTTGCTTTATATATTTGACTTCTGCTTTTACCTAAAGTAAGCACCTTTTCCAGTTGATTGTTTGCCATGCTTTTGGGAACTTGTCTCCATCATGTCATAGTTTTGGGCCATAATTGTTTGACTTCTTTCTTTTTCTGGACTTATATTTGAAAGTACTGTCTTCTGAGGTATTTTTCAAGTTCTTACAAGCCAACCTCACATCATGGAGAAAGGAATGAAGGCAGGCAAAACCCAAAGACCTAATTTGACCTCAGCCAGATTACTGACCTTCTTCAGCCTTGATCGAGTCAGCTATAAAACTGAGCAAAAGCAGGGCAGGATTTTAAACCAGATGCTTCCTCAGAGTGTATCATCCTGAGTAAATACATCTCTGCCATCCCCCTCCCAAAAGTAATTAATTGATTATTGTGTTAATATCTTGTAGACAAGTACAGTTTGGAAGGGTTGCTCCCACGACAAAATCATTTGTTACAGTTTTGACTGCTCCACTTTTGCCTGACCATAATTAAAATTCACTTGATTTCCTTTCATAGTTAAGCAAAATACTTGAGGCGGGGAGGAAGGGGGGAGACCTCCAAACATCTCCAGTTGCCCAACCTCAAAATAAGTACAAATTCTTAGACAAGGGTCAAAAAGTTCTGAGGCAATATATTCATATGGAAATAAGAGCAAAATTTCCCATGTCAATGGAAATATGCATTTAACATTTGCAAACAGTTTCAACTACTTCAAATTGAGCAAAATTGTTTTCAGTGACATTATTGGGAAACATAAAAAAATAATCTCAAAATCATGCTTAAAGGAGAGAAAGTTGCATATGGGAACCACTTATTCTGGCTCTGCAAATTTCTGCAAAATTGCCGGAAAGAATGGTCTTCATATGGCAATAAATAAACTTTAAAAAATAGTCAGGTTGGTCAAGATCACTATTTTGGTGTTCAGTGTTCATAATTCAGTCAGTCCTGTTTAACTCTGGATGAACTCATACATGTGTTAACTATCTAACAGCAGATGTTGTATCTTGGATAGTAAGGGTTCAAAGAAGGGTGAAGAAATGCTGTAGTGTTTTGAGAGTGCAAACCACACAGAGAGAGTAAAACCAGTTAATTTGTTGAGTCTAACCTGAACAAACAAAAATCAGTGATTCAGGGGAGTCTGCCTATGTGCTGCAGCATACAGGATGGGGAAAAATTGTTCTTAATGGACTCAGATGATACAATTAGGAAGAAAATATGTGTTAGTATCGAAAGGATGCATTTAGCTTTGCTATCAGGGCAAGCCTAATAGGAGGGTCAGGCAGGCAGTGGGATGTTTACTTAAGGAAGTAGTTAAACCATAAATACAAGATTTGCCGAAGGCGAAGCTGGGTTAGGTTTACAAGGAAGGATCAGCATCTCTCAGCTACAGCACAGAAGCAGATGATTGGACTTGATCACAAATGCTCATGTTTTGTGTCACTGTGGGTCACAATGAAACTGGAGAGCTGACCCAGTTCATGTTCTGCTCAAAAATAAATGCACATATCTGTAATACCTTATTTACCTGAATTTCTCTCCTTCTGGGGATGATGTGGCTTGTTGGACCTTAGCAACAGAAGACAGCTCACCAGAGGTGAACTCTTCCTCCCTTTGCCTTGCAGATACAAGTGGAGGGGAGTGAGGGGCCACTTCACAACTTTTATACCATTCAACACAAAACATTTCTCAGTTCTTCTCGTTTCCCGCTGCCACCATCCTTTTGCCTTTTAAATTTTGTACATACTTGCTTTGAAAAATATCTCAGTGCCTAAAAAAGCAATGAGAAATATTAGCAAGGGGCCTAGTAAGAATGCAAATACTCTCTGTTTCGCAGGGTAAGTGCACTTACAGGTTTGTAAATGTGTTTTTGAGTTCTACCATTTGCAGCGAAGGGGTAGTTAGCTGAGCTAAGGCTCCTCAGTCCTTATTGCTCATAGGTGCCAGGATCTCCCTAGAGAAAATAAAACAATGGATTACTGTGCAAAGTGGCAGCAGGAAATAATTAATTTTGATTCATAAACAGAAAAAAACTTTAATGAAAATAGCTTAGAAGTATGTGACTGCTGAATGACTCCGTGTAATCGTATTCAGAGGTACCATTGGCCAGAAATATTTCTGTAAAGCTGTTTCATTTGCTGGAAAATGCTATCAGTCATACCTGCAGTCATATCTAAGTCACCTCACCTTAGGGTTTGTTGGATCTTGGGTTGGCCACAGGTACTGTTCTCTTGGAGGGCTTGCCACTTTTTGTTAGCCCATTGTTTATAGTGCTCGAGGTATGGAGAAACCAGGACTCTTTCAAGCCCTGTGGCTGTGGGGCAGTCTACTCACTTAGACTGAAACCAGCCTTCGAAAGGAAAAATCCTGCATTTCTGCCACTTCTCTGTGCAGCAAAGGCAATGCCTCTGCACTGCTGACAGCACTGTGAGGTGGTTTGAGCTGTTGGCAGGAGGAAGCAGGGAGGGCTCAGGAGGCCCAGAAGGACAGCGATAACAACATTCAGAGATTTTTTTTCCTTTTCACTGTCGTTTTCATCACATTTCTAACAGGAGAGTGGCGCATATGGCGCATTTTGCTTCTGTCTTTCTAAAAAATCCAAGCACTTTGGAAAGTGTAATCAGAGGAGCATGTTTAATGCCGTCATGGTTGTGGCACTGACTGGCTGGCTTTAGCATGAGCAACAACTCAGGATGTGTGCCCTCATTTCAGTCACCACTGGTTTTGCAAGAAAACATTTTTCAGAAGGTCACAACAAGGATAGGAACTTAGAACTAAATTTCTACCCACTTTATTCTCACGTGTACATCTATATTTCAGCTTACAAGAGTTCTAATAAAGGGCAACAATTCCGTTTGCAGTCCAGCAAGAAAACCAGAAGGAGTTTAAAAGTGATCAGGAGAGATTTAGGCTCCCTAACTTGGGTTCAATATTTTAGGCACTTAATGAAGTGTTGGCATTGACTTTAGTCCATAAATTCCCCTTCTAGTTGATGAAGTGAGTGGGTGGCTATGAAGGTCTCCAGAGAATCAGGCAGAGAGTGGATTTCTCTTGAGACACCTCCTTTGTGCCTGTACAATCCAGTTGATATTTGCAGCTTACACGAAGAAGTCTCTTTCATTTGTACTGTAGCACAAGTTCAGCACCAAGGTGGATTGGATTCTACATCTGCTTCGTGTATTACCATGCTTTTTTGGTTAAAATAATTATAATTTTTTAATGAGGTTTTAAATCAAGAACAGTACTGCAAGAAGGGAATGTATGCTCCTGATGATAACAGTATGAGATTGTTATCTGAATACCATATAAGAGAGGAAATTTGCAGTAGCAGAAGTGATTTTCTGTGTTTTGCAGGTTTTTTCCTTGTAAAGACAGACGTGCAAAATTTGGAGCATTATACATAAATTAGAATTTTGGAAAGTGAATTTACGAAAGATCTTTTTCAGTATTTTTTCTCCCTGAGGGTATGAAACTGCTTTATGTATTGGAAATAATAATAATCTGTGATTGTTTGTGATGATGTACTTTTCAGAAGGAGAAGAAAGTTTCACACCTGGGCTGAATGAGGTGGTGGGAACAAATGAACTAGAGCCTGAAATCTAGGGCCTTTTATCTAGGAGATATAAGTCTGCTTAATCTTTATCTAGGAGATATAAGTCTGCTTGTCTCTGGCAATATGCCTGTAAAACCAGAAGGACGTTCACCACAGAGGAGTAAAGGATGGCCTCCTGTGAGAACTTGCTGTCAAAGTTCTGGGACAGGTTTTGTCCCAGAAGGTGACACAACCTCAGCTGGGGACATGGGGTGGGTGCCTGGTGCTGCCAAACCCAGCAAACCCCAGGTGCTGAATTTTGCATCAACTTTAGTTTTGATACTGAATCACTGGCAGGATTGCTGTAGGACTGGGAAGGGTAACAGGGAATAGTTTCCAAGATTGAACCTGTGGGGTTTTGATAACATTGATATCTTGTACTCTCTGAATAGTAACTTTTTGATGGTTTCTAAGCAATTTCCCCTCACTCTCATTTTTTAAAATGAACTCTTTTTAAAATGAGCTCTATAGGATAGCAGCTATAGATTTTCCTTTAATTGAATATGGAAGAGTGTAGAACTGAGTGACTGAAGACACATTTCAACAAGAGAAGGTATTTGCTAGATCCTGTACTACATCTTGCTGAAATTCCTTGATTTTATTCTTAAAGCTGCAATAAAATTGGGAGCAAAAGGCATCTAAACACACTTGTCTAAATAAAGAGAGAAGCTCCAGCATGTAAGGATGAATAGCACTGTGCTAGAAGCAGGTGTACTTTCCACCTTGACCTTAATCCGTGTACATGCTAAACATTTCCTGAGCGAAGCAGCACGCAGGGCATGAGTGCAGTGCACTGCCTGGGGACCCAGATGCTGCAGAGGTGATTAATGCTGGCAGGGACAAAGGTGAGGAGTGCAGGTATGGAAAACAAGGTCTTTGTCACAATTATTTTTTTGATTATTAAATGGCTCCTAATATTTTTTTCCTTTTCCCACCATCTTCTACCAGCATTAATACCTCTTCATGCATCTCAAGAATATAAATACCCTGTTTAAAAAAAGCTTGTGACTGAGAAAATGAAGAAAAAAATCCTCACATGGGAAGGGAAACAAGTCAGTGGCGAAGTTTAGCTAAAAGGGTAAGCTCCTTACACATGTGCTAAGTGGATCTAAACCCCAAGTTATCTTTCAGCTGTGCCAGGATAAATAGTTGTAGAAGTCTCACCAAATTAAGTCCCAAGAAGGCTTTGGCCCTAAAGGCCATTTCATCATGAACAGTTGGACAGGAGGAGTCACAAGGGAAAGGGCTGTCGTGTATTGTGTTACTCAGTGACAGGATAGCCAATACCCCAAAAAGACATAAACACTGTGGATGGGAAAATCTTTACCCATCTCTCCCTGAGTTGTCATGCTTTTAGGGACAAGCAGAGCTGGCTGCCTCCTGAAAGATCTTCTGCTGATGAAATAGTGTTTATCCTTTCATTTTACATCTTTTTTTCCCTCCCTAAATGTTTAAGTTATTTTGAAACATTTGCCTGTATTTGTTTAAAGCTGAGGCTTGACATACAGAAGCAAAGAAAAGCTGCAAAGAAAAGTGAAAAAAATCTTGTGGCATATGGAAACAACTCTACTAATAGAGTCACAAATCTAATAAATGGATGTATGTACTGCATAGATTTCATCAATAAAACTCAGAAAAAATATTCATGAACATGTTACCCTTTAATTCTTCCATTTTTATTTGTTTCATAATAAGTTGCCCTCCATTTTCTATATTAATTTTGTTGAATGGGCCTTAGGAAATAATGACAATTGCAGAGTCAGTATTAAATTGAGAAAAACATTCCTCTTGAACATGGTATGAAATTGATTTCACAATCTTTTTTTCCCTAAATTCTTCCTTTTCAGTTATTTTCCCCTAATGTATGCATGATTAGAAATAACTCACCAAATTTCTGTGACTACATCTTGCTCTGTCATTTGACTGTGTTCATTCCAGCTTTGTTTAAGCTGCTTTGGTTGAACACTTTTAGCCAACTTATATAATTCCCTAAGGCTTTTTGTAGAAAGATGAAGAAAACATTTCTCTTAGCGTTCTAGAGTACTAATTTAAAAAGCATTACATTGGGAGAAATATGTGACACAAAACTAGGTTATGCAACTGTGCGCACCAAGTAAAAAGAAAGGATCATTTTCTTGGCTGAAACAAATCTTGGTGGCTATCTGGACTTTTTTCAGTTTCACCCAGCTTTCCTGCATTTCTAGAGGACATCCAGGTAATGTCAAGGCAAGACAAGTATCAGCTGTAGCAAGTAGCAAGAGATAGTAATTTAATGAAAAAGATCTGAGTTTTGATACTTCAGGTTGAAGGCAAGGAATGGTACTGGATACTCCGCTGCTTCTGAGAGTCTCATGAACTTCACGAGAGTCTCATGAAGATGGACATTCATCCAGGAGATCTTGTCTTTTGGCTCCAAATGCATCCTCAGTGATGAAGTGCTCTTGCTGTACTTGTTCCACTGTGCATGCTCACATCATGCATTAAATCCTTGATAACTCTTTGTAGGAGATACAGCAGTTAATCATATTTTGGATCTAACAGATGGAAATGCCTGTTTACAAGGAGAACGATACGAGAAAGTGTGGTTCAGGAAGACTTCTCAGGCAGGAGACCCAAGATGATTATATATGTTACAGAGTATTTCTGAGCTGGTGGCAGAGTTCAGATATGAGAAGGTGGTGAGTTTTGACTCACTGTGGGGTAAAGAAATGACTCACATGGGTTGCTAGACATGGTGCACTGCTAAGATCCAGTGACGTGTGGTAAATGGGACTACAGCTCCAGAGATTTTCAAAACATGTAAGAGTTCAGGGTGAAACCAGGACTTGCTTCATGATACTTCTGAAGAAGAGACATAATATTGGTACTGTGTTTTTGCACTGCTGTGCCAGTTGCAGTTTAGGATGCCCAGGAGATCTCCATCAGTATTTTGGAGAGCTCTTTCTCTTTGTGTGGGCCATGCCAGCAGAAGTTACTGGACATGGTCTGGTTATTTGTAATGAAGACAGTTCAATCCCACTGCTGATTCAAAAAAGTCTGGTAATGCTCATCTTCAGGGCAAGATTTAAAAAAACTTATACTTTGCTTTTTGCAACTCCTTCTGAGATTAGACCATAATTTGGCAGTGTCTTCTGAGTAAGGTAACAGAATTTGGGTGGTATTTGGAAAATTTGATGTGTAGGACACAGACAAAATGCTCCTGTGGTGATAAAATTTTGCATGTGCACCCACGACGCAGCTGTGGAAACATTTTTAAATGAGGAGATAAACATTAAAATAATCTGTGAAGTTTCCTTGTGGATGACATAGTATTTGCTGTTCAATGAAAGAGGACTGTTTTACTTTTTTGGTCAAAACCAGGTAAAGTATTCTACCCTGAAATATTACATCCCTACCCCAGTATGTCTTTATAAAAGACATAACTTTACTATGAGTTTGTCTCCTTTATGTAACTGTCCTTTTGTTTCAGACCAGAGTAATATCTTACTTTTTTCTAGTTGGCAGCTCTCCCTCAATGCTGTCATGTCTCTCTTATCCTCTTTTCCTAAACTCATGAGCTAATGCTGCTTTAGGTTGCCAAGCTGGCCAAGAAAACCCTATTCATAGCAAGGGAGAATTATGAGTTCCCTCTTGTTGCTGGCTGTGTGTTGGACCTTTGCATTGAACTGAGAATAGAAGGGAGGGGTGATAAACTGCTCACAAGCATCACCTCCTCCAAGCATGACCTGCCATTGCTCTAGGAATTATTCTCTGGTCTTTTTCTTTCTGGAATGACTAAGAGGGCTGGTGTCCAGGTCCTAAAATGTTTTTGTCCTCTGTCTGGTCAGTAGTAAATCCATTAAGGTTTGTTGAAGATGGTTGGTTTCTGAATTTGACCCATCTGTAAAATATATTTCTCTGACTATGTATCACAACTGTGTTATTTTTAAGATGATTTATGTGAAGGTTCACCACCTTCTGACTGGGCTGTTTGTACCAACTAGAATATTCCCATGAACATCCAAAAACCCTACTGCACATAGCAACTAAGTTCTAGTAGCTGTCAGAGTGCAGTGAATTGAAGCACGTTTCTGTACATCTTTTATTAAATATGTGCACATGCAGCACATTTCTTTAAAGAAAATAAAAGGTGACAATGTCTCCTCTTTGGTTGCATTATATTTGTACTTCAGCACTGAAGAGAGTCTAGTAATTATAAAGCCGTTTAAGCAGTTTTATTTTAAAATTAAAAAGGTACTAAACTCGAGAAAACAAGTGCAGTCAGTTGTGTACTACTGACTACTTCTTTCATTCTTTCTGTATTTAATTTAAGTGGACTTTAGCTGGTTGCAAATAGAAACACTAAAGGCACAACGCACACCATGATTTGTGTTCTTGCTGTCATGCAAATTCACAGAAAGAAGGAAACATATTAAAGAAATTTGATAAGACCAGGTGGTCTGAGTGAATAATTTCCCTTTCATTAACATATTCCCCTTATTAACTCTGTAATTAATTGTACATAGCTAAGGAAAGCTATGGAAATTGCATTTTGAGATGTATCAAAGCTGACTTTATGCTTCAGACTTCCATGCAATTTACTATTAATGAAGCAAGAGATGGAGGCCCCAAATCTATAATTATTACTTACTATTTGAATGACAAGCAAAGAATTTTATCAGCACAGTTTCAAATGAAAGGGGATTAGCAGCTAATGTTGAAATTGTTAATCTTTCTTATTAAAATAATTTTGACGAGAGTGTTTAGCCTGAAAGAGGTTTCTGGAACATCATTTACCATTAAAACAGCTATTTTCTGAGGCTCAGTATGAATTTGTCTAAGTTTGACAGCAGGGTGCAAATATTTTTTAAATGAATGAATATTTTATGGGAGCTAAGGCTGTTCATGTGTGAGCTGATGCCGAGCTGCTTGCTGTGTGCATATTCCTAGAACGTGTAGCAGGATGGTAGTTCAATATCCATCTCACCAAAGTGAAGATGTCTACTGAGATAACAAGGGGAAAAAAGCTACAGCAGGAAAATCTGAGAGCTGAAATTGCACCCACGGCTGTGTCTGCAGACAAGTGATTAGTGGGTGGGAGCCCACGCAGAATCAGGCCCTAGATCTTGATGATATTTTTATGACACAGTGTTACTTCATGTTTATTTAGGCCTTCTTATTCCTTTAAATATCAGTATATTTTCGGGTTTTGTATATTTTTATTAGGATCATGTGCCTTGACATGACTGTTCAGTGGTGGGTGCTTTATACCCACATGCATGCTTGTGTACAAATACCATGTAGAGCAATGGTGTCCTCTATAGGTATAGATAAATATTTTGGAGCAGAGATATAATATATACAACTTCTCTGCTTTAATGAAAAACTGTTTGGCATTTTAAATTTTAAAACCTTTCATTGCAATATTTGCAATTTTTGTCTCTTACAGGAGTGTACAAATGAAGCTGACAAGGCTATTTGTGCTCCTTGGGATGAGGAAATTGTGAATATATAGTGACATAAATGGCGAAAAGCACAGCAGTGATAATTTATAAAATTTAATTTGCGGTGGTCTCAGCCACATCAGTACTGAAGGAGATGTATGTTAAAGAACCTTTTTAATTTGCCTGTGTCACATTACAGAAAAAAGCTAATGGAAAAGATGTCACATGTCTTTGCCAGTGACAAATTTTACCAGTGGAATAGATAGAGATCATTTAAATGCTTGAAGACATTATTTGCATGAGTGGACTATGTATAGAAGTACCATCAACACAACAAACCCTCATGTACCTGCTCTACCATGAGATTACTCCAAGCTTTACCTCTGTGTGGACCACATGGAACTTCACTGGGCTCACTCCAAAAACTGCAGGTTACAGAACTGACCTTTTATCTGTAGTCCTACAATGTTCCTTGGAACAGTCTTGCAGATGGAGTGCTATTGGAGCAGGAAGTGTCCTAGAGTGTACGTTCACTTCTTGCATCAGACAATACCAAAGGAACTTCAGCTTAAGCATAGCAGTTGGTAAATAGCATGCAGTAATGATACCCAGAGAAGCACTTTCATCATAAATCATGTTTTGTATGTATTATAATTATGTGTTAGGTCAAAGGCATCAGGGGCTCTTCTTAATCTGTAAGAATCATAACAAACTATGTAGACCATGACAATAAGAGACAGTCACCATGCCAGTGTGGTAGGCTGGGGTGGACTTAAGAGATGGAATTTTTCAAGGATGGAGCTAATGCAGAACCCAAACCCAAGGCTTTCTAAGTGAAGGAGTATTTCTGATGCAGCTATTTATCTACTGCTTTATCTGCTGCTGGGGAAGGCACCTGGAAACATTGGGTTTATTGACCACAGCAACCTAAGGTGCCCAGGGCAGTGCTGGCTCCCAGCAGAGGGGTGTCCTTCTGCTGGTTGTGTGTGTGTAATACCTGCCTGAGAAAAGTGCTTTCTTCATTCCTCATTGCCTCCTTTCACCTTTTGGTGTCTTTGTTTGCATTAGACCAGTTTAATTAAAAACATCATGATAGTGTCTAGTTGCTATAGTAAATTTACTAATGGTGCCTAGTACACTATTTCTTCTGGAAGTCCAGAAATTACTTTTGTGTCCTTTGTGGATCTGTTGTAGTCTGGAAAACTCTGTGGTATCTGAAGGTATGCACCAGCCTTCAACTTACCATATGGTGTCCTTACAACTGAATTTTGAGAAACTTTGTCCTTCAGGTAGGATTCTGGGGCCTGATAAAAGAAATTTTGATTAAAGTCACCAGTATCCTTTCAACTCACTTCAGTAACCAAAATAATAATAGGCCAATGCTTATACACTACTTTTGATCAGTGGATTCAAAGCTCTTTTTAAAGGTTGATATCATTATCCTGTCTTTTTAGTCCAGGAAACTCAGGCACAGACAGGGAAGCATCTTGACCAAGACAAACCTTAAGGTTGGAAACAGAGCCAGAAGTAGACCCCCATTCACTGGTGTCCCAGTGCTGTGCTCTCACAACTCATCATGTTGGCTTTAACAGAAAAAGGATTGTATTGAAGGGTAATATTTTTGCCCTTTTTTGTCACTCATTACTCTTTTTTAAGACATGAAAGTATAAAGGAATTCTGGACTTGGATTTGCCAGATTTCATTCTGTGAGTTTGGTTTTCACCTCGTTATCTAAGAGCAAAATATTCCATATTTGGAGAGCTGACTGAAAGATATTAAATACATATTGGAAAAACTTGTGAAAACCAAACTGAGGATGTGCAGTCTATAGTAAATAACCTCTGTGATGGAAAAGGGTGCCTTCCACACATTTTTTGAGTCTCTTCTGAACTGATAAAAGTTTTCTTCAAGAATATATGCCCAATCTGCTAAATCCTTAGCAATCATGCACATGCACCAAATTTTAGGTTCTTTTTCTTTCTGTTTAACAGTCAGCTGTACTTTTACTGTCTACTCAAAGCTACTACTCTCACTCCCTCAATGTATTCTCCTTGTTCAGCATTTGAAGGAAAGGGTTCCAAGGGAAAGAAACAGCATGCAAGGAAATGTTGAGAGTTATCAGCTATGACCAAAATTTACTTCTTCCCATAGCATTTTCTTATTTAGCCATGTTCCAGTTTTTGTTTTTCTGACTTTCTTCCTTTGCAGTATAGTGTCTTCTTTCATCATTTCACTTCTTTGTTGACCTCTACAGTCTGTTCTTGGCTTCTTCTTCTTCTGTCCTCTTTCACATTGTTTTTTCCTTGTTCTTATTTTGCCCTCTGTCACTTCAAATATTTTCATCTGTGGATTAGACCAGTGTTCCTCAAACTTCTTTAAAGTGTTATCCTTTACTGGCTTCCATGGAAACCCAAGAGTCCCAGGAGTAGGCAGAATGTCTTCAGCTTATGCACTTCTAAAGCTTTTCTACCATCACTTCACAATCCCTTTTGAATGCTTTCATGAGAAAAATATTTGAGAATCTCTGAGCTAGGCCAGCCTCAGTTGAAAATCCCATGGTGCATAGATAAAAGGTTACCTGAAAAATGGGACACTTCCTCTAGATTTGGGAGCTGGGTAGATGCCAGCTGCATCTTTCTCACAGCCAATGTTGCTTATTCTCCTACTGCATGTTGTTTCAACGTGGCTGTGAGTGTGACATGGAAGGGGTAGGGCAGAAGTGTCTTCTCCCGCAGGCTCTTTTAAGTCCTGGAAGGGCTTCTGTGAAAAAAGAGTTTCTTCATGGCTTACTGTCACAGAATCATAAAATCATTTAGGTTGGAAGAGACCTCAAATATCAAGTCTAACCATCAAAAAACCAATGTTTCATCCAACCTGCTTTCTGAGCTGTCTTTTATAGTCAAGCTCTTGGTTTTTACTATTGCACTGAGTTTGGTCTGCATCCACGGAACTGGCAGTTCACTACCTGGGTTGCTTCTCTGTGGTTTGCTGTGTGCAAACATGGAACTTCCTAGGTAGTGGACATGGTTCCAAAACGGCCCTGAGAGCAAGGATTTGATCATTGAAGGTGTTTGTGGAGTTTGAAGTGTCCTGTCACTGTTACAGGAGTTTTCTAAGGAAAAGGCTGATTATCCAGTCTGTTCTTTCCCTGCTTTTTCTCAGAGGTGACCATGTGGTCACTTGTTCTTATATGCGTAGTCTGCCTGTGGGCTGTGGGTATAGCATGAGTTGCAAGACTTCTTGGATTTCATATTGCATGTTCTCAATTTTCTACAACCTCTTGTGTGTTTAGGCACAAACTCTATCAATTTGATATCTTACCTTGCCTCACCACCCAAAAAAACCCCAAACCCACACTGAAAAGCAGAGGGGTTTTCCTTTATGAGTTATTATTTTTTTCCTGGAGAAGCACCTTTTCACTTTTATTCACAGGTTTAAGAGTAGCAGTAAGTAAGTACTTATCCCTTTGCTCTAGTAGGGGTATTATGTCTGTAAAAGTAATATTTTCCTTTCTGCCCTCAAGATGGCCAGTGTTTAACACAGTCTTATTTTTCCAGACTATCTATAAATCACATCATGTTCTGTATCATTTGGATATACTCGGTCATGGTTGCTTGGGTTTTACTGGTTTCATTACCTCTGAAGAACTTGACTACACTTGAAGAGAAGATTATTTTTAAACATGACATTTTCAGAATTCTTTATTTATCTCTTGGTAATTCATATAAATATAGCAAATGAAGATGACTATACAAGCGCTCTGAAAAGAAACACAGACTTTAATTCATTAAAATTTAAATTTGAAAATACAGTACCCAACAGAGAACCCAAATTTAGATGCTTAATTGAGTTAGCAGGGCTACAAGAAGAAGAAGCCAGGAAATTTGGTTTTGTGTTTTCAGCCAGGTAATTAGTGTGCAGTAATATATTTTTTAAGTTTTCATTTCAGACACACAACAGACATATAAATGAATCATAGATATGTCTTGGATTGTGGTATGGTGTTCAAAACATTAGTAAGAAAATGAAGCGAGAAAGGATCATCTGAAAAATTGATTGTGTTAGAAGAAAATAGCAGTTTCCTGTGAGAATGGTGTTGGGTGTCAATATTTATCAAAAAGAGTCAAAGGACCTGATATGTATATTTTTGTTCAGTTTTCCAGCTAGTTTTTATTCAACTGTGTAGCTTGTGCTTTTACATTTTAGCAAAGCTACCAGAAATGCTTCCCAAAATGTCTCAGCTGACGAATTCAGCTGACACTCTCCTTGGCACCAGTTCCTGTACTGCAGAGCTGTCTTTAATGGGGAGGTTTGGGCTGAGTCTTTCCTTGTTTTGGATTTATTTTTGGCTTTAAGAAATGTCACAACATATCCCGTGCTGTGAAATAACAGTATTTGGCTAAGAGGTTTAGACCTTAATTTTTGAATAGTCTTCTTTTAAAGGCTGTTTATTATTTAAGATTTCTGTAGTGAAATCTACTATAAGAAGTACAGAAATTTTAGAAACTGATTCTGGATAATTCACCTTTTACATATATATTATTTACCTTAGCATGTATTCATATAAACAGCATTCAACATGTGCATAAATTCATCTACTCACCAGCCACTTAAACCATGTACTTCTAAACAAAACCCCCAACCAAAAACCTGTACTAATTCCATCACATTCAGAATATTTGGTATACTTGTGATTACAAAAATGTTATCAGATATGGATTCATTAATGTTGCGTGACCTTTAGCCATCTCTATAAACATGATCATGGGGTAAGGAAAAAACATCTGTCAAGAATATTCCTGCAAAAATTAGTGTTTTAGGAGCATATTCTGTCACCCTGGGAAATTAATTTTGGTGTTTCTGCCCTTTCATCCCCCATCTGTGAAGCAGCAGTGATACTTGCCTCCCCTGCAGAAGTAATGTGAGCACTTTCTGACAGTTGGACAAGAACGTGCTATAGAAATACAGGGATTGTAAGAGAGAAAATTATATTCCTTTTATGGCAATCATCTTCTCTTTTTTGTTGAGGTTTATTTAAAGCAAAGTAATTGCAGGGGTGAAACTTCATAGGCATAATTTAGATTTCAAGAAAGGGGGTAAGGAGGAGGAGATGAGGGTGGTTTTATTTTAAGACCTAGAAGACACCATTAAGTAGCTGATATTCCTTGAGAAGGGATTCCTTGTAGAATGAATTTCTTTATCTTCTGCTATATTTAGAGAGCCAGGAAGAGTAAATACTTCATAATTAAGCATTCCATTTTTTTAATGTTTAACTTCTTAGCTGAATTTCTTTTTAAAAGTATACTTGCCTGCACCATTCAGTTTTAAGCAATGCTTAACATCACTTGTATTTTCCAAGATTTCCTCCAGAGATGACAACCTGTGTCAGTCCACACCAGGTTGTATCCATCCATTTCACTGGGATTTCATTGAACACCTTTGGCAGCTGGGAGCTGTAAGAAAAGGGATTAGCAAGTGTTTGTGTGACACACACTGATCCCAGCACCTGCTGATTGGATTGAAGTAATCCTTTTACAGGTTACAAAACTCTATTATCAGAGCATTAAGAGAAGGAGAGATGGTGATATACACTGCATCAAGGCTATATTAATTTAGGTAAACAGAAGATAGGTGGCCATCTAATATACTTGTGAATTACAGCCATTCTTGCAAAAGTTGTTCACTGGTCCAGTCTGGTAGATAGTGCCTTGCACTCCTTGTGCAAAGGTGATACTTCTCTAGCAAACCAGGAACAGTAATTTAACATTATTTTAGATGGCATGCTGAAAGCACAACTGCTCTCTAAGACCACGTTTAGGTGTTTACAATGAGCTTTACATCTAAAAATATGAAACTGAAACTATGGAATGTCATTTTTATTGTTGGCTGGTATCACCATGGAAGTTAAATTATTTCCTAATAATGCAACCTATTTGAAGCAATCTAGGGATATTATTCTCAACCACACTGAATAGTTGCTTTGTCAGTGAAATGCCTCCCTCTGTCTTTTTTTTTTAGTTTTCCTTCATCACCTACCATATTATGTATGATATTAGTAGTGTTTTATGCCAAATTACAAGTAGAGCTCCATGGTATTTTTCAGTACATAACTGAAAAGCCTCAAAAATATTTTTTTCACTGGTGTAATCATGTTCTGAGGAATATGAGAAACATTAAATCAAAACATATCATGGTAGTAATATGGCTGCAAACATGGAGGAGGAAAAATAATTTCTCAGGGTCTTTTACAAAGAGAAAATACAAATTCCCACTTTTTTATTTCCTATATTTTTTTTCATTTGTGGTTATTGTAAGCAGGAGATCTGAGATGCCACAGGACACGACAGAAAAAAGAAAGGAGCCTTCAGCCTGAAATGACTGACTAATCAGGTGATGAAATCCTGGTTGCAGTAAAGCAGTGGATGCAGAACACTCCCCAGGATTGAAAGCATGTGAGACTTTATAGCCAGATAGTAATTCACTGAGATTTCTTCCAGATACAAGTTCTGTGAGATACTGACAATGAGCTACCACAACAGAATTTTTCATTTTATATGTCTATATAAGCCAAATATAACTACCCCAATAAAGTCACATTTCTTTGCAGTTAATATTGAAAACTTGATATTCTAGACTAAAGCTCGTGTTTCTGACAGTTATGGATTGATGCTTCAGAGATGGAGCTTTCTTGGAAAGATTTACAGGCTCTGCATTATTGTGGGTTGGTTGGATTAGAACATCAGAAACAACTGTGGGGCTTCCATGGAACAACTATTGGAGAAAACTGATGTTCTTAACATGCTAGTCGATGGAAAGACTGAAATTGGCTGAGATAGTGCATCCTCTATTTATTTAAGGTTTGCTTTGCTAGGAAGAAAGGCAGGAAAGCATGGGCATAGTTTGGCTCTGATCCCATGTTTCAGCACCACTGAAAGTCTCTTCATGCAAACACGTGTGGTGAACTCCCAGCCTTCTGTCTGTGCAAGAACACCAGGGCAGCTCAGGGACAAAGTCAGATCTTCTGCAAACAAGACTCCAAAGTAACTTCAGTGTTACTATGAAACCATGCTGGGAAGTGAGAAATGCTTAGAAAATGTGGAAAAAACATTATGATGCTCTGCGGGATCTGAATATGGCTCAAGGTTCTAATAGTGACACTGATCTCAGGGAGCTTTATCTGATCAGGTCTGGACAAGTTTGGGTGCACCAAAATAGAAGAATAAAGTGATCATTTTATAAAAGAGGAGTGGGGAGAAGGAAAATAGAAGAGAAATGAACCTTTCTGTTGCTATTCCCCAAGTCCAGACTCCAGCCCTAGAAAATAATGGAGCACATATTGAAAAAGGAGTTGCTGATTATCTGGATTTTTCAAGGGCATAAAAGGAAAAAAGATGTAAGGGTGTCATTTAAGAGGATGGGGAAGGCTGGAGTCCTTCCTTTGTGTGTCTGCTAATCTCTATCACCCTTTCCATTGGATAGCTAAACAATGAGTAAGAATATGCATAATTTTATAAAGAGTAAATCTTGCCTGGACAAACCTGATTGCTTTTAAGTAAAACTACAAAACCAAGTAGGTGAAGTGAAAACAACAGATGTAATACATAAAGATTTTAATAAAGTCTTGACACTGTCTCATGAATAGTTAATTGAAAAATTACTGTCAATTTTTTAGAGGATAATTATGTGGATTGAAATGGAGCAAAAGGGTGATATACAAAAAGTAATGATCGAAAGCTATGTCTAGGAGTGTCTGGCAGAGTATAGGAATTGCTCTTAGATCCAGTTATATTTAACTTTTTAAATAATGATGTGGAAGTGAGTGCAAGTGACAATGGCTTTTATCACAGTCTAAAGTTCTGCACAGATGTGATAACAGAGGAGTAATTCAAAAGTCTGAAAATGTTAAACCTGAAAACACATGCAACAAATAAATTATCTTTGAAGAGTCGCAAGAAGACATATCTATAATTTGCATAGATCCATTAATTCATGATCTGTGAAGACACTGGAATATATACAAGCAGGAATTATGGAGAACAGCAATATTATGAGCAAGCAGACTAAAGTTAAAATAAATGGCTTGGTGAAAATGAGTAACAAATTAAGTTTGAAATAGAAAAGCAATATTGTTGACATCTCTGAAGAAACCATCTCAAATGAGAACTAGTATTCCTTATTGAAAATATTTGTATATTTCCAGGTATACAGTGTATAGTTCAGAACAGTTAGAGTCCCAAGAAGTAATAATGAGCTGTGCTTTAGGCTTCTGCTTTAGATACAGAGCAGCCAAATGTTAGAAAGATTCTAGTGTAGTACAAGAAATGACATTATTTGAAGGCCTGGAAGCAGGTAATCAGATAGGCTTCTTCTGTCTCTGAATTCTATAGCTCTGTGAGTAATATGAGTGGGAACAGAGAAATTTACTGTGAAGCCACTAATGATAAGGTATTAAGCCAGAAAAAGGAAGGAAGGACAAAACCATATGTGGTGTTGAAAGCAAATTGGGTTTATGCAGAAAAGTGTTCCTCTTATATGTAGTCAATGCAATGTGTACTAAAGAACACAAAGAAGTTGAAACAGAGGAGCAAGAATTCTAGGGCATCCTGGGCCAGAATGATGCAACCCATGAGTCTGCAAGGAAAAAAAGCGAAAAAAGCCGTTGCTTAAATTAATTGGAGAGAATACAAAACAAACTTTTTCAAGTACAGTCTTTTACTGCACAATTTGCTATATGATGGCAAAGACAAATTCTCTCCTCTGCACATTCCTTCTGAGGAACCCAGGGAAGCATGACAGCACTGCCTGGGCCTCTGCGTCCCTGGCAAAAGCAGCAGCAGTTTGAAAGCAGTGGCTCCCACACTGTTGGGTGAACACTGTGGGTTTGAGCGGTCGCTGTTCACAAGGATTAAGATAATTTCACATCCATGTCTTCAGCTGACATTTGAAATTCGATTAGACCTGTCAAGGTCTGTCGATTTGAGAGCTGCACATCTTTTCACCGAAAGATGCATCCTCAGTCATGAAAAGGGTTTCTACTCATGTACCATATTGGAAGTATGTTGTCAAAAATAATTGTGGTAACTGAACATCAGCTAATAAAATAGGCATTTTTAAAACAAATATTGTGACAGATGCAAACCATATTATCTCTGAAGAAAGTATTTTGTCTCTTCACCCCAGTAACAAGTGATAGGAGAAGAGGGAATGACCTCAAGTTGTGCCAGGGGAGGTTTAGATTGGGTATTAGGGAAAATTTCTTCGCTGAAAGGGCTGTCAGGCACTGGAACAGGCTGCCCAGGGCAGTGATGGAGTCACCACCATCTCTGGAGTTATTTAAAAGACATATAGATTTGGTACTGAGGAACATGGCTTAGTGGTGGACTTGGCAGTGCTGCGTTACCAGTTGGACTCAATGATCTGAGAAACTTTTCCAAGATAAATTATTCCATAGTTCTATGATTTAGAGATTGACCAGTCAATTAGAATTTAATGGTTATATTTTTAACCTTATTTAGTCATAGAGCATGGATTGGACACCCCTTCTGAAAAACAAAAAGAATAAAAAAACCACCAACAACAACAAACCTGAAGTGATTTGAAGCTCTAACAAAGCCATGTTCTACCATAGCCAAGCCAGGCTACTGTGCTCTGTCTTTGTGCCTGTGTGCAGGCACATGGAATCTGTCTTAATATGTGTCACTGGCACCATCTCTTTTGGCCATTCATTGTCCCTGGGACAGCTTCTCATCCTCTGGCTGAAAGCGCCTCTTTTGCCTTACAACTCGCATGTCTCACAGTAACAATAGATTTTATAGCACATCCACTCTGTCCACATAATGTCAGCACATCCTCCTTATCCCCACAGCATGTTTGGTAGCAAGAGTATCTCCTCTGTCTAAACAAGAGAAAGCATGAACTGGGCTACCAGTTGTCGTTGCAGGTGAGGCCCTGTGGAAGGAAAATAGGATTAATGGAATTTAAGGTGCATCAAAAGACCTGTGCAAGCAGATGGAGTTTGTTTGAATAATGGCATATACTTGGGATTACAGGACTTGCCTCATGCACATACTGGTGAAACTAGACCTCTGCTTTTTTCAGCAGGCTTGAGGAGCATTGCAATAACAGTGGTGACAACCTCTATTTATTTTACCTGCTGCTCTGGGACAAGGACAATCATGTGCGTGTTTGACATGTTGGTAATGAATTTCTTTTGTACCAGGCAAACACTGCAGAATGTCTCATCAAAACATCCTAATTAAGGAGTGGATTTGAGTAGACGTACAATCTCTAAAATATCAGAAGTTCCACTCAATTTAATGCATCCAGCAGCTCCCAAGAGAGTGTTTCAAAATCACTAAGCTTCTGTTTAGCAAAATGGGGATGAGCATAGGGGCTCTGAAGGACTGTAAATGAAAGATTACTTAACACTGAGGGAATTGTCTGGCTCCTGAATGTTTTAAAGCAGCTTCTTTCTCAGTAGCTTTTAAAAATGTGTGTAAAGCAGACGTTCATATTGTGGAGAGCCTTCCATGGGTGTATTCAAATAGTCAAACCCTCTACAAGGTCTGTCAGGAAGTGCCCTGTGAATCTGATCCATGTGATCCAGGAATGGAAACCACACAAAAAATGGTTGGTTAAAGTAAAGATTTCAATGTTTTCATTTGAAAATTCATTTATCTTTACACTCAAGATTATCTGAAAAATGAAGGTGAAAGTAAAAGCTTCTGAGGAGCAGTGAGTTATTTAAAAGTTCATGTGCAGTAAAAGCAGTCAATTTACCTTAACTCTAAACTTAACATTAACTGTGTCAGATTTGATGATTTAAAAAGGAAATTAAATTTATTTTTAAAATACAATCCTTGAAATCTTCAAAGAGGCAAGTTGGAGTCAACAAAAAGCTCCTTACTACATTCAGCCCTGCCTTTGGAATCAAATGTTCATGGCCCTTTCCTATAGCTTTGTGGACGTACCAGTATTTTGGAGAGATTCAGTGTTGGCAGATCTGTATATCTGCATAAAATGTCCCTGAAGTCTGTGGGACATTGGTGATGGGCATGTCAAAATGAATCAGATTATAAAAATGTGGTTTAAAATGGGAAGATGCTACGGGCTGGTCCTTGACTGCCTGATCTCTGCTGCATGCTAAACAGCTACTCTGAAGCCAGCAGTCTTGACTCTGTGGTCTTGGAAGATTTTGCTATTTTTTTGCTTTGCCTCATAAAAATTCTTATGTACCAGCAAGTCTCTCCTCTGGAGGGATTATCTTTTTCTTTTTTTTTTTTTTTTTTTTTTTTTTTGTTGTTCAGTGTACATATCCAGGCGCAGATTTGCTAGGAGAAAAGAACAGGATTTTAGCCTCCCTCCTTTCCCCAGTAGCAACAGCCTTTTGACAAGGACAAACAAACTATTTGAGGATGGTTTCCTCCTGTTAACTTGCAAGTTAATGCTGGGAACATGTTACCTGACCCACACCCTGACACACAGCGGGGCCACGGCGCTCTCCCAGCTCTGCGTCCGTCAGGTCACAGCTCTGTCCACTGCAGTGCTTTTTCCTTCGTTGTAGAAAAAAGCAATCACACAGTAGGTGTTTTGATTGTATCTAGGCCAATTCCACTATTTTTTACCTTCTTTAGAAATCTTTCTTCTAATGCAATATCTTTCTATGTCCTTAAAGACATCCCTTCTGGAAGCGTCACTTCTTGAATTGGTTTTTCAGTATCAGGTTTGATTTTACAAACCTTGTGTAAGGACACGGGCGCCCGACAAGCCCTGCACCAAACAAAGCTGTGTGTCAGGTGCTCTTTTGTCATCAAAAAACTGTTCAAGCTGCAAGAGGGAGCAGTATCCTGCCCTGCCAGCCAGGTGGGAAGCACAGTGGCACAACAGCTTTGCAGAGCTCCTGTTTGGCAGAAGACAAGCTGCAAGCTTTTTACACCTTCTGTTAAACCTGTTAAGAGGGCATGAGAGCCTTTCTTCTTTAAAGCACATTCAGGAAGAACAATTCAACATCACAGAGATTGTCTACAGGAAAGGTTTTCTAAGCAATTAAAGTGCTTTTTATGCTTTACAGTGAATCCTTTCTGGGAGCTTTTTCTAGACAAGGTTTGCTACAGATTGGGCTGTACTAGTGAAGGTTCCAGCAATAACCGCTGTGATTGATGTTTGGGCCAGAAGCTTTGCTATTGACCCCAGCCCTGAGCCTGTCTCCTAAACAGTCTGTCCCTTTTTAAATGTGTTTAAGAATGTTAATTTCAACCTACCTAGTAAAGGCAGTATGGAGTCTAATTTACAAATATGGACAGGGGTGTAATGTGAGATGGTTCTCTTGCTTGTTGTAGGAGCAGATTGCAGGCTCTGCAAGGTAATGAGGCTGTGTAAGTAGGCTTACAGTACCAAGTGGTCACTTTCTTAATTTTGTGTTAAAGGGAGGGGAAGATTTCTGGGTTCCCCCACCCTTCCTCTTTTCTGCTTTCTTTTCCTTACATACTTGGTTTATTTTCTGATCCATGGGGTGAAGGAAAAGGGTTTTGGTTCACTTTTCTCAAAAAAAAAAGGAACTGAATTCCTGATCCACTGCTGGACTGGATCTCTAGCTTTGGGAGATCTGCAAAAGCTTAAGACCTGCACCAATATACTTTGATGGGCCGTCATTCTTGCCACAGACAGTTTTCTTTGGTGATGCTTTTCCTAGTACTGTTAACTGAATGTAATGTACAATCTTTAACAACATATGTTAATGTTAATTAACAACACCTCCTCAGTTCAAGGCTCGCTCCTTGCCAGTTTGTCTGCAAGATGAGTTTCTGATGACCCAGTCCTTGAGCTGTGACAGTTCAGCCTGGCAATTTTTACATTATTTTCAACATCTTTATCACTGTTGTGATGTGCATATGTGCTTGAACTTTAGTTGTAAAAGCCTTTGTTTTGAGAGGAGTCGTTGTTTTTAGTAATTTTTGTCAATGGAACTTTGTTTCTTTTCCATTGCCTAATGAAAGAGACATTTGGACTTATGTTTTCTAGGTACTGAAGAAGAAATAATTTTCTCCTAAACCTCAGTAACCAGAGGTTTCATGCATTTCCTCTGTTAGGAATATTTTATCGTTCTCATTTTTTATAGCACAAATAAGCTTGAAGTTAACTCTCTTAAGTAAATAAATTAACCTTAAAACAGCCTTTTTTCCCCCCAAATCTCAGAATTCCCATGCTTTGAGAAACATCCTTTTAGCTTAGCTTTCAGCCTAGCTAAGTCAATGCTTAATGCAGTATCCTTTTAATTCCAGTCCTACATGGAAGATCACCTGAAAAACAAGAATCGTCTGGAGAAGGAGTGGGAAGCTCTGTGCGCCTACCAGGCTGAGCCCAATGACAGCACTGTTGCACAGCAGGAGGAGAATGTCCAGAAGAACCGCTCACTGGCTGTAGTACCTTGTATGTACACCTCCCTTTGCATCATGGTGTTTTAAATTCTTGATACGTTCCCCAATATCCTTTGCACAGTGGTGTGAAAGCTGCAGATGGCAGGCAAACAATGTGGAGTGTTTTTTAGATGTACTAGAAAGCTGTGGCTACAACTGTGGGCTGGGTGTGTGTCCTGTTGTCATATCAGACCCTGTTTATCTCCTTGTAAGTTGCTTATGAGCTACAAAAATGCATAACTGTGCCACATAACACCGGTGCTGCAGCTGTGCTGTCTCACAAAATTCCATATATTCAATGCTGGAATATAACTTCTGTACAAGAGTGGCATCTGTAGCTATTCAATAGAAGTCTCTTCTTCTGACCAAGACAAGTTGGTCTCTTGTCCATCCAGCAGTAATACCAGCAGTCTATAGACAGAGCTAGATCTGTTTATCAGATACTCAGCGGTACTGAAGGAGCCCCTTTAGGTTTCAGTGGATAAGTCTGCAAACTGGCTTCTCTCTGCAAGGCTTAGGATAAAAAGAGAAAAATAAAAATGGTGATTAAAAAAAGGAACCGATGCTTATATTCCTAGAATCTGCTCTTTCCTGTAAGCAGCCACCTTTTGAGCTTGAAATAAAAGTAACATACTTTTCCTATGCAGACATATATATATCTCATAGATTACATTAGTAATGTATGGACACATATTTCATTAAGCAACCAATGAAACAAAAATGAAACTGAGAATATATGCACAGTCCACAGCAACCAAAATTCTCTCAATCAGTGTGCCCACAATCCAGCTGGATAGCTTGGCAAACATATATAGCTGGTTTAATTTTTAAAGTGCCCTGAAAACCTTAATTTTCCCTAAGAGAGCCTTGGGCAAGTATTTTCCTCCTTTAGAAATGGGGAAATGACAGGTAACACGTTAAGTAAATGTCATAGACAGATTTAGAGTGAAGATTCTTTGGAAGGACATGATAATTTCACTGAGCCCATCAGTCCTTGCATATTTGCTTCAGCAGGCTTTGTCTCTTTTGTTTATGTAGTGGCTGTTTCTGCAATACTTTGCTGCTCAGGAGTGGATTAGAGCAACTTGGCAGTATTAATTCTCCCAAGTAAATATGGTGCTGGTCAAAAGCCTTTTGGGGCAACAACAGCAGTTTGCTGACTTCTATGTGTTTTGGGATCAGGCCTGTTGAGAAGTTCTAAAGTAGTCACCATGAAAGTTGAAGTAGTGCAAGCTTTCTGTGCCCTTTTGCATCCTGAAAAAACCAGCTCTTAACTGACATGATAGGAAGAGAAAATTTTCCATGCAAATATGTATCGATCCAAGTTAATCTTCCTGTGTAAAGTGTTCTATCAATATGGACCTACAGTCAGACCATCTTAAGATATTTCAAGTTCCTGCTCGTAAATGAGGCTGGTTTTTGTTGCTGCCACAGAGACAGCATAGGAGCTACAGATGTTGCCAGAAATTGGTGCTGGTTATTCGATAAGTAGAAACTTCATGATACAATGAAGCTATAAGTGTCTTCATTATACAATGAGCTATAAGATAGAAACCTTCAGAGTAGACTTTTCTACCTTTGAATCCAGAAGTACCATGGCTCTGACAGTGCTAAAGAGCAGAGATTTTTAGCTTGGGTGTCACAGAATCATTTGGGTTGGGAAAGACCTCTAAGATCATCAATTCAGTCATTAACCCAGCACTGCCAAGCCACCACTAAACCACATCCCTGAGTACCACGTGTACATGTCTTTTAAATACCCTCAGGGATGGTGACAGATTCTCTTTTCATCATACTGTACCATGTGGATGTATCAGCCAGCCTTTGTTGCACTTCCATTGCTTCTTCCATGGCATGTTTTTATGCCTGTTTTTCCCATACCTGGGTCTAGACTGAATCAATGCTGCCTGTGAAGGAATTTGGACATGGATAGGGTGACTGCAATTTATCTGAAGTTTCAACAAAAAATATTCTAGTACATTTAAAAGGGTAAAATGCTATATTTGCTTTTTTTCTTCAATGTGGAAACTTCTATTACAAATATTAGTGCACTGGGAATTTTCCTTTTTGACTGAATTGCACAAAATTACCTGCCCTCACTTTCTGAAGTTGCTGTGCACTGGTAAACAGCTGTCCTGTTATATATGTTTAAACTACTTGCTACTTTGTTGATGGGTGGAAAGTATGGCATAGAGTTTAAACAATATTAAATTTTGATGAGGCAGTGGTTATTTTAGACTCTAAGATTAGACTGAGATGAGAAAGTCCAGTTTGCCCACATTTTTTTTTTAACTGTGTTAGGCATGAAAACTATAGCAAAAAAAGCCATAGATTTGCTTCATAATGTATGAAGAAGCAAACCTGATATGCTTTTGATATTCTACAAAGTTATTATGCTGTATTCAGTGCATTCTCACAGAGTAATGCCTTATTAGTGTTTCCTTACTCCTTTCATATTCATAATCACCTTGACAAGGTAGAACAAGGTTGCCAATTCACGTAGAAGATTTCATCTTAGAAAGGCTTCAAAGAAGCTTTAATATCGTGTTGTATTTGCTTTGCATTTTTCTTTCTGAACCAGTCTTGAAGTAATACAATATTATTTTTACTGATTATATAACTGATTTAATTATTATCACAATTTTATCATAGACTACTCTTACACCTAACTTTTCTATTTACAAACAGCTTTTAAAATACTTGATAGCAGAACACCTTGACACTGCACTTAACTAATTACAAGTTAAAAAAATACTAACAATTCAAGTTACCTGGACCTAACAAAACTGTATCCTTTTATCCAATCAACAAGCAGATTGCTATAATTTAGGGCACATGGTGTTTATATTTAGTGCTATAATTTAGTGATGCCTATTTTATGTATGAATACATGAGCAGCTCAAGAAAAGCTTTCCAAATTTTTATTCTCTTTTTGCATCTCTGAAAAATAAACCCATCTCAATAGAGGCAATACTGTATGTTTTATTTATGTATACCATGAATATATACAGGTATTTAAAACATTTGGCAAACAACTTTTTGCAGTGAACATCTATCAAAAACTGTCCACCATAGCCGTGTCCATGGGTCATGGTATACATTAAAGCAACCTGCTTATCTCTGTGCTTTGGCTTTCCTCTAAAGGAAAGCAAAGCAGTTACAGGCAAAACATGCACCCAGATCTGAGGCTGGCTTGCCTTTAGAGCACAGCCAGGGGTTGTGCACCAAAGATGGGAACACCTGAGCAGAGGGTTGTGTGCATTACCCATATTATGGGTGCATGTACAAATTGTGCTCTGAAATGAATGAACTTGAGCGTTCAGAGCAAAGAAAAGTTCCACTTTCTGCAGATCATCTGTAGGCAAAATAATGATAATCAGCAGATTATGATTTTTCATAGTCTTCGGATTGCTCCACTTTTCCTCAGTAGTTCTTCACTTCCTTAATTCAGTGGAGTTCTGTGTAGTGCTTTGTATGGGAAAAAAAAAAATAGATCAGTCTAAATCTAGAAGGAAGAGAATTATGATCCAGGCAGAATGTGCCAGGTTGATTGCTGTAAGATTTGCCCTGTTCTGTGAGGCCTGGATTTGGACAACCCAAATTTGCCCATATTCCTTGTTTGCAGCCTTGTTTGTTGGTTCTGTTCCTTCAGAAGTATCTGATTAAAAGGAAACAAAAGACAGAGGAAAGATGTGAGTCTTACTTTGCCAAGCTTTCAATCTCCATCTAACAACAAAAATATAATATTTCCATCAAGTTGCAGTGCCACTGTGAGAGAAGTAGAAGATTGAGATGACATACTACTGTAGTATTGGTCACTGTTTAAATAATCCAGATAGTAATGATATTTTATGCTCAACTCAGTCATTTAAACACAGGAATCCAGTGTTTGAGATGCTGTAAGTACTCAAGGTATCTAGGCAGAACTAGCAGGTATAACACAAGCTCTGCGGGATGCTCCTGCCTGCTAGCCCAAGTGTTCTTAGGACACTCAAATATCAGTAGAAACCTACACTGAGGTGTTGAAACCAAGTTTTCTGGACATGAATGTGTGAAATTGTAGATTAAGATGCCTCAATTTAAGTGTCTCCATGTAGCTGCCTCCATGTGAGCCGGGTGTCAAAGCCCCTGATACAGCCAGTGAGAAGCCAGTCAGTGCAGTGACATGAGGAGAGCTGTGCAATGGCCAAAAGTTGGTATTCGTATTTACAGTGAAATGAATAGCTTTAGGATGCCACTGTGTATCCTATGTGAGCTTCAGATGCTGGTCTAATAGGGTACAAGTCTTTGGGTCTTGTGTCCTCTCTGTTATCCTTGTGCAATGTCTCATCTACGCTACAGTTTCTCAAACAGTCCAAAATATATTCGTATTTAGCTGGCTAAATCAAGCTCCATTAACTTTACATGAAGATATTTATGTGTAGACACCAAAACTTAGCTTTTTCAGTCTGTAAATTAAGATTTATATACTGCAGACTCTTGTGTGTTAGCTTATATCATGTCCTTTATGCTCTATCCTCTACATTTTATAATTTATATTTTATGTGTATATAAAATACAACACTGTGCTGTGTTTCTCCTGAGCTACAGGTTAATATAAACCTTCTTATTTAGGAAGCCTCCTCTGCCACTTGTATCCATCTATACATTTTGCTTTTCTTCCAGCTCTGGCTTGGCTGGAGCAATAGCAAATGCAAAGCAGTTCAGCATTCAGCAGCAGCTATTGTAGATACTTAAAATGATGACGAGCTGTAGCTTGGCCAGATTGCAGTAGCTAGTAACAGCATTTGTCTTTTCTCTCACTTCCTTATTACAACCCCTCTCCTCTCCTATTTCTTCATTCATCTTTCTTTCTTGTTTGTTAGATTGATCTTATGTATCTTTCTTTTCTGACATACCTTCCTTACTTTTATTTCCTGCTTCTCACATAATCAATATGCAGTTTGCCAAAAAAAAAAAAAATGCTGTACATTCAGCATTTTCCCCATAGTTGCTCATTGTTAACATAACAATCTGGTGTCCATGGTATTCTGTTGGTTTTTTTTTTTCTTTTCTTCTTCCCCTGCCTGTTTCTGAAGAGCTATTATGCTAGTTCCTAGAAGCTTTGAGGTGATAACAGGCATAGACAAGCTCAATCTGTTCATTGTCAATATGAATGTTTGATGCTGCAACTGAAGCACACATGGGTGCAAACTCCTGATGTATGCAGAAAAACACGTACGACCTTTTTTGCACACTTCTTTTTTCTAAGTGCAAATACCTTTTCACTACCAAAGCCTTAACATGTCTCACCCCCTGATAAACTCTCCAAGACAGCAAGATAATGACATGGCACACTAAATCAGAGAGTCTGGATAAAACACTATGTTTTAAAAAAAAAGATCCTGAAGTTACTGATCTCACACTTTATTCTTATTGGAGAGTCACCCTGACATCTGTTTGCTAAATACTGATGAATCACTGTCTGCTCTTTCTCCTTTATCCATTTGAAAACATTTCACACATTTCCTTTGGTGATTAGTTCAAACACTTTTGCTGTTCAATGAACAGGGCTTATCCTGAGTGCTTGCTTAGCTTAAGGTGTGTGAGAGACCACATTTACTGCATGTAACCTGTGTACCTTCTGCAAAGCCAGAAGGTTTCAGAGTTGCAATTCTTCAAGCACTCTGTGGCAATGCTCATTGCAAAGCCTCCTATAAAAATATTGGGTAGCCCAAGATCTCAGGTGTCAAAAGTTCATATTTATGTTTTGGATTTTTTAGTGCAGTGTTGTCAAAGTGAGGTGGAAATTAATAATGTTCATGAACATCTTCCCTTTCTTGTCCTCTTCCTCCTCCTATTGTGTTGAAACATTAGCAGGGAAAGTAATTTTATGTGAATAGTAAAGAATATCTCTTCAGTTATTTGATGTGACTTGTTCATCATTAATCTTATTCCAGAGGAAGATTGCTAACACTGTTGGGTGAGATTGAGTGACTATAAACAAGACTCTTGCAAGCATCCCTTTGTCTTGCTCATGTATTGAACTGCCATGGCATTACCATTGAATAAATCAAAGCAGAGCCCAAACTCTCTGTTTCTACCTGCGTGTGTGGTACTTACAATGTTTGATAATTCATTTTTTATTCCTCATTATTAAAATAATGATTGGTACTTAACAGCCAACTTGGAATCCTGGTGTTGGGTGGTGTCACAACCCACTAGACAAGGTACTCTTATTTTGTCTATTTGAAAAATGAGTGGAAAGATCCTTGATCCCCTCAAAACATTAGTATCCGTATTCAGCTGCAGAGGGCCACAGAAGGGACAGCTCCCATCCTCTTTCCACCATATACTGTGCAGGGTAGGTTTCCTGAGAAGTATAAATTGTGCTGGTTATATATCAAGTACAAGTTGTTTGAGATTCGTATGTGGACTTAAGACATCTCTCACATAAATTATCTGAGTGTGATCTGGGCTTGCTTTCTTTAGTCAGTGGAAAGAAAATGCATTTCTTGAGCACAATTTGGCCTTTTTGCGACAGCTAAATCAGGATTAAATGATTCATCACATCGAAACATTTCTCATAATAGAAATTGAGTCTGGATGACTGGAAGAGATGCAGACATCTGCATTGTCACTGCCTTAGTATAGACAAATAAAACCCATCCATTGTATGTGTTCTGATGTAGAAATAATTATTTTTAAAAAGGCTAGAGTTTTGGGGTGTACCAATAAATATAATTGAGCTAGCACCAGTAAAATTACAAGTTAAAAAGTGATAAAATAATCTTGATGATGGGCAAACAAAGTGAGTATGTCTCCTATGTCCAGAACTGCTGTTTTCTTTACTGGTGTCTGAACTAGCTACAGTAACAGCAGTGTAAGATGTCTATGTGTGCTCCAGTTGTACTTTAAGTGAAATTGTTGGCATTTTTTCTCTCCCATGATCATCTCCAAGTCATATTGTCTCCCCATGTCACTAGTGGTACACCACACAGCACTGGTCTTTGACGAGGACAGATTAACTTAGTGTCCAGCTCTCAGCTATATTTCCATGTTCCTGTTGTTCATTTTATAGAGAAGTCAGGTGGACAAAGTCCCATCAGCTTCCCTCTTCCATGACCCTGCAAGCACAGGAATATTTGCTGTATTACTGGGGGGTTTTAGTGATTTGACTAGTTTAAATCTTAAACTCCTTAAACAGAAGAGGTTCTCCTTTTTCCTTGAGAGGTTGCAGCACATCACAGTGCATCTCATGAAGACAGAATTTCTGACACTGAGCCTCTGGAGTATCCCATTGCTTCATTCCTGGGTCAGGCTATGATTCTGTGTCTGTATCCATCCTATGGCTAGGTTGGGAGTCAGAAGGACATATCCTTTCTGGTATTTACCTGTCTTGAAAAGCACATTAATTTAATAATAACTTAAAATGGGTAGAATACTGGTATAGAAACTTTCTTCTCTTATTTTCTCCTTTGCAGATGACCATTCCAGGATATGTCTGAAAGGTGAAAGTAGCCACGACAATTCAGATTACATCAATGCCAGTCCAATTGTAAGTACGGTAACCTATGAGAAGTATTCCAGATAGTTGATCCTTGTCATTCCTTATTGTCAAAATAGGCTCACTGTGGGCACCTCACTGCTAATCTCAGGTTGTGAGCACCTCACAACACCGGTGTTTCAGCCTGTCCTTTCAAATTGAAGAGAAATATATGTGCATGTAATACCGTTGAAGTTTATGTACTAAGAAACAGTCACTAGATAACCCTCATTCTACCTTGTAATACTGTCAGTTTTTCTGTACTTGATATTAGATATTAATTTAGAGATCATAAAATTCAATGCTTTACTTTAGTGGAGCTTTTCATTCTCTGAGGGGTAAAAATAGTTTGTTCTTTTTTGCATTGTCCTGCTAGCTACAGTAGGAGGAATGGTATCTGTAGGCATGGAGAGCTGAGCTCCACAGACTTCTGAGCTTCTTCTGCATTAGGAAGTGACATTTCCCATTGCCTTTCTTCCTCTGTTGACCTAGTGATGCACAGTCTGGTGGTGCTGTAGCTCTCCTGGTTCTTTTCTGAGCTTGCTGTTTTGGAAGCAAGAACAGGTTCCCCTAGCCCCTGTGAATTCATTCCAACTGCAAAGTAGGTTAGTCCAATTTTTGTGTCCAGGTACTCCAGCTGCCATTTCCCATGACTATGTGAGCTGAATGTGAATCCTTTCTTCTCCATGAAAGGTGATAGGGAGAAAAGGTCTCTGTAGACACCAAATAGGTATGGTAATGCCTGAAGCATTGCCCTGTCCTAGCATCTCAATGGAAGTGTCAGGATATCCACGTGAAGGGGGGAAAAAAACACTGTGTCCTTGACCTCCGTGGGACTGCTGGTATTGCAGTCACTTTTTCTCATGGTTTTTATTCACATTAATTAGGCACTAAAAAGTTATTATAGGGCAACTGTGAGAAAGAACTTAGGATGGAGAATTAGATCTCACTGCAGTGGGCTGTATAGGCCATTACTGGCTCATTTTTCTGGGGAGTATCACTCCCCCAGTTAAATGACTTTGTGTGGGCAAGGCAGCTGACAATTTGCAACAGCATGAAATTACAGGCTGCTTCCTTCCAATGTTGTTGACAATACTTCTTTTTCTTAAAAAAACCCCACAGCTACATAGAAACTGTTCCCTGATCTTTGTTTCAGCAGAGTTCAAAAGCTTCATTTCCTTCAACACATAAAAGCACTTTATTCAAGGAGTTAAAAAACACACAGAAGCCAAAAAACACCTTTGGGATATTTTTGTCTTTGGCTTAGGGTAGAGGGGAAACCAAAGCACCTGCATGTTAAGGCATTGCCAGTTTCCATTTCAGAGGACAAGGGTAGATAGGCACAGATTAGAGCTTTTAGACTGCTTTTAGGTATGTCTCTGACTAGACCAAGCTCTATCTGGCACCGGGATCAGGGGATCACAGTAAGTTGGTGTTCCAAGGAATATGTAGCCTGCTTGTAAAATCATACCCAGAGGTCCAGCTCCAGGGCTTCAGTGCTCTGTTTTTGTCTTCAGGACCCATCTGGTGAGTTATGTTTGGTCAAGCCTTCATCTGATAGTAGAAACTGAGAGTTTTTGTGGGAAGGACAGGAGTGGGAGGTGATAACTGGAAGTGAGATATTGTATTCTTGTGAGAGCTTGGTTGTAATTCACATGGCAACGACATGGTATCAAAGTGGAACTACAGCATCTGTAGACAGTGCTAAGCCAGGTTCAGTGTTGACAGCAGTACAAATGCTGGGTTTTTACTGAAAAACTGGGCTTCTGCAACCTGCCCAAAAGTCTGTGTAGATGCAGCTTAACTAGTTTTAGTACACAAATTTGGCTGGAGAAAGCATAAAATCTTGCATGTGTGTATATATCTGTTGCAATTGTAGTTCTGGATTATAGTGTAACTGTTTAATTACACTGAAGAGAAAAGTATTAGATTAAGTAGTGTTGGAAGTGAAGAACCAGGACTAAGCTATCCCATTGACAGAACTGGGAAGAGGTTTGCTTTATCAGGATGCCCACAGCTAATGTAAGCAGAGGGTCTCTGCTTCCTCAGCTTTAACTCTTTTTTTTTACAAAGGGTTGCAATCTTCCCTTTCCATCTAGCTCTTAATAAGGGTCCTTCTGCAGGGTTAGAAGGTATTTATCTTTGTAGTTTTCCCAGACTCAAGGGTTTTGTTCAATACAAGTCACACTGATGAAGCAAAAATTCTTATGGTTGTCTTTATATCTCTTACAGAAATACTTCTATGCCCAGAAATAAGTGGGTTCACAAGTGTTGCATTAGATTGGGACAAGTGCCCAGTAAATTTCATAGCCAAGAAAAACTGCCAAGAAAAGTCTTCAAGTTCCTCTTCTTCATGGTAGGAGAGAGACCCTACAGTGAGGAGAGAAGTGCCACAGCTGACATTTGTGTAGACCTGCTATTCCAAGGAAAGAGATGCTCTATTTAGTTACATGAGTTTGTTCCACTAAGCCAGTAATCATTTTGATATTTTGAAAGCAATAGATCAAAGTGTTCCCTGAAGGTGATGCAGTGGGAGGTTGATAGGAGGAAATCCCTGCTTTGCAAGCCCATGGTCTGGACAGATTCCCTGCAAACTGTTGAAATTCAAACCAAATTAAATATCCTCAGATTAGCGTAAACATATTAGTTAATCTGGTGTAGTTTTTGTGTAATGAGGTAGAATATAGGAGTGGCAGAGATATCCAGTCTCTGTTCTCCCCACTTCAAATGCCTACTGCAATATTGTATTGGGCATTTGATTCTGCAATATTTACTGTGGTTATACAGAGTTGGACATATGTGCTATTTCTACTGCTTTTTACCCGAGATCTTTTCGGGTAGCAGGCACACATTTAGTCAGTGTCTTTGTAAGCACACAGTAGATGTGGAATATCAGTACAACTGATATTCACTCACTCTTGCAAAAATCCTACCGTTTCTTTCCTTCAGACTGTTTCAACTTAAATAACCTCAGTAATTATCCTGTCAATACAGTGATGCTCCTGGTGCATTTTCTCCTTGCAGTGCCTGGGTGAGGAGTGAGCACTGTTGTGAGATGAGCATTGATAGCACAGGATCAGTATGGGATGAACTGACTGGAAGAAGCTTTTTCCTCCCTGTGTGTGGGAGCTGTCTGGTGCAGGAAGAGTATAAAATGAAGTAATTATATTTGAGCTTCGGAGAGGGAGGCTGCCAGTCCTGTACATGTCGCTGGGTATCTCCAGCTTCTGGGTCAGTGGTCCAGTCTCCAGCTGGGGCTCACTCAACCTTCACTGAAGCCTAAATGAGTGCAGCAGCACACCATAAAAAAATCCCCGTGCTAGACAATGAGCTGGCCACCTGCCCACATGTTTCTTCCTTTTAAATAATGCTTCTCCCCCTCAACACCTCAATACTTCACAATATGATGTGAAAACTGGGGTTACATTGATGGCTTCACTGCAACTGGGAATGGGTGAAGAGAATCAGGAAAGATTTAGTCCAAGTTCTTCCCATTTGTCTTTAATTTTGCTGTAGCATGAGGCCAGGCTAAATGAGTCCTTAGGATAAATTTGCACGGTAAAAGTGAGGTAGAAATCTGTTCCCCTCCTCTCTGAAATAACATAAAGTACTATGATAATAACTCTGGTATCGGCAGCTGAATGAAAGGCTTGCAATTACAGCACAAGGAGACTCTGACTGTGCAGAATAAAACTGTGATAATTACTTCTGTCATATTTGTACTTAGTCCTCATTAAATTTCAGGAAAATCATCCAGTAGTAAATAATGTGCAATCTTTTCTTTTAAATCAGAGGTCATGAAAGTAAATGGGAAATTCTGTTTTTCCTCATAGGGTGTCTGAGAGAGAAAAAATCCCATCAACTACATTTTAAAACTCAGTTTGCTTATTATTGAAGACACCAGACTGAGGAATGTCATTAGCATGACAGTTTGTTCAAATACAGCATACAAATTTCATCACCAAGAATAGACTCTGAAATTCATAATGGCATAGGCAACCAGATTTGCTTCTTTCATTCCATTAGGGGCTTGAAAGGAAAGATTTAAAAAATTGTTTTAAATTTTAATTCAAACAGGAAGATGAGTACTAGTCTACCTTTTTAATTTTAATGCTTAGATGAATGTGATTACAAAGTTCATCTGCATTTGCTGGATATGCTTTCTTTTGCAAAAACAAATACACTTTTTCTTCTTTTAGAGACTGTCTATACTTTGTGTAATAAATACATACATGGAAGTAGATTTTGTTGGTGTTGTAGACACATTAAGTCTGGAAACCACACAGAAGCTTGCATCCATACAAATTTTTCAAGGCATTAATCAGATTTCAACTTCCTTTCTGTCACATTTGTTCTACACTGGATTTCATTCTGATCTCATCATTCACGAATATTTCAGATGGACTCAGAGGATTTAGATGAAGGTAAATATGGTGTGACTGAGACCACATCTCACCCAGCATCTTTGTAAGTGGAAAGTAAAGATCTGACAAGCTGAGAGGGAAGGTAAAAGGAAAGAATGAATCACTGTTATCCTTTACATGATATTTCAAAATGGTCATTGATGCCTATTGACACTTTTACTTCAGTTTGCAGTTTTACAAGACTGCTTAACAAGAATCTACATGTACCACTGTCAAGGATTTGCTCCCACAACGTATTGATTTTTCTGTATTTTGTCAGCATTATCAGTGAAATCGTGCAGCAGCACAATCTCTATCTAAAAACTCAACAAAATTCAGCATTCTTCAGGGAATCCTTGCAAAGTCTCAGAATAAGGCAGCTGGATAATAGAACTCTTGAAGGAAAAACCAACAGTGTAGCTTTTATTCTGTAGTAAAGCAAAGGTGGAATCCTTGTCTGATATTAACAAGATGCAACCAGTTATGATAATGTTCTTCATATATTTTCCTACTCTAAGGTACTGTAAGTCAACATATCCTACAAAGCCCTGTAGGAAAACACAAGTTGTGCCATTAAAGTTTTTTCTACTTTTTCTTTTCCAACAAGAAATCTCAGTGCTCGTCCTTTATCTTTTCATTTGCTTTTGATACTGGTAGTGACAGAAATCAGCACAATTTTTTTTTGTGTTGACAGAAATCAACACAAAAAAAGGGCCAGTTATAGTAATCCTTGATCCCTAATATAAAATCATGGAAAAATAGATTGAAACATTATCACCAGACTTGCCTTTGCTGTCCTGCAGCAGAAAATGAGAATTCTACCACAGTAGAACAGTTATAATAATTGCAGCTTTTTCTTTCCAACAATGGCTATTCGATCCCATTCTGATGTAAGCCTTGTGAACTTGGTGCTTTGATGGGGAAATAGAGGGAAAAATCCTGTTCTTTTTGAACAATTACTATTAGGGTGATTTCTGAAGGTTGTTCTGTTGTAAAATGTTAGCAAACAATCAATTTTTGTTTTAATACTTGATTGTATGGGGTCTGGAGTTCTCCATTCTTCTCTGGAGAATACATTTTCTATTTTATTTTCATGAAGTGAGGAATCTGAAATCCTTGAAAGACGATAATGACTACTGACATTAAAAAAAAGGCCTTTTACTTGATCCTTGATTAGTTAGTTTAAAGCCCATTACTGACTTTATTTTTTTATTCAAACTTCTGTTAACTTTGATAGATTAAGATGCCCTTGGTGTTCTTGATGACCTTGAGAGAATAAAAAAGAATATAGCAAAAGCATTCAAGAACTGTCCCTTGCCACCACCTACTCACATTAAATTGAATGTGACCAGACTAGGGATTTTTCACACTTTTCTTGAAATACGTGGTCTTTTAAACAGTGCATGTAATACAAAATTGATGAAACCAGGAATTTCATTTAATTAGTTTAAACTTTGCTCTTATTTTTGTTCAGTTAAAGATCATTTAATAGTGTGATAGCATTTTCTGCCATTTTCTATTTGCTCCAAGCAAGAAGAGTTTCTGCTCATAATTGTTTTTTGTTCAACACAATGTGCTTGGAATGTAATAATTGTAATTGTCTTTTGAATTATTGTTAATCTGCTGATATACTTCACTAGTCTTTGCTTATTGTAATGTTTGCCACGTTCCAACAGCACCTTTGTGACAGAGGTTGATTAATGCTGAAATGCCAAGATTGGCCTATTCCTGATTTATCAGCTGAATGTTGAGAAGTATTTCCTCCATGACAGCACTATTTGCATCATCCTTGATTTCTTCTGCCTTTGTTTTCTGGCACGTCTACATTAAAAAAAAAAAGTTAATTTTAGAAGATTTTGAAATAAATTACTGTTTTTCTAAAGTTTGATATATTTATTGTTGGTTACATCTCCAAGCCAAGCTCTTGCCTGTTGGAGAAGTGACATCATTTTCAAGTGGATGCAGCCCACAACAATTTCCACTGGGAGTAGCACATCCTCCTTGTTGTAGATCAGTTTTTCTAAGGTTTCACTGCAAGTTTAAATCCTGTAGATCTTTGGGATTCAAAACAAAACAACAACAAATCATTTCAAGTGTAATAGAGAATACAAAGTCCCCCATTTTTAAGCTTGACTTTGCTTGATCACATTTGCTGTTGTTTTCAGCTGTGTTTAGTTCAGTGTCTCAATTCTTACAAAACAAAAACAAACCCAAAAGCAAACAAAAAAAGTTGCCCCTTCTGAAATGTTTCCTAAGGGTTTTTTTGTTCATACTGATTTCTGAATAAAGCTAGTTTTCCCTGATCTCAAAATACCTACAGCAGTAAATGTTCTGCTATCAGAATTGCTTTTGTCAAAAGGCAAAGAAAGCAAGGTTGAAATTCGTTGTGAGCAATTGCTTGTTGGGAAGATTTATTTGCTGATAAGAGAAGCATCCCAATGAAACTTGGAATAAAATGATGGTATTATAGACATCCTGGTCAAGGTTTTTTCTAACAATGGGTGGTGAATCAGAAGCAAGCTTTTAGTCTAAATGGATTCAGTGACTTTTTACCTGTGTTGTTTTGTCATGGAGAATTTTAATATTAAGTCCAGCTTAATTATACATCAGAAAATTAGAAACATAAAAGTGATCTCTTCCTTTTTGCAACATTCATCATATTGTTGTCCTGTTAGAATAACTTACATCTGTTCTTTTATGGTTCTTCCCTCTTTTATGTTGCACATAATTATGAGGTGCCTTCTTTTACGCTGACATGTACCATCACTGAAAATTTTGATAGGCTATGAATAAATTCAGGAGATGCCTGTTAATGCAAATGTGACTCACATTCATTCTTATTCAGATCCTTACTTATAGAACAGAACTGTGTATTGAGACAAATTCTGCCTTCAGCTACATGGGTATAAGTTAACTCTCACCGACTTCAGTGTCACTGAGTCACACCCACACATCTCAGAGCTGAAATGGGTCTCTTTTCTTTATGTTCAAAGTTTTGTCTTGCCCAGTTCAGGGTTAGAATGAGTTTGTTTGTTTTTTAATCCTATCAGCAGATCTTCTTTTTCAGCAGGATGGGTCCTAAGATTTAGAACCAAGAAAACCACCCATCAGTTCGAAAACATTCATTGTAACACACTAATCCTATTTACTCCTGATGGCTTTGTTTCTTAGATTCTTTATTTTTTCTGCTCAGTGAATTTTCTGCTCCTTGAATTAAACGTAATAATTAAGGTCTTTAAGCAGAACTTCCTCCATTGAGGCCAAATCCATGCATTTAGATAAATCAGCTAACCAGAAAAAGCCAGAAACTGAATTTGTTCTCCATTTTTGCCGTTTTTTAGTTATATGTGCCCTTGACTGGCATGGTGGAAATGGAGAACATATTTAGCTGTGTGGAGCATTCTTAACATTCAGTGTAGAAAAATGTTTCAAATGGCTCCTGGGTTGCTATGAAACCATGAGTACTGATCTCAAATAAATACCTTTGTCAGCCACCATAAATGATCTTACTCTGCATGTTGAGGACATGGGACTCTGCTCATCATGTGTGCTGATATTCATCTGATGTCATCAGTCTTTTGGGGGAAGACTTCTCCTCTGAGCATACAAACAGAAATAAAATACTTTGCTTGCCAGTAGAGGATGGAGGGACACGATAGTCTTTTAGGAATCCCTTGTTCTGCCCTCGCATACTTTCTAACATTGCAAGGGATTTCCTTTAAATAAATCCAGTCTCTGTTCTTCCTCCTTATTCCAGATGGACCATGACCCCCGAAACCCTGCATATATTGCCACCCAGGGCCCTCTCCCTGCTACTGTTGCTGACTTCTGGCAGGTAAGTTAAACATCTCTTTGAAAACTGAATTTATGTCACAAGTTTTCCTGTGCTTCTTGGAATGTAATTTGTATAAAAATATGTTGTGCTTGAGTCATTATAGGTGGAATAACCTCAATTCAAACATCTTTTTAAAATCTAGTACATGGATATTCAAGCCATTTATATATAAGACAAGCCCTGCTAAGGAATAGTTGATCTGAAAACTAGACTGAAAACCTCAGGCCAAAGTATTCATATTTTAGTGCCAGGTTTCTGTAATTAAATTACTGCCAAGGATTCAGTGATTTTCAGAGGGCCTGACCTTCTGAAGAGTGTAGCCACAATTCATTGTCACTCTCCAGATCAGAAAGGACCGAACATTGAGTGCCATGAATTTTCCCATTGAAACCTATTCCTCACATGTCGCAGTTCCCCCGTATGCTTAAATCCTTACCTTTTCCCTACCATAGGCAGTCAGGACCCAGCTTCATGAATTTAAGTAGGGGCAGAATTTTTTGCAGTATTGGGGCTAAATGGAGTAGTTATTGATGCACAATTCGGAGTTTACGTGGCATACAGGTGTTTTAGTGCTGGTGCAGCTCTCAGATTTGGACCTACACATTTTGCCAGGGTAGATGTGTCTGATGGTGTGATGGATATATGTGTTAGATACTCCTTTGGAAGTACAGAAGTGTGTCTGAAAGTTTACAGAAGCTGTCTGGGGAGGAGGCCAGCTGGGGCTTATTATCAACATGAACATATGTTTTTTATTTTTTGTTTTGCATTATGAATTTAGAAGTTTTTGTTCTGAAGATAGAAAACGTCTGTGTGACAATTTCAGAAGTGTCATTGTATTTTAACAGCTTGCATCAGTTGAAATAATCTCTTCATCTGCATCACCTGACCTATCATTAGAAAGTATTAAGTGATCCCTATGTCACGATTTCCTACTTTTTCTGATGAGAAATCAGGACATTTTTGAAAAAATCATTGAATTTTGGGTGTGTGGATATTGAACTGCTCAGTCCAAGATATTTTGGGACTGGTTTCTAGAAGGGCAGAGCAAATGCTTTCTGCTTGAAGTCAAGTGAGCTTTTGGTCTGGATTAAATTTGCAAGTAACTTGTGATTTTTGTCTTCCCTATTTGGTAGTTAGCTAGAATTGAGAAGACTGATCTTTTTTGCTTGGCACGTGGATTCTTTATAAGAGGCATGATACTTGAGGATGTATTTGTTAAGTTACACAAGTTACACATGGAAAGTAAAATAGTTTATTAGCTATTCTTTAACGACATTTTATGATTCCTAGGGCCTAGGTTTTTAATTGTTTATTTTTGCATATTTGTATATCTACATTTTGTGTACTTTGACCTGTAAATGCCCCTTTACATGTTGAAAAATATATGTTCTCATTTTTAAATGAGGAATTTGAAAAGCCCACTTTGTGTAAGCATTGCAGAAATCAGAATTAATCATACAAGCATAGTATGAAGGATATCTTTTGTTCTTCCCCCCCACCAGTTTGAACAGTTAGGCAACCTGCCTGCATGGTCACAAAGACTACAATTGAAATGTTGTTTCTTTGTTCTGTGATCCAATCTTCTCCATTCCAACCTCATACTCAAAAGATCTCTTTCTCTGCTTCCTTTCCTCATGCTATTTTGTGTGCTATTTTGCTATTTTCTGCTCTTTTTGCTGGTTCTCTTCCCAGTAATCCATCAGTGAAAGTTCACTCCAGCTCCCCACCAGATTTGCCATAAACATCTCCTCAGAAACCATTTGGTAGCTATGGTTCAGCTTCAGTTCGGGTGTGGCTGTGTCCATTTTTGATGTGATGCTCTTTTACTATTTCTTCTGTTAGGTTCCATAGAAAAGGTGTTTCCTGACATTTATTTTGATGATGTCTGTCACTTCAACATAACAATCTGCCTATGCCAGATTGGTCCAATACCCACTTATCTTAAACTTCCTACAGATCACATTTCAATGTGCCGGTTCCTGTCCCAAGCCTTTTACACAGCCCAGGGTATCAACCAGATGTAATAAACAGGCCCAGAGAGATGAGCTCCTCACCGAACACTGCATCCACAACCACCGACATGAAGGAGATCCAGTGTACAAGTCAAAAGCCATGGCTTGAAGATATTGCAGTTTATGTCCAGTTGCAGGAGAAAAGTTCAGTTCTATTTTTCAACTAATAGTGCCTATTTTAATGTAAAGAATAGGAAACCTGAATTTGCTATGGAAAAGAGTCTTCACTCCTGTCAGGGCACAATCCATTGATATTTACTTGGATACAGTTTTCTGTAGTTTATGGTGCTTCCATGATGCTGCCACCAGGGATTGTTTAAAGATTCAGTTATTCATTCCTGATACATCTTCTCAGTGGTTCTCCTCCCTCTCCCTCCTCCACTTAATGCCAGCTGTTGCAGAGTTGTGTTGCTGTTTTCCCTTTTTCGTGCTCAGTGAAGCAGTTTTCTAGCTGATAGTGAGAAGAGTGACTTGACTCCAGAAAGATCTGGGACTATTCTGCTGTTCCTTGTCTAAATGCACAATGTCATGCTTTAGCAAGTCCAACAGAAACCCTTGGAGCTTGGCATCACATTCCATGGCAATATTTACTGGATGTATTTCTTCTTATTTTTGCAGAGATTTAGCTGCTAAAATTCCCGAGAGCCAAGGTACACAGTGGACATCAGCCACTTCGTCGTGTCTTGGCTGAAAGGCTGCCCCAGAAAGAACCTGTTGTTATTGCTTCCCCTCCTGTAGGCATTTCAAGCTGACTTTTAGAAAATTCTTGCCTACAGAGCATTTGTTTTACTTGAAAGTGTAAGGCAACTTTCTTGGCATTTACAACACAGCTGATACGCACAATGAAATCCAAACTGCTTCTGATCTGTCCTGACTGTCTACACTTCATGCTCACATTCCAGATATAGTTTCTAAACCTGCTTTCTCTTAACTTTCATTATATTCTCCCACCAATCAGTGACTACATCTAGAGTAGCAAGCAGTCTGGCCCACTATGAATGGATTTGTGGAATGTCACAATACTTTGTAGGTTTTACCAAACAGATAATTTAGTTTTAGGTAATCTTTTTTTTTCCTAGTTTTACTGGCAGGCCCCTCTAAAACCTGTTATGTTGATCCCGTGCCCAGTATTTTAGTGCAAGTACTGTTAGACACTCAGCGATCAAATTCCCATTTACTGTATTCGAGTTGCCCACATCCAAACCAAGATCATAGTTAGCTCAGTGCCTTTGCTTTCTAGGCAGAGCTTTTTCATACAGCATTGATGATGCTTGGTCCAGGCACACATAGTTTAGCATTCTTAGTTCAGGTGAGCAGGTCCAAGCATAGTACCACTATGGAACTGAAGAGGCACCAGTTCCATTGATCTCACTAGAGACCACTTCTTGGAAGATTAGGTCTTTTGGGTAGGATGGAGAGGAGCAGGTATCATTCTTCAGTACCACCTAACTTGAGCCACTAGAGTTGGCCATTAGTCTCAGAATTTTCTGTACAACTTCCTGTTCATTTGGTTTCCGTGTTGACCTGACAGACCAGCTTGATGGAAGTTTGTCTTTTGTCTTTCGAAGGCACAATGTTTGGGTTGGAGATGGTCCAAATGCCTGGATATTGGTCATTTGCAAATGGTGTTGAAATTTGTATATGTGGTAAGAAAAATAATAATAAAAAAGGCAATAGTCTCACACTGGCTTTTCAAATGGCAAAAGATCTCCATGGTTATCTGTGTCCCTCCAGTTTACTTCTCCAGCTCCTTAGATTCTTGGCATAGCTTCTCTAAGCCAGCAAGTGTCAAGTTAGTTCCAACTTTCCTGGCTTACCTATTTCTTTGAAAACTTTCTAGCCTGCAGGAGTTGTGATGTCAGTCATCTCATTGATCTGTTTTTCCACAGGGCTTCCTAATCTATCTGGATGCTCTGTGTTGGCGGCTCAAGCAGAGATTTCATCTCTGCCTGCTTGTCATCTCTTGGACCACTCTGGAAATTTTCCAGCCACTACTTTAATTAATTTTGAAAAGCCTCCAGCTGATTTAAGTCTTCTTTTAATTTTGTCTTGTCTTGTTTTCATCTCTTTTTACCAATTACTATTTCTGAGAAATACATCCTTCATTGATTCTATTTTTGATCAGTGGGAATTCCACCTCAAGATTCCCTTTCTCAAAAACTGGATGACTGTCCTCACATGGTATTAATCCCTTTTTACCTGAGTGCTTAAACAGTTTGTCAGGTCTCTGTGTTGTTTTCTTCTCAGCTGGAAAGAAAATTCATCCTTGGGACAGGGTTTTGCTTTGATAGAGTTCCATTTTATTTACAAAGAAAGAACAGAGTTTTATTTCCTTGAACAAAGACAGAATCAAATAACAGTCAATAACTTCTTTTTTCCAGACCTCATTCACCCAGTGTTTTACCCCCAACCTCTCTTTCAGCTTTTCTTCTACCAGGATCACAATGCTAGTTTGTTGAGCTGTGCTCGTGGTTTTTTTATTCCTTTTACACATTTATGCTGCTTATCGGAATTAATCATCTTGCCTTGATTAATGCTCTCTCTCTGCATTAAGCATATCAGTTTCTAGAGAAACTCATGGGTCCATATGCTTCATGTTTCTCTTGTTTTTGATGATAACTTCTGTAATTTCGGTTATCAGGCTTCATAAAAGAGTTTGCTTGTTTCTTACATTTATCTTGAATGAAAGGTGATGATTTTGTCCAGCAGCTTCAGTGAGATTTCACTCAGCTCTTTCACATAGCGCTATTAAAATTCAACATCTCTTTGAACATAATTCAAAAGAAAGAGGATGTAGAACATTTCTGATCTATAACAAGTTTTCACAGCAGGAGTTCCATGTTGTGAATAATTCTGGAGGCATAAAATTTTATTATTTTCAGTATGCACTGGGTTATAATTCCATGAAATATTTGACATGAAGTACATGTCTTAACTTGCAAAGTATTCTAAGAAGCAAGGGATGATAATATGCAAGAAGCTGTTTCTAAGAGTTAGGATACTTAGAACCAACTGTCCTTGCACTGAAAAATTGTTCTTAATTATGCTGGTTTTATAAATTGCATGTCTGCTAAGGTTCGTCATCTCCAAATGGAGATTTCTGTAGGAAGCCTTAATTTCTCCCTCTGGAAAATACCCCATATCATGTCTTTCTTTCATAGATCTACCCACGTTTGTCCTTCTTTTCCCTCCTTCTTTTTGGAGGGAAGTGCATTTTCGCATTTTTTTATTTTACCACATTAAGTGAAATAGGGGGAGGGAACAAGCACTTCCTGCCATGCTTTAGTTGCCTTAGAAAATGAACTCATATGTGGTATATATATTTTTATAAGCATTTGTTGTGTTCCTGTGACGTCCTCCCTCCATGACAAACATAATTAATCATTATCTGAACATTACAGAAGTTCTACAGAAGGAGTAGAGAAATATGATTTTCCTCATTTTGCAAATGCTGAGTAAAGTACAGAGCACCTATAACAGTAAGTCATGAGAGTAAATTAAATGTAGTCTATACTTGTAGTTTAGACCAGAAAATTCCATGGGTTTTGACTAGATAGATCTGTATCTCAGGCTAAATAGATCCCCCAATGCCTGAGTCCCTGAAGGGCTCCAGTTTGGCAAGGATGACTGAGCAGACACCACTCATGAACAGCACCGAGTCAGACACAGGAGCAGGAAGGCAGACTTCAAGTGCTGCCCCTTTGTGGTTAGGATGCTCCTCTAGGAATCAAGGAAAACCTTCATCATCCTACGTGTTCTGAATCAAACCCATGCTTTTCCTTACCCCATCTTTCCGCCATTATTTGTCAGTACATGAAATAATCTTGAAACTGGAAATGCTCTTCACCCTCCTTGTTAGAGCTGCACATCTCTTGCTGACAAACAAAAGGAGACCACACTGGAGTGGAGGTTTGCATTGTTGTCGCTATAGTGACTGGGGAAACCTCATCTCTGTTCCCTTGATTATTTTTGTATTTTATTGCAAGACTGTTAAATGTAAAGTGCAGAAGGTGTCCCAAGAGTAAAGTCCATTGCCCTAATATGAGCCAGGGAGTTCAACTGCCATTTCCTTTTCGCTGCCTCAGCCCTGCCTTTCTTAATCTAAAACTATTTTTACTTTTCTCCCTGTTCAGGAGTAAATTATCAGCATCAGTCCAAAAAACTGACTATTGGTTTTCTCCCAGATCACAACAGCATATTAAAAACTGATTCCTGAGTCGCAGTCTTGAGGACGTGATAAATCTTTGCATGTCTAATCAGCAACACTTGCTTCTCTCTTCCCGTTTTGGAATTCAACAAAAGAAATACAAAATACTGTCAGTTGATTGTTTCCTCTGTAAAAAGGATTAGTCATCAGTAGTCTCCAAGGGCAAATCACATAGCAGGAGACCATGTCCCCATAGCTGAATGAGTCTTCCAGCAAAATCAGTGTTCCAAGCCCATGGGCTGAGTAGGAACAACTGTACCAAACCCTCCTCAGTTCTAATTGCTGGTTTCTGTACTCCCAGTTCAGCACGTTTTGTGAGTGCTGAAATTAATTTACAGACTAAATTATTCTTCTGCATTTTGTTCTGTGCAGACACGGTGCTTTCAAGCAGTTTTGATTCCCAAGTTTTATTTTCTTTGCCTGGAATGGGACTTCCTGCATGTCTAATCAGTTCTCACCTTCAGAAAGAAGAGCAGATGAAAACCAACAGAAAGCAATTCAATGTGTAAAATATGCATATTTTAATTTAATAAAGGAAAAACAGCAAGGGAGACATAGGCACAGAACAGTAGCCCCTAGAGTTCTAGTAACTTGTCAAGCCATGAGAAATAAATATAGCATTAGTAATTCCATAAGCGTTCAGTGAAGGAGTCTGCTTTTACCACGCTCGCTTCTAATTATGGTTCTGGTTGGAGAAGGTAGTTAGAAATGGTCCGTTAAAATTTGTATCCCTTTATTGTTTAGTTTCCACATTTTCAATACTAAAGGAAAAGCTAATTTCTGATGATTTTGGTGGACTTTTGCTCCTTAATGTGGCTTTGTCAGCAGTGCAACTCTAAACAGAGCTCATATTTAAATTATTTAATAATAAGGCTTGAGTTAGGAGTCTACTGAGAAGAATAAGAGCAGTTTATGTCTTTCTGAGAAAGCAGAAATTATTGCAACACATACAGTCATCTTGAGTTTGCCTTTCCCGCTGACTTCCAAACAAGTGTTGCTGCAACAGCAGGGGACATAATATCATATATAAATACAATGTATTTATACATGTATACAGTGTATTTATATATGGTCCTCTCTGAAAACATTTTTCCATCTGCAGTCAGATACTTTTTAAATTAGGTACAGATTGTTGACCATTCATCTTCCAACCTACAGATTTCCTTAACTGTCAGGCACAGTTATGATCTTGCTAATGACAATTCTGACCTTGCCAGATTTGACTCATTTCATATTAAAATTATATCATTTACAAACAAATATTTCACAAAAACAGTTTGTATGACTTTTTGACTGGCATACGTTGTGAAGTTCTAGTTGATAACAAAAATCTAAATTTAACCCAATTTTTTTTCTTCAGTTAAAAGATCCCCATTTTTTTTAAAGCTTGTGATGTCGCAGCTGAGTTAATTATTTTCACAATATGTAATGGGATTAATGTTATCTGATGCAACAAGGGTTATTGCCTTGCTTTGTTGTTTCTTTAGGACTTGTGTTTATTCATGTTGAGTTTTGATCATTAGAAATTATTTGGGTTCTGTTTGGTGGTTCATCTGCTTTTCCAAGTCCTTGCGTTTACCAATTATACCAATTGTATGGCAAGCCTAAAAGACTGAAAAGGTAAATTCTGTAGTTTGCTGGAGGTCTCTCCCAGAAAGCAGGTGGTGTGATTAGCATGTTATATTTAGTGAACTGGCTGGATTTAAATTATTATCCCATCTATTTTCTACTTTTAAGTCATTGCATTTTAGAAACTTCTCCACTAGTCTCCATTAAATGAAGAGTGTCTGGGCAAAGCTCATATCTTATCATTTCCCCATCACTAAAATGACAAAAATGACTGAAAAAAGAAGTTTGGGGAGAATCATTTATTATAAAAAGAAGCTTCAAATTGATGAAGTGTCTGGAAAAAAAAGGGGGTTCATATTAACCATTTTATTTACAAGCTAGTAAACAAGGACATTTTAAAGTATAAGCTATCAAAAAGTGATGTTTTATCAGATTTATGGCAGTGTTGTAACACTGATTCTGCTATTTGTGACTTTGTTTTTCTCATTACATGAAAAACCAATTCCGTGCTCCTTTTCAAGTAATTCTTACTAAATATAATTCATCCCAATGTGGAAGCCCTTTGTATGGGGCTGGCAGTGCTGGATAACCACAGCATGAGGTCTCTACACTTGGTGGATTTCATCAACAGGAAATTCTGAGGATCTTGAATGCTCTGCTTATCTTTGGGTTGTGGGATTCAGCCTTTAATTTGCAGAAAATGGAATAGGATGGTGTTTTTCTTGTCCAAGGAGTGTTCTTAGAATGATACATATAGCAGAACCTCATTAAAGATCATTACTATGTTACTCTCTAGGCCTACAGGCTGAAGGTGGACATGTCACATAAAACTCTGCAGTGTCCTCCCTTTTCAGCAAAGAATACACTGCAGGCTCTGCAGTGAGCTCCTGTACAGAACTCGGGCTTTATCGTTCCCATTCACAGCACTCCATTCAACATTTCTTCTTCTACTGACAGTATTACCATAAATTACAAACAGGAACCTGCCTGTGCTAAGTGATTTAAATAAGTTTAGTTTTATATATTGCAAATATATACATGTGTATATTATATAATGTATATATAGAAATATATTTAGTTTTTGTAGGCACTTAGAGTCTAAGGCTTAATTTTGCTGGGCTCTACGTAAAAAGAAAAGCTTCTGTTCTCTTTATTCTTCTATCACATTGTGCAAGCATACAAAGTTCAGAAATATGTGAATTACTTCATATTTGGAACTGCACTTTTTCCTCCAAGTCCAGCTGAAAAGTCTCTTTGGTAACCACAGGCGCTTCTCCAGAGGCTGTGCTGCAATTGTGCAGACCAGATCTGGGCTACCTGTTCTTTCTTTACCAAGACACATTCTTGGGGCCACTTTCTAGTTTGTGGACATGTCTGGACACTGAACACAGCCAAGTGTGAAGTGCTGGGAGATGCAGATTCTGAAAGTCCCATCAACTGCTTAAAGATGGGGAGGTGAACAGATGACAGCGTAAAACTCTGTGAACTGCCTTTGACTCATCCTGCTTCTGCGTTATTTAGAATGAAATACAGATACCAGCCTGATGTTCCAATATTTAAGTTAGCAAGGAAACAAAGAAAATGCTGTAGTCCTCCAGTCACAGGCTGTGAGCCTTAGTGAAAATCCCATCTCAATGGTACACACAGGAGATTCAGGGACATTTGCTTGTAACAGGAATGAAGGCACTAGATTGTATTGCCTTCTTGATTTAGTAGATTTGACTTCTACTTTTCACACAATGACCTAAAAGAAATATTATACCCCAGAGTAACTTTGAAATTGTTTGTTTAAATTAACTTTCATTTGGATTTATGCTTAATGAAATCTTCAGAGATGCAGACAGCCCCTCTCTAATGAAATGCTCTGTCTTTGAACCAATGAACAGGGTTGCCAAACTGTAAGGATTCCTCTCTAAATGAGTGGGCTTTTATAATGTTACACTTGGGTGGCACAAGCAGAGTGCTCGATGATTAGTTTATGGTCTAGATCATTGTATTTTTATTACACTCATAAAAACTGTGTTTCTCCTCATTTTCGTAATGGCTTCAATGAGCTTCTATACCTTCTAGAGGCACATTAAATCGTTATGTGATGAAAGTACTGATTTAGTGGGGCTAGTTTTAAAGTAAGATGCATGTTTTGAATTCTTATCTTAGTCTGATTGCTGGCTGAAAAAGGTGAAACTACATTAGAATGAATGAAATCTGTATCATCTTCCTTACATATAAAGAAGGTTTCCAGCTGTGGCCTGAAACAAATGCAGTACAAAAAAGATAAAAACAATAAATATACATCTGTCTGTAAAGTGTCTATAATTTTAAAGGATGTTTAAATGGTTTTGTGGCATTGTGAGGTTTTAACATGAGGACGAGGAAATTACAGACATTTTTATTTTAAAAACCTTTTTAAGGGGTTAAAAGAAAAAAAAGATTCTTTTTAAATTCCACTGTATTTTTTTTACCCCCCTTCTTTTCAAAATGATAAATAACTCTATTCTGTGTAAACCCTAGATTCATTTCTCTAAATAATTCTAAGCCAGTTTTAAAAGTTGTTTTAATTATGTCACAAAATGAAAAAAGGGAAGAAAAATGTTATTTGTTTCTCTATATGCAAGCTATTCTTAAAAGAGAAGACAACATCATTATCCATGAATGGGAAACCTTTTTATTTGATATGTAATTAAAAAAAATAATCCTTGAATTGAATGTATCATCTCATCTTTGCACAGTTTAGACAAAGGCCTTTTTTGTTGACAAAATTTACATGTCAATACAGTTGCTTATAAATATTTCTGTGAAATAAACATAACCCTTCACAAAAAGAGCAGTTTACTCTTCATTTAGTAATTTTATATGCTAGCAAAAAGACAATGAATGTTGTATGCAAATATAACATCAATGTACAGCATAATAATAACAGTTTTTAGTGATTATGCTGCTTGGTATTAATTCATAGGAGCCTTTTTGTTCAGCCATGGGCTGTGTTTGGAACAGAGATATGCCAGACCAGAGCAACTCTGCTTGTTTGCTGTTTCTGAGAGACATCCACAAATCCTTTAGTTGAGGATGTGCTTGATTCTTGTATCCTATTCTGTGGCTGGTCTAAATTATTAAGTGATCATGCTGGCAGTGAAGATACTCTCTTTTCCTCTGTTCCTGCTGTACCTGTGCTCTGTGAGTGCACTGTCTGCAGCACAAGCTGGATTTTCCTTCTACCTCCAGAAAAAAAAAAAGGAAAGTAAAAGAGGAAAACAGAACTAGAAAAAATAATGAAAGAAAAATAAAGTAGAAAAGAGGGAAAGAGAAAGGAAAATTAAAAGGAAAAGAAAATTAAAAAGAAGAAAGGAAAAAGGAAGAAAGAAAACATAGCAAAAATGGAAGGAAAGAAAGAAGGAAAAAGAAAGTAATGCACATTTGCAACGAATCTTTTACAAATGTGCATTTGGAGGGATGATTTTTCCACCCAAAATGTTCCTGGAAAAACAGATTTGCTTTGAATTTTTCTTGCCTTTTCTTCATTACTGTTGTTCAGATGCAACTTTTATGATTGTTCCAGCAGTGCAGCATTTTAATGGCTTTTGCTACTTGGCAAACTGAAAAAAGACGTGGGGTTGAGAACACAAACGGGTTTCAGAACATGTGACTTTAGTAAGTCTGTGCTGCTTTGGTGTTAAATATCAAATCTTAAATAGATGGGTGTTCTGCAAGCACCATTCAGTGTTCCTTTAGTGGATCTAAAAGTTTGACAGAAAAGCGGTTGAACACAGTACCAGGAGCAAGGAGAGTTTTTGTGGATGACCTGAATTGAAATCACAGGAAATTCTTTAATATTTCATGGACGCCTGCAAAATATGGTGCCAGTTTATTCAGGGATTTGAAAGCAGCTGCAGAGTAAAAGTGTCTAATGAAAATGAAATAAATTTTCTGTGAATGGAATAAATTTTGATTGTGTGTCTGAGTGCAGTAATTATACATGTCACGCAGTAATTAGGCAGTCACAATGTGGCCACGGTGTCTTTCTTTGTCTGCAGATGGTCTGGGAGAACGGCTGTGTCGTTATTGTCATGCTGACACCCCTCGTGGAAAACGGAGTCAAACAGTGCTACCACTATTGGCCAGACGAAGGGTCAAACCTCTACCACATCTACGAGGTACCTACACAAAATATCTGGTTGCAAACGTGACAGTAAGTGCAGGGGCTGATTCCATGCGGGGCAGAATGGTGTTGGAGGCAATCTAACCTGGAGGTCGAGCGGAGGACTCTGAAATACACTTGGTGTGCCTTCGAGTAGTTTCACATTCGCAAATAAATTGGAGCGCAGCTTTAACAGCAAGGTAGTTTCCACTGAATAAAATACAGTAAATAATGAGTGAAATATTGCAATATTAAAAGGGACAATAATTTTTGCATTTCGAATGTTTTTGCAACTGGTTGACATCGAAAGCATGTATTTGTATTTATATTTTACAGGAAAATAGTATTTTTGGTACTAGATAATTTTGCCTTAGGATAGCCATATGTAAATCCTTGTAGAAAAACCTCTATATTGCTGTAGTAATTAATCCTATCTATTTTTATCTCTTGCCTCAGTCACAACAACAAATATATATTTTTATTTTCTGCTTTGCATTTCTAGCCCAAAATATCATATCATGAGTTTTGTTGCAATTCAACATTGACAATGACTGTCAGATTTTTCCAGTGGTCAAGCTGTGTAGAGGAAGAAAATAATACCACAATGCCAAATATGAAGAAATGTGGAGAACTTGTGAAGAAATACTGTTATTTAAACTAAAATGGGAATAAAGTCATTTTCTGAAAAGATGAGCTCTGTAAATAAGCTGCATTTTTTAATGCTTATCTTCCTTCATAGCAAAAGAAACTGAATTTTCACTTCTCATGTGAATTCAACTCAGATTTTTAAGACCTCTGAGAGTGGCTTGGGTGATGCATTTGTGGGCATTTATGAAAAGAAAGCAACTGCCAGTCTAACACATTTTCAATACAAAATATCTTTTGTATTCACATAATGTTATAAATATTAAATTTAGTGAAATTTCACTTTGCATTAAAGTTGTCAAAATTTTTCTTATCTTTTCAATAGCAATGGCAGCTAACCCCTTCCTGACAGCTACACTGATTGCTAAATCAATTTTTTCTTTTTTTCCCCATACTGGCCAATTTGCTAATAAAAATAAAATTTTCATGCAGTTCCTTCATCCCAGAAATCTTACACCTGCAATCCTGAAGACGTGACTTGCAACCAAAATTGCTGATCTCCATTTGTTCCTTCCTGTGGGTGTAGGTAAATCTTGTCTCTGAGCACATCTGGTGCGAGGATTTCCTCGTGAGGAGCTTCTACCTGAAGAACCTTCAGACGAACGAGACCCGCACAGTGACGCAGTTCCACTTCCTCAGCTGGAACGATCAGAGGGTTCCTGCTTCCACCAGATCACTTCTGGATTTCCGCAGGTAAAGCACAAAGTATGGCAGTTCATTTAAAACGATACAGATCTGAGGAACTAGACTAGTGCTTTTATTTCTCCTTCGAAGATTTTTGGGTTGAAAGGGGGCTCCTCAGCCTGTGATGCCACAATGCTAAACTAACAGAAGTATCTTCAGCAGGTTGATGTTTAGTGTTTCCTCACACAGAGATGTTGCCTGGGTTTAAGACATCTTCGTTTCCCATTTAGAGATCGACATCTTTCCTCCCTTTGTATAATCTTCAGTGCTTCTGTATTTCTTTGTTTTTCAAGTATTTATCCATTCTGCAACTTCCAGGCTTTTTGTGTGGCTCCCCTAAGATCCTTATTTCAGGACTCTCACAAATAAATTAGGAAGAATGAGCATGCTTGAAAAAAAGAATCACAATGGAGTCATATGGCAATAGCGTCATTCCCATGGGACCATTTGCTCATAAGGATCCAACAGTGAGGTCTGTAGACCTTTGGCTGCAGGAAGGTGGAAGTCTGAAAAAGCAGATGAAAATGTTGACAAAGTGTACCCTTTGGAACTTTAAAGAGAGTCAGTGTGGCTTTAAAATACAAATATACAAAGGCAAAAGCTGTGAAAGTCCTTGCCACCTTCTCTAATGTTTGCTGCGCCTATCTAAATTTTAATTTGAAAATTAAAGCCATGCATGATAAATACTGGAGCGAAATAATCTTCATTTGATTGCAAACCGTGCCCAGTGCATCACGTGTAGGTGTTAGCGTGCACCAGCTAATCCACAGCGATGCGCTTATGACTAATGAAAAGAATCTTCAGGAGGTTTGGGGAGTTGGTGCTCAATCCACCAGCGGCCTGTGGGATCGCGTGTTCTTCTCTCTGCTCTACAGTATTATCTACAACCCCCCGAAGTGATTATAAGGGGCTCAGTGCTCAAAAGGTCCAAACTTGTTTCTTTCAATGAGTGCTGGGAGCTCTGACTGATGCCAGTCGAAGCTGTGCATCTGCACCCGAGGGGAGAAGCTGGCATACAGCCAACAGGAGCTGGTTGCACAGTTGTCTGTTGACAAAATTTTACCCTTAAAAACTTAGGACTAAATGCCGCCCTTCATCCACTCAGTATTCTTGTACGTATTGCAAGGCTTTTCAAAGCAGAGAGACATCTCACACGGTGCAGGTCAGGTAATGGAGTGCAGCTGCTCTGAGTCACTTGGAGCTGTGGCTAGGTGAGGATGTAAGGATACACTACAGAGTCGCAACACAAAAGCGGTAGTGGAGCAAGGAAGCGCAGCCATAGGATGGAGTTGAAATTGTAATTGAATTTTCAAGGTTTTCTTCTCTGGGTTCAACTTTAATATGATTTTTGTAGGTTGATTTCCCTTTGCTTGTGGTACTGAGGAAGTTGCCTGTAGTGAATTTCTGTAGTGAGAATTGTGAATCGGTTCCATTAAGCTGTGTGAGGCTGCAGCACAGAGCCAGTGCAGCGTCCGGCTTTGCTCTTTTCAAAGTTAGTGGGAAATCTGTTAGCAATTCTAACTAGAGCATAAATGAGCCTGTACAGCCAGGACATCTGAAGTTCAGAGCACCTCGCCTCTGACTAGTTTCAGTAAGGATTGAGGTCCCTGCGTGAGCTGCAGGATTAGATCTACAGTAAGTCACAGTTCACATCGCCAAGAAAGTGCTTCTTAGAGTGACATTGTGTAAGGGTTAAATAGCCGTGTTGAAGAAGTGTTGTGCAATACTTTGAAAAAGAAAAATGATAACTAGCTGAGAAAAGTAGTGGAGCTGCCATTCTTTGTATTTTAAGCCAGTATGGGAATGAACCTGTTAAGATTTAATTGAATTCTGAGTGTTCATTTCACATGTATTCACAGTCCAGTGTAGGGTACTGTAATCATTTGCTACGTGCAGATTTTGTACAATGAACTCATAGTACTGAATGCATAGTAAAATTCCACCTGAAAAGGAATTTTGGCATGCACAATAGCTGGTCTATGAATCTCAGTTTTCTTGGTCATCTGATCTTCCTTTTTTTTTTTTTTTTTTTTTTTGTTCTCTTTTAATGACAAAAAACCTAATGCACTATTGCTAAAATAATGTATTTGGAATTCATTTATACAATACATGTTTTGCACCTGAAGCTTTCTATTTAAAGTACAAACTCTGCTGGATTACGACAGCTGAGTCATAAAGCCCCCAGAAAAATGTCTCACAGTGCTAGCATACTCTTAGTAGAGTAGTGCTAGGAAGGGGCTGCTCTCATTTCTTTTAATCTTATCTATGTTTTTATGTGCATTCAGTGTGTTTGTATATATATATGGATATGTGTGTATATTTATATATTCACATACATATATGAAATTAAGCATATACATAACCAACCCTCTATTTTTTATAATTCATCACCAAGAAAAATTGGATTCCCAAAATTACCTTGCCCAGAGTCTGTGGAATTATGGACCTTAAAATTTTTATTGAAGTAAATTTTGCAAGTCTCTTTGAAAACTGAAAGCTTACATTTCTCTTACTATGTATCAAACAGTGATTTAGATGATTTTGCATCTAGCAGATACATTAAACCTTGTTGAATAATCTATCATACTTTCATAATGTAGGAATAAATTGCCAAAAAGAGATTATTCTATATACACTTTGCAAATCTGTACAAAAGACAGTCCCTGAGAGGTGAGGCTACTACGGAAACCACTGGTCAGTTTTAAATGCTTCTGGAGTCCTAATTTCATTTTGAACAATAGACCAATCATTATTGCTCTGGACTAGCTTGTTAGTCATGCACTGATATGTGTCATTAAATATTTCTTGAGCCCAGAGGGAGCACATTTACACTTTAAAGAGGGACTGCTAAGCTAAAAGATAATTAGTATCACATGTGAGGGCTTTGCTTAAAATATATATCTATTATGCTATCACTTCTCGCTGTGTGCAATGGCATTTACTAACACTGCTCACTTTAAAAATGGACAAATTCTTATTTTGCCAGCTAATTAGCGGTTGCCAGTGTCATTTTTGTGATGTTGCAGCTAGTAATATGAGCCCAGTTGCATAGTCACAAAAGTGATCATTGGAAACTGTGACTCTGCTGCAGGGACAATGTGGGAAACCCCTTTTCTGAGCCTCTAACGACCTCTGACCTTTGCTTGCTGATGGTTTGCATGATGATTTCTTTTTCACTCAATGAGCCAAGGGTTGGTTTGTATTACTAATCATTCTTTCTAAGTTAATTCTTCCTGTATTTGTATATATATATATAATATATATTTTCTTCAACATTCAAGAACCTTGCTTACTGATGAATTTTCAGCTCACTCTCATTAGCCAGAACTAAGAATGAAATGAGATGTTGCTGCACTTCTAAATATTTTCATAAGCTATATATAGACAAAGCTATGAACCAGCTGGATTGAAATCCTTTGTTTTAATGTGTTTTCTGAAATGTGTGATAATGAAAATGTTTGAAACGCCTTCAATAAAACTGACAAACATAAGGTGTCTTTCCCTAACGTGTCTCTGGCTGTCTGATTTACTGAGAGGTCTGATAGATTTAGATTGAGTTTGTCATTGAAATTATATTAGGACTTTGGTAGATGGCTAGTCACAACATGCAGATATCATATTAGTGGTGCCACACTAGGAACAAAGGAGCCACACAAGCAGAAAGAGAAACGGTAAATACCCCTCTGCTGTGATTAGCTTTTATTTAATACTATAAATGGAAAAACAGCTCTTTACTAATGCACATGATAGGGGTGGGGGGAGAGTGACCAGCTGCAAGTTGGGGAATGCAGGTTGACTATATCAGGTGTTGGTACAGACATTTCAAATATAATTTACTATACAATACAAAAAAAAAAAAATCAATACCAGGCTTTATATCATATAGAAGGAGCTGATCCTCAAGATCTGACCATCAAGAATTGAATGGTTCATTCATGTGAAAACTGCTGCAGCCCAAGTCATTGAAGTTTTGCTTCGTACTACCTGCATATAGATGTATTTATGGACATATAAATGGTCCATTTAACTTCTGAAGTCATGTTCTTCTCAATGGCTTACCACTCATTTAATAAGAACATTGTTCTACTGCATTAATTACTTACATCTAGGGAATATAAATAGAGACAGAATGTCTCTGCAAGTATGATTTACATAGGTAAGCAAGAGAGTAAGAATGGTGAAAAGTTCCTGAATTCAAATGTTTAAAGGGAATCCCTACAAGAACTTAATATTGTTGTCAAGTTTGGTTAGAATCATAAGTAACAAAAAGAAGAATGTGAAAACATGGTTTCATAGGATATCACCAATACGTCCATAGCCTGTTTGGGTTGAGTTCCAGGTATCCCAACACCCTGTCAGAAGTTTAGGCATCTTCAGGCTATACTGTAAGCAGTGTTTAAAGATATGTGCATGTTTTCACAGCACAGATGTTAGTGAATAGATGAACAGCCAAGAACTAAATGATTCAGTAGGTTAGTTATGCTTTAAAATTCATAATAACATCACACCACTGTTGTCAAATTTCAGCAGCTCCCTTCAGTTTAGTGATCAGGATCCTGTGTAGCACTTATACTGAGCTGAGGCCTATTAGAGGGTCTGGGCACCCCTTGGAGGCTGCCCTATGAAATGATTTTATAGGACATCTTCTAGCTCCAGTAAACTCAAACATCTCATCAAATAATTTGAATGAAAGGTTTTGATTTCTTGAAGCAATGCTTTCCCATTTTAGCCTTTATTCATCTTGCCTTGTTAACATATGTGTGCATATTTTATGGGTTTTTGGCCTGTAACGTACTTGACATGCAAAATATATCCTAGAGCAAAAGAGAGGGCTTGGGATTTTGGTTTTTCTGAGGCAATTTAAATAGATTTAAACCAATTTTGTGGGCTCTATTCTTAGACTGAGTATCTTGGTTTGCTTCAGCACTAGTTATTTCCTTCATTGAGTTTACATATCAGCTGACCTGTTCTGTGGCTATACTTTTATTGATTGATTTCACATATATTCTCTTGCCACTGAGAATGTTTAACCAGGACACTGTTGAAGACAACAAGGTGTAAATATTAAATATATAACCCTTTTGCAGTTGAACCAAAGCAGTAGACCCAAAGCTTACTGATGGGTTTAGTTATTTTTACTATGATAAGATTACATTTTAGAATTTTTAAGAAGCGTTTCAGGAGATTTGGCATTTGCCTTTCTGGGAAGAAGTGGTGTTACAAATCAGCACACATTGTACAAAGTGTAGTGGGATAGCCTTTTTAATTTTGTATTCAGTTTGATGCCCCTTGATATTTCTTTGAGCAAGCTCACGAACTCAAAGTTTGTTTCAAAATTAAAGCATCTCAAGATAATCTTCATTTTGGAGCTAAGACATGAACCATTTGAGAAAATAGCTCATTTATTTTGCCCAGACACTAGTAATAATGGAATGTTTTCTGGGATTTCTATGGCAGCAAAGCAGAATCAAGCTTTAAACAAGATTACCTACCAAACAGCTTGTTTTATTAGGAAACTATCAACCTGAGTATTTCTTTAAAGACAGCAATATTTGTGTTTTCTTACTGCTTATTTTTGACAGTTGGCTAAAGAAACAGTATCTAATATGCTTAATTAATTTTTTGTGTCTGTTTTATTTCAGAAAAGTAAACAAGTGCTACAGGGGTCGCTCTTGTCCAGTAGTTGTTCATTGCAGGCAAGTACAATTTTTAAAATAGCTTTAGAGAGATCTGTATGTGTAAGAATTTAACATAGATATGAACAAAGTGGGCAAATTAAAGCTTTACTTGAATCACTAAACAGTGAGGTAGACTAAAAGTGTTAAGTATAATTCAACTGAGTTTTAATGCTATTTAATACTTAGGATCTGTTTTCATAATAAAATTATCCTTTCAACTGATTTTGTAGATGTTGAGCCATGACTTAACAATGTCTGGCCACACTTTCTGGTATAAGTAGCACTTCAATTTCATACATCTCCTTCAAAATTATAGATGTTCTTTGCATGCCCTCCCAATTTAGTCTGCTTTATTTTAGTTGCACTCAATTATGTTTTATTTCTTCTTTGCTTGTTTTTAGAGATTATGGTAAGAAGAGAGCAATCTCAGGGAGTAGAAACCTGTCCAGAGATTGAGTAATCCTTTAAGAGTATTTTTAGGCCTGACAATGTGATAGATGCACACAAAAGCAGTCAGGCAGTTCAGTGGAAAAGTTTGCCATAATAACAGTAATGTTGGGTTTTGCCATTGGAGGTTCTGACTTATAAGGAAAATGTTGCTCTTATTTATCAAAAATATCCTTGTAGATAATGAAGACAGCAAAACAGCCCTGCTAAGAGGCAGGATGTTTGCCATGCGGCACTTCACTTTGGATGGGAGGGAGGAGGGAGGGGACATGTTTCTCACGTGTGGCTCAGCCAAGTGAGGATGCAAGGAGCTGAATGCTCCAAGGGGGGGCTTGTCTGCATTGCCTTCAGGAAACCTGAGAAAAAAACGATTTGATGCACAATGAAGAGCCTTCAAGTTTCTTGCTCTTTCCTTACTGTGATGGATGCAAATATCTACCATGAGCTCAGCAGTTTTTGTTTTTATTGAGCCTGATTGCTGTCTTGTCTCTCATTATTCAGCTTAACTAATAAGATTGTGTCTTTGTTCCCTCCATAGACAGAGAAAAAAAAAACTTATCACCACTAGCTCCTTTTCTCTAAACAGCGATCTAGTGACTGAAAGAAAAAAATCTCTGTCTACAGAAATTGTTTCATAGTCTGCCTGTAAACAGAATGCAATAACGCGCTTCGTGCTGTTCTATTATTTTTCCTTCTGTTAATTCTTGTACCCAAATTGAGCTATCAATAAAAATAATGGTTTAATTATTAAAACTACATACCAGTCTAATGGGTCACACATGCACCTTTGTAAAAATTTTGGGGAGGGAAAGAAAAAAAGCTTTTACTTAAAGTCTTAATTATGTTTGCTAACAGCAGCTCTAAAAGAGCATCATGCTGGCAATTACACATTGCTCTCTGAAAGGGACACAAGCTGCATTCAGATTAAGGAGCTTTTCTTCTCCCGAGGCTTGGTCTCACATCTCTGAGGAATGGTTACTGATAAACAAAAGTTAAAGCTATTTCTTAGGACTTACAAGATAATATTTTTTCTGGTCATTGCTACTAGGGAAGAAATAAAGGAAAAGGTACAGAGAAAAAACAAACCACTCATATAGTGAAGAAAGTGTAGTCCTCAGAAGTCAAATATTCTTGAACAGGTCTCTGCATTCCTTCTGACCACTGTGTTCAAATGCAATCTGTGGCATTTTTGACTGTTCTGGATAATGTTCTAGTCAAAGTTACTCTGAGTTCTTGATCTCATACATGAGTGACAGTAAGATCACTGTATGTCCACTTTTTGGACAGAAATGGTATCCTGGTTTAGGGTTTTCCACTGTTGTTTAAAATGTTTTTTCTTGCATAAACAAAACTTGGCTTAAAAAATCAAAACAAAGCCCTGTTATCCATGCAGGGTAGTAGTTAATCTTCCACGACCAGCTTGTGTTTATTCTTTCTCTCTTAAGCTTTCTCTCCTCTCAGTACCCTCCTTTAACCCCTCATTCTCTCCTCACCCACCATGTGTACACTATAACAGTAAGGGCAGGTACCTTCATGTTGAGTCTAGATGCACATTGATAGGTTTTATTTTTTCTTTTTCCTTTTCTGTTGGCAGCGATGGTGCGGGAAGAAGTGGAACCTACATTCTAATTGACATGGTTCTCAATAAAATGGCCAAAGGTGAGAATCGAAAGGCTTGTTACTTCCTCGGTACTGAAAGATGTGCTTGTGTTGCCATGACAACAGTGGGGGAGCAATATTCACAGAAAATCTGAGAATAAATTAGAGGCAAATGGTACTCTTTCCTGAATGTTCTGTAGTTTATTTTCATACCTAACACAAATGCTTTTTGAATGAGAGGTGTGTTTGTGCTGTTGAGAAGTATTTGAATTTTTAAATTTATCATTTAAAATAGTTACCTCAGCTTTCAGAAGAGATGCCTTGGGGCTGCAAAATCATAATTTAGTGGTTACAGGACCTGGGTCCCGGGCTGTGTCATGTCTGTTGCCTGGTCCCCTTGTCACCCCACCATGATGGTAAGATGTGATTATTTTCCTTTCTGGAGCTGCCCATTGCCACCAAAGTGTGTAGAGGTGGTGATGCCAGACAGGGCCTCATGTCTGGCACAGATTTGTTTCTTAGAAGGAAAAAGACTGTAGTGAACAGAACAGAGGACTGAAAATAAGTCTCCATTCCCAGTTCTGGCACTATCTGATATTGAACAATGTATTTAACTTTTCTGTTTCTTAGAAGTCTCATCTGTGATACATAATTTTATGACGTGGGAAATAATCTGTCAACTAAACATAAACTTTTGTTTGTTTAAAATGAACAATCTATAGATTCTCTAGAGAGTGGGACCATTCCTTTATTTTTTCTTGATTGGTAAATTGTTCATGGTGGGAAGCACTTGAAATACCCTGAAATAATCTTTGTTAGAACTAAACGAATTTTTAACGCTGATACTGTCTTCAGAAGGAAGGAGGGTGAGAGTGGGCATGTAAACCTGACCAAATAAACAAAAAGAAATTTGCCTTTATTGACTCTTAACCTGAGTTCTTAAGCTACATCTGGCATTATGCACACGTGTATTTAATGAAAAAGGATTAGTTGTAAAAACATACTAATTTATAGAGAGAAACAATATTTAGTTCGTTGAATTCTAATCACTTTACAGTTTTTGTTGAAGTTCTTCTAACATAGACATATTTTTATGTGTAGTTTAAAAATACTCTCCATGCTTTGCAGTCATCTGCTGTTGCATCCTGAATATTCCAGTCCTCTGGGACATGGTGGCATCCGGTCCCTTTAGAAAGAAGATTTTAGCTTTTTTCTTTTTTCTCTCCAGATTCTGTTAACGTGTCTCATCAAACATGGACTGAATTTTCTGCCCGCAAGCATCATGTGGAAATTGCCACTGATGCTAAAAGAAGTTGTATGTTTGCCTTCTCCTTTGCGCTGTACTGAAAATAAATTTTTCAGTGGGATGAGATTAGTTTTTCATGCTCATTGGAAAATAGGTTTTTGCTCTGTGAAGGGATATGGAGATATTTCCAATGCTTGTTACTTGCCACATGACAACCTGGACTTTAAAAATAGAAGCAATGGTACATCATAAAATTACTGTAGACCTTTGTTAAGTGTTTGTTCACTCACTTCGGCCATCAGCAGTAAGAAGCCATAATGAAAACTAGATTTAAAGTATATGCAATTTATTGGCATAAGGAAGTAAATGAGAAGTATTTTCTAGCTCGGGGCTTTCAGCCACTTAAGGGAGGGTTGACTTTGTTGTAAAAGCACTGAAGAATGCCATTTATTGACTCCATTGTACCATGTAATGTCAAATTCCATTTTAAGTGTGGGCTTAGAGCTTCACAATGCCAGACAAGTCATGTGAAACTGGCCAGAGAAAGGCGTCACAGGGCTTTTTGGAGATCGGTCACCCCCATTTTGTTCTTGACCTGCTCCCCTCTGCCCGTGGGGGTGTGCAACGCGAAATCCCCTGACCTGGTGCTTTGGCTGGAGTTTAAATGAAAGATCAAAGGGCAGAGCGGGCATCTCAGCCCTGCTGAGGTGGGCCTTTCCCAGGCTGTCACACTGTGCGGCCGCCAAAGGTTTTGTTCGGGCGGGAGCCGCGGCCCAGCCTGTGCGGCCGGGGCCCTCTTTGTCTGGCCTGAGAAGCTGGAGGCCCAGGTTGAGGATCCAATGTTCATCAAATGATCAAAGGCCTGAAGCCCTGGACATGAAATCTTTCTTTCCATTTCCTTTTCTTAGAGAATGAATTGCACGAGTGGCAAAGAATGCCCTTTCCAAAGCTTTTATGTGCAGTGCGAGGGCTAACTTCAGAGTCCTTCAGCGCTGAACATAAAAATGTAAGTGCACTTTCAATCTGGGCCCAGCTGCAGGGCCAGCATCGAGGAACCCTTCTTTCAAAAAGGCCTTTAAGGATTAAGGCCTTCAGTCTTTCAAAAAAAAAAAAAACCCACAGCTAAAAAAAAAACCACCACGGACTTTTAAGAATAAACTTAGAATAATTTGAGTTTCTTGTTCCACGGTCTGGTTTATTAGAAAGTAGACAATAATGCATTTTTAAATCAAAGTAAATAGAGGAGTACTTAGTTTCAGCAGTGGGAAAGTAGAAAGCAATCAATAAATGCCTTGGCTCTTTAGTGGGGTCTTTAATAGGGTAGGTTGGGCAAAGGAGCTCCTTTTTCATGTAACGATTTACTTCCCTGCATTCTCTTAGACAGTTAACTGTAAATGCCTTTGTCATTTACAATTTCTTCCACTGTTCATTAAATTAGTGGTAACACTTAGTCTATTAAACACGTTATAAATTCATATCTTCTACTATCCTGCTGTTGCCAACCCTCACATTATTTTAGATGCTGAAAACCACCAACAAGGGACCTGTTTCTAAAGCCTAAAGCAGGGGAAAAGAAATCAAGCTGGGGAGGATTTTGTGCTTGACATCTTCCACATCAGTTTGACAGTCCCAACCCCTTTGATGAAGGGAATTTTAAGGAACGAAAATTTAAAGAAGCAAAGCATCTTGGCTCAGGGCACTTGCAGGACAGTAAAAGTTGGTACCAAGGGCAGAAATGCTCCTGTGGTGTACTTGGGGGGTGAATTGAGCTGGTAGAAAAATGTGCAAGAGCTCACAGGGGCACTGGGATGGATTTGCTCTTGGGGGTGGTTCTTAATGAATTTCAGTGTCCTCGCGGTACATGAAATTACTGCATCTGTGCACTTACTCCAAACAGCCACATTAAATAATCTGAGATACTGGAATAGTCAGAGAGCAGCAGTGTCTATCCAGTGCTATAATTCCTGTGTCATGTCAGCAGCAAGTTTTCAATGCAAAGTATATCCTTTTGTTTTGTTGTTCCAACAATTAATGTAGCTATTTATCGTGTAGTTTATTACTGTAATTTTTTTTCTTCCTAGCTTCCTGTGCTGTTGCCTAGAAGGTTTGGACCAGTTGATCCTTGAGGTCCCATTCCAACCTGGTGTTCTATGATTCTGTGATATGTAGAGGCCCTGATCCTATACCCATCAAAGCAATAAGGAAAACTAAACAGTGTTAAATCTGGCCTTACAGTAACATATTTAAATACTATTTAACATGTTTTAACTATGATACCTATTTGACTATGATAACTATTTGTACATGGGTGTTACAGTTTTAAGACAGTCACCAAATCACCTCTCATTTCCATGACAGCCAGCTTAGGACAAGATTTAGTTTTGAGTTAGAAGCTGAGAAGTGATTTAGTTCAGCCCACGTGCATTTTCATTATTTAAATAGATACAGAAAATTATAATGGATTGTTTTTGTAGATAACAATGCTTGCTGGATTTTTGATAGGGACTGTTTCTCTGAGGCTGACTTCTGCTGAGAATCTCAACATTCTTGATGTATTTACAAGTTTTATCCTTTGTTACTAGGGAAGATAAGATGATTTAGATTTCATTTCCTTGATATTCTTTCCTCACCCTAAACTCACAATAATGCTGAGCTGATCAGTTTTTTTTCTTTTTGTGCAATCTAGAGAAAAGTTGAGAATTTTCTCATTTCATGTCTTTCCCGCAGGCTTCTTGTAGTGACTAAAAGTGTGATATATTGCAAGACATTTTTATTGAGTGTTCTTGTCACACACACACCCCCAAAAAAAAAAAAAAAGAAAAGAAAAAAAAAAGAAAAAAATGAGATTATGAGTCTTCCCACTTTCATTTTTCTGAACTGAGAGGCTTGGATAGTGTAGATAATAGTTTGATTTTTAGATATTAATCCAGCCAGCAGCTGCTTAGGGTTTGCTGACCATTCATTTTCTTGTGTTTGAACTAGCTGAAACAAGATGAGTCAAAGGGAAGGCGAATATGAATTTTAAAATCCTTTTAAAGTATTGATTTCCAAATTCTAAAACCCAGCAAAAAAGATTCGATTTAGCAAAGCCGAACCAATGGTTTATTCTCTTGCATTCAAAAGCTTGGATTATAATTGATGAGCACACACACTCTGACCTGGGCTGGCTGCGGAGGTTATCTCCCCAAGTCCTTTCCTTGCCCCTGCTACCCTATTGTCTGAGGGTCTTGTGAGTCAGCTCCTGAGCAGATGCAGTTTATACCGTGACATTTTAAGGCAAAACAAAAGATTCCTTAATTCGCCTTCTGACTCATCGTGATCAAATGATTTGGGCTAATCTGAACCCTTGCTGAGGTTTTGCTTATCTGCTGTGTGGATTTAACAATCATAATGAAGTTGTGGGGTTAGCTCCTCTCTGAAAGGATTTTATGAAAGGAAATGCTTGCCCATATTCGTGTTAAAATGGATTCAATCTGCTTATTTTTGAGTCCTTATGCAAAGTCTGAGAAAATTCTACTGTTCGTTTGTGCTGATACAAGTCTAGAGGTGACGATTTCTGACATGCTTTTTGGTGAATGAGGGAATATTTCCTCAGCCTAGGATCCAGCTTCTCCAATGAAAATAAAATTTAACATACTACATTTCATACAGAGGTTGAGAGAATGTATAATGTAAATGGGAGATTTCTTTTTTCTTTTTTTTTAGAGGTAGTTAATGGTAAGAGGGTCAAAAAGTGGGATTAGGAACAGATGGTATTCTGGAGAAAAATTTACAGCAGAAAAATTCAGGACTAAAAAGTATAGTTGTTTTCAGGGTCTAAGTTTGAATTAATCACACGGCTGGTCTTTGAGATTTGAGTGAGACATATTATTATCTCTAGGAACACAAAAAAAAAATGTAGAGCCAAAATATTGAGGTTTTCTTTGTTTACTGCTGTGCTAGCCACAAGACTGCCTCAGTTCTCAACAGCAGTAATGCCAACCATGTAAATCTGAAATGCTGCTATTTCAATTTCCAAAGGAAGTTCCTCGTGCCCATGTAAACATATTGTATGTTATAAGGCCAGTTTTTCAAATGAGCTGCATTTATGTATTGTAACTTTTATGTAATGAGTTACCCTGGAAACACAATTAGGCAAATAGTGCTCGTTCTTGCAGCCTTTCCCAGCAGATAATTAATCACAATGAGAGCTGGGCCCCCAGCTACATGCAGAAGTGTATAGGGAATGTATAGGATAGTTTTTCATGGTCCAGCCTGAGATGAGCAGAGAACTCTCACTATTCAGAAAAAGCTGTTTAAAACAGTGTTTATTTCCTTTGAAAAGCACATATGATACTTTAAAGCTTCTCACATGTTATTGCCAGTATGGAGTCATCAATTAATAGTTCATAAGAAGAACATAAAAATGTAGCATGTTCTACAAGCTTCTGTTCTGAAATGGATTAATGACCTTGGGGAAGTTGTTCTTGGTTGATGTTTCCCACTGTATGCTGTATGGTCTGCATTTTTAGATGGTTTCCTTTATGGCATGTAAAGATTTCAAGCAAAAAGCAAACATGTTATTGATAAAATTTCTTTATCTTTTTTTTCTTTTTTATATAATTTAGTGGCCAGGTATTACCATAAAAGAGCCATATTTCTTGAGTTGTTTGCTATTCTGAGGATTTTATTGGAAGCAAATTGGGAGTAGGGAAGTATGGTAGAAAGCAATCCTAATTATCCAGGGTTTGGGGAAATGAATTGTGAAGAAAGACTGATCAGACATGGGCTGTTCCTTGGGAGAGGGGGCACGAGGGGGGTCCCCACAGAGTGCTAGAAGACCCTGAAAGAAATGTATTGATGTCAATAAGCAGCTTGAGATAGTGACTAATTTGAAAACAAGAGGTCATTGACTGAAACTAAGGAGGAGACAAGCAGATAAGGAATTCGGGCGGCATTTTTTCACACAATGGGTAGGTTAGGATATGGAAAAGTGAAAAAGCTGGGTCACAGAAGTACTATGCTACCAGTTTGAAAGCAGCTAGGCACATGTTTGCAAAAGGAACTTTATATACAGAGAGTAAAACCATTTCTTTTTCAGTAGCTAATCTCATGCAGCAAAGTGTTCAATTGACCAGTGGTAGTCTTTTTGGCTGTAAAGGGTACAATTTGGTAGCTGAAGTGTAGTTATTCCACAGTTTCTATAGCTGGGCCAGTTTAGTCACTTTTAAGGATAAACTCTGTTAAAGAATGAATCCATAACAGTTGCTTCTTTTATTCAGGTCGCTCCATGTACTGTCTTGTGAGAGCTTTACCACCTACATGCAATGTAAAATGAAAGTAATGTAAAATGTAGTTCTTACAATTTAATAGATTCATGTAGGCAAGCTGCTTCTGTGTCTCCTGGAAAGATAATGCGTATTTTCCAAAGGGGACTTCAAGATTTTTTTTAAGGCCAACTGAGGTGTGTTTTCATAAATGTCATTTTTGCACATCTTAACTTTGCACATCCTAAGTTTGTTCGTGTTGATTCATCGCATGGAGATAACTGCCTTTCAGGTATTTTACCAAGAGTTTCTGAAAAAGATAATAAAAGAAGCAAATTGTGTAAAACTCTATGGGAGCTGATCCTGAGGAACACCTATTAGTAGGAAGTAACAGCACATGCATAATACTTGCTCTGTATGTGCTTTGTATGTGTGTGTGTGTGTCTGCACATGCGTGTGTAAGTTGAATTTAGATGTATGCACTGGTATTTTCTAGAGTGACAATAGGTGATTATGGGATATTTTACCCCATATGGAATAGAACTCATTACCTTCCATTTCTTTAGCAATTCTTCTGTAGTAATTTAGGCATATTCATTTTACTTTTAACTTCTGGGGAGGGTGGAGGAATCTAATTGTAAAAGAGAAAAAATTCCTATAGTTTATAGAATGTGATGTGACAATACTCACACGCAGTGGAAGTGAGGAAGGATTGGTCCTCAAATTAGCATCCATTTGCATTCAGTTACAGTGAGTGGTTTCTGCATAGTTTTTCTGCATTGACCAAGGATATTAACTTAAAAACTGACATGTCGGCAGTGAATTTCTATTCCTGCAAGGCTGTTAAAATCAGTGTAAAACTTAGAAGCATTATTTTCCTGTATCATTTTTTAAAATATTAGACTGTGCCTAGGTCTTTCATCTTCAGTGTCACCCTCCTTTGGATTGTGTACTGACAAAGCCATATCACATTTGTACATTTATTACATGCAGTCTTCAAGTATTAATATAAAATGTGTAAACAAGAACACATTATGTAATGCATATATGTAATGTATACTCTGTGTGTGCATGACCGTCACAATAATTTTAATTATTTCACTTTTATTGCTTGAAGCACTCCCTTCTCCACTTACATGCTTGCTTTCCCCACTGGGTACTTCTGTTGAAGTTGGTTTTGTTTGGTTTTCTTTTTAATAAAGGTAATGAAATTTTAATTTGGGTTGTTGTTAGGTGCACAGAAGCACTTACGTATTTTGTCTGAAATTACAGACAGTTCACTGACTCAGGTGTAGGCTGGATCCATCCCTAACTACACACACATGCACACAGATTTTGTTCATCTCAAAGACTGAATAAGCTTATAATGAAAATGCCAACCTGAATACATTAATCTTTTTTTGTTTTCTTTAAAAGCTTTTCTCTTTCCATGAAAAGCATCAAAAGATCCTCCTGCCCAAGAGCAGACGTCCAGCAGCAGCAATCTGGATAACTACAAATGGAAATTTCTTTTATTTTTGTAGTTTCTACCTGATGGTCAGCTCCCTTTTTTATCTCTGATACTTAACAAGTGTTTGTAATTTAGTGGACACTTAGACAATGCAAGTTGAAGGAAGAAAATACTCTTGTTTCTTTACAAACAGCAGTTACTCATACGACACATTTTTCACTTCCATGGCCATCACTACACTATACTGCTGGTTTATCTTTTCACTGTGATTCCATGTTGCCTTTCTTTTGTGATTTCCCTCAAAATCACCAAATGTGGAGGTGAGGGAAATAGGGAAGGCTACAGACACAAAACACAGATCTCAAACACTGTAAGATTTAGCAGATTCTAGCATTTGTGAGCCCAGAAATGAAGAGCAGAAACTCAGCTCTTTTCAGCCCAGGTTCATTCCAGCTAACTTTAGACATATAAAACATCTAGTGTTAAGCATCTCACCTAACCTAGTTGTCTGGGTCTCCTCAGTCATCAAGGAGAACGATACACACCTCTGGAGGATAATTCTCAGGCAAATGAATTGCCCATCAGAGCTTACCCTCTCTCTCTTAGCTGTTGGGAGAGGAGATGACTAACTCCAATTCGAACTTCAAGGATGGCTGGAGTAGATGAGATGAGGTTGGGCCTTTGAGACTAAGCTAGTTAGTAAATATTACCATTTTGCCATTAAAACTAATGGTCAGTGAAGAAGTGGTGTTACACTCCCCCTAGTTATGACCCTTTTCTCTTTAATCAGATTGAGTTTGCCCCTCATATGGTGTGATTAAATGTTTTGCTGCGACATTAAGTACTCAATGGGGCAAACGCTCGCTGGGGCAGCTACACAAGCCTTCCTTTAGAAGCTGTCAGTGGGAAGCTGGAGGCGTGTAGGGCTTTAGGAGATGTGCAAATCTACAGCATATCTGTGCTATGTCCAGCTACATTAGACATTGGAAACAGCATGGCTGTGACAGTGTAATAGTCCATGAGTGCTGATTTACCCTCCTAACTCCCCAGAGAGCCCGCTTCTGTCTCTATACACTATGACAGACAGAAGTATAGATGGGTATGTTTGTGTATTAGGCTCCTGACAGACCTGGATCTATTTACTGTCTGTCCTTTGATCTCCATAGTTCACTGTCTATTCCCTTGCTGTGGCAAAGCTGAATGCAGAAAAGGGCCAGAAAATCCAGTAGTAAACCCAAGAAAGCCTCTTTGTCAGTCTTCACATGGGGAGGGAAGAAAGGCAGTGAAAAGCCGCTGCACACGTTTGCTTTGACCATGACGCATCAGTTTTAGACATGAGTCATGCAGCCATCACCCAAACATGACAAACACTTGTATTCTTCCTAAACACAGACACACTGTGATGAGACAGCTCGGTGTCCTCACTGGCACTGTGTTGTTTCCCCTTATTTTCTTTCTCAGGTGTATTTTTGCTGTTTCACAATATTGCAAATGAATCTTCCATTGCACTCCTGGCTGCCTGGGAATACTGAGCCATGCATGATCCCAGGCTAAAGGCTGCTGATCAGCAGCATCCTGCAAATATTAATTGGATCTTTTTCAGCTTCAAGCAACAGCAGCATAAAGAACTGTATTAGGGACTCTTCCTTCAAGATTTTAGCAAGCCAGTTTTTAATCTGAGCTAAGAAGTCTCTTTGCCCTTCAAGGCCTAATTCAAAATCTATACAATATAATAAATAAAAAAAGATGCATTAGGCAGGTAATATCTGACTAGAATGAAGCTGAATACATTCTGCTACAAAAAGAAAGGCATTTGACAGGTCATTTCTGTATTCCCCTAGTACTCCATTTTTTTCTGTTGGGATAAATGCTTATTCCCACACAGATCATCATCATTTCCTTAAGGAGAAATGGTGAAGGTGCTAAGGACCCCCCCTTAACAACTGCTCAGTATGACTCCTACCTCATATATTCAGTATTGCGATCACTTTATGATCAAGGAGAACAGAAAGAGGGCTGAGAAAGGTGCAAAGGGCATTGGAAGAAAAATAAGAGGATCTATGTAGGTCTTCACCTCTCTAGCGTCCAAGTACCCTATAATCATTAGTGGACTTGCTTTCATAACAACTCATTAGGTAGGAAAAAAAATGGTTCATTTTATAAATGATGGTGTGAAACATAGGGTGAATTTAATGATTTAGCCAAAGTGGTGCAGGAAGTCAAAGTCTCAGTCTGGAAGAGAACTGAAATCTATCTAAACATAGCCCCCTAATGACTAAGCCATCCGTTAGGATGTAACAAATTTATCGCCATTCTGCAGAGTTATAATCATGTCTTTTTGAGGATATATGCCAGTAGATCTGAAAGTTGCTCCCAACTAGAAAACTCCTTTTTAATTTAATATTTATGAGCGAAATGTATTTGTGAAACATTCACAAAGAAAACTCTTCGGTTTGGGTTAAAAAGAAACCCCCCACAAATAACTGCTTTGATGAAGTATTTAAGCATCATTTTATTTTTATAAATACACAGAAAATTCAGAGCATCTAGAATCTAAAATATTCCTTTTAAGACAGAGCTTTAATATAAAATTCTATCAGTCTCACAGAATCTACACTGCACTTTTCATTAGTACTGAATAAAATAGAACTTTTGACTTTGCTTTCAGTGTATGTTCAAGCCCATTACATAAAAATCTCAAAGATTACCTTAATTAAGCTAAAACTTCTCATGCATTTATATAACAAATGCTGATTGTTCATATAACTGAAAAAAAACCAACCCAGCACATTTTCAGATGCACAAACTCTGTAGTTTGCTGAACCTGAAAAAAACTTTTTAATGATATGCCTTCATTTTTTCTTCCCAGCTGATACATTTACAGCAGTTACCCCTCTTGACAAACATTGTCATATTCCTGTGCCATCACAGTGACAGCAGTACTGCTACAATGTGGAAGAGATCATCCTCCATGGAGTGTTTCTCGTGTGTCTTGTGTTTAGCAAAATAGGTCCCCTGCCATGGCTGGGAGAATGAGAAGAGAGGGAGGCCTTCATTATTATGGACATAAAGCTAACATTAGGTAATTCGCGGTGATTTTCAATATTGTGAGCTGCTGGTCACCTCCTGGAGCCTATTGCAGCAGAATTAGGCTGGGTCGTTATTTATTGCAGGAAAAAGGGGGAATTTACCCATGTTTTTATGACATGCTGGATACTCCACTTACACGACTGTCCAAGGGCAAACATTTTAACCCCTTGAGATCTGCTAATCAGGAGCACCAGCTGTTAAGTGCCAGCGTGCATCCTGCATTCATGCCTGCGGGGAGAGAGAGGGTTGCGAAGGATATGACCCTAAACTTCAGAAACCGCTTCTCTCCTTGGGGGCAAAATATCATTCAGCTTGCATCTTCTCTTGTTTTCTTTTAGTTTATCCAGTTAATGTTCCTGATGTGGGTTGCCGTGCACTCACTGTGAATGCTTCAAGCCTTTAGGAAGATGATAGTTAATTACTGAAGTTAAAATCTGACTTGCACTGGTGTGGAAGTGCTTTCAGAGGTATTTACTCAGCCAGCTCACTGAGCTGCTAGGGGCAGGGGAAGGCTAGCAGTATCTGGCTCACAGTGAATTACTGCAAATGCATGTTCTGTTTAAAAAAAAATAGCACATTGCACAGTCATTTCTCACAATACTGCTGGTACAATATTAGCTCAGTCTCACACTAAGTTACATTCCTATGTTCATTTAAAACAAGCAATGAAATCCATTGTGAAAAAGCCTGTCACAAACGCAACCCAAATTTATTCCCTGTAGAGTAAAATACAGTCAAAAGGTGAAAAGACAGTTCTTTATTGTTTAAATGCTTCTTCTTTTATCCCTCTCTTTAGCTTCTGAAACCAGTAGCAGACAGATATATTTTGGTGGGAAGAAAAGACAGAAAATATTGCCTTTTTGACATATTTTGTTTTCTTTTCCAAATGTCACTTGCTCTCCAGCCTAGTATTTTTAACCCTTCCTCTAGATTATTAGTTGTATGACAAAAAAGTAACGTCTGCATCTATTACTGGACTTAATAGTTTAGTAGCCTAAGCAAAACACTTCAAATAATGGGATATCCTTGGAATCAGTGGATCAAGCTCTTCCAGGTTTTGCTCTAAACCACTGCATCAAATTTAGCTTGTATGTGGGCTTTCCAGATAAGCAATATTTAAAATGCCTTAGCTGTGTGTGGATATTTTGCAGCCATCTCAGTAAGAGCATGGTTTGACCTTAATGTCCTTAGATGCAATATCCCTCTCTCCCCACGTCATGTAGCATATGCTGTATTTTTTGCCACCTGAAAAGGCTCAAAAGCATAAATAAAATGTTATTGGGCACTGTAGAATGTTATGCCATACTCTCATACTCCCAGATTAAAGAGAAAGCTCAGCATGGAAAGGAAAGTGTTGAATTTGTGTCAGATTTCAACAAAATAATTCCAAAGGGAGTTGAAAGTCCACGCTGCACTTAAACACTGAGCTCCTCTCACCTGTGAAGGCAGATTGGGTTACCTCCCTTTGTGCCTTGAAAGACTCTTTCTTTGTCTGTGACTGTCACCAGAAAACTTTCCGCAGACTATTGCACATGCCAGTGGTAGTGAGCTGAATTTACATAATACAGAAGCAGAGTAGCCTAAGCTCGAATAGAAAAAAGCCCTCATCACAAAATGAGATTTAATAGGGGACTAGCAATATATATTTAAACCCATTTATTTTAGTTACAATAAGGGAATAGATGCAGAACATGTAGAGGCCGAGGAGGAAGAGAGGCTTACTCATGTAGCAAGAGAACAAGTCATGCTGACTTTTTCCTATGCCACTGATTTAATCTCTTGTCCTGTAAATTTTCTTGTTCCTAGATGTTTTTCTTCTGAAACAGTGTCCTGTCTTTGCAGCACTAAGTTTCACTGATCTGTCTCTCTAGGCACTTATGTCCTTCCCATCACTGTAGTATCCACAGCATTCAGAGGTGGAAAAAAGGGTGTAGCAAACCAATCCACGTCTCTGCTTTGGATTGTCTCTAGCCCAATGGTACCTCAACAAGACTTGATCTGCTCTACTTTTCCTTAAAATTACCTATTGCTGAGGACATCAGAAATGCTTTTGGGTGACCTGCTGATCACAACCCATGGGCTGGGGACACTAGTCAGTAAAAACAGATGTTTTAGGGACTTTACTGACAAAACACTTCAGAACAAGCTTCCCATTAAGCATACTAGCCCACTAGTACTGTTCTTATGTTCCAGTGCATGCATATGCTTTGGTGTTTTGCTAAAGTAGGATTTTTAATCAAGTGTTGTTCATACTATTAGTCATGTCAAAAAAGCAAACATCAGTTCACTAGTAAATGCCTGCAATCTGTATCACAAAAATGGAGGAATTAACTCTTTCAAAGGTAAATTCAGAAGCCTGTCTAGCCATTAAAGAGTGTAACTAGGTCTTTTTGTGAACCTTTTCTGTTTTTGTCCTGAGGCTAGAGTATTTTCAAATAAATTTCAATAGAAATAAATTTTCAATAGAATTTTCAAATAAAGATCGTCCCTCACTGGTGGGGGGACATACATGTTCACAGTCATGGGTACTTGAGCCTGCGATGCAGTGGGAGGATCTCTGGGTTCATCCTTGCAGCATACACCTTGGAAGCTCAGGACTGTGGTTAACCTTGTCCATGGATGGCAGTGTCTTAAATATTTCTCATATCTTAATTTCTGAAAGGAAAATTCCTCTTACTTTGAACCAAGATGCTACTGGAATATGCTACGTTTATTTCCTGGTTATCAAATGAGGCTACGAGTGAGCCTGTAAAGCATGTGCAGTACTCACGTAGCTCTGCTTCCATCCACAGCTGTGGTGGAACAGGAAAATCCCACCTAATTGCACATGTATGTGTGAGATTAAACACGGAAGAGAGCTACTGTGTTACACCAGTGTTAGGGTTTGTGCAGAGGGTACCTTTACTGATGCTTTCCAGATGAATTGCCACTGGAAAACCTGCAACAGATCTAAGGTATAATTACTGTCACTGTTATCAGACTTTACAGCATACGTAAGTATTTATTGCTCTGCTCTGTTGTAAGGAGATTTGGGGGGTTTTCATTTTAAAATAAAACCTTCTATTTTTTTTCAAAGCTCATCCCTGTAAATCCCAGGGAGGGGTGGGGAGCAAAAGCCATACAATGCCCCAACCCATGGTAATTAGCAAAACTATCTGTCAGACACCATTTCTAAGTCGTCACTGTTATATTTACTGAATGAATTCATTCCATTTCTGATACAGCTGAAGAACATATTTTCATTGATTTGAAGAATACATTCCAAATCAATTATTCTTGTAGGGCTGATGTTATTTTTAAATAAAATTTCGTATCTTTTATCAAGAAAACCAGATGAAATCATTCACTGTTTGTTCCTTTCCTGAATTTTTTAAAAGATGGTGCTGAGCTATAAAGTTGAGTTGGGTATATGAGGTGCATGATGTTTACATTGATAGGAATCTAACTACAGGTAGACAAGCCCTCAAATTACAAGAGTTGTAGGAAGAGTGGTAAGTGTTGAGTACAAGTCTCCAAATTCAGTCCTGGGAACTGAACTAGTATATATTCTAGGTGTGTACAAGCTACATTGCAGCAGCAATGCTTTAGGTGCATGGCCCACAAGCTGGCCACTGAGAGCCCTGTGAATATTTGGGGATATTTAAATGCCTCCAGAAGGAAGTCCCAAATTGGCACAGGCTGGCACAGGAAATTCGTAGGACCAGGCAATGGGAAGTGGTTGTCAAATCTTTTCCAGAGCACACCACAGAGTATCCTTTAAAATAGAGCAGAGTCCAGAATTGTAGCCAATCCATGCCCTTGATGAACCATCCAATGATGAAAGTGAATGCACAAAAGAGGAGAGACCTGAGGTCAACACCTTTCCAAGCTCCTGAAGCTATGGGCCCACATCAGCCCTAGGAGAATGAACAGCCAGCCAGGGCAGTAGGGCATAGTGGAGCAGAGATGGGGTAGTTAAACTTGGGTTAGGATGACCCTCTGCCCATCTGCCTGGTGCTTTGGTACCATGAGATGTTCTTGCAAGATGCAGAAGGGAGCAGATACAAGAGAGCCAAATTCTGAGGGTGAACTTTTCACCTCAAAGGATTTCCAGCCAGGCTTCTACTCTTGAAGCTCATGCAGAAAGGACCAAAATCCTGATGTTCCCTTGATCCCTTCATAAAACATCAGATTCGGCACTTAAGGAAAAAGAGGAGGGTGGTCTTGAAATATCTTTCACTGGAGGAAACTGAGGAGGAAATCAGCATCTCCCTGTCCCCTTCAGTTCTCTAGTCTTTGTGGATTATGAGAAAGGCGTGAGGGACAAGGACTTGCTTTGATGTCCATAGTTCATGTACTAAACGAAAGCTCCTCCATGTGCATGGGGCAGGGAGCCAGTCCCACAGCAGTCAGGCTGGCTGTGCCTATTTCTCATGTCCTGGTGTTGCCGATGGCTACAGGGCAGCCATGTCCTGACACCTGGAGTAGAACCAAAAGAAAATGCCATAGACTGGCCAGGTGAAACAGAGACCACACACAAAGCTGGCCTGACAGGTCCTGAACTAGGAAGCCACAGACAGGTTTTCTGGATGTCAGCTGCAGATGACAAAAGGTCACCTAAATCTTGTTTTTACAGCATTAATCTTTATGTGGTTCAGGCCCTTAATTCAGTGCATACTCTTAGAAGTGACCAGGGGACACTCAGTGGCATTGCCATGACAGACCCTTAAGTTCCACAAAATATATTCTGCTTTAGGTGCAGAGACATTTTTAAGAATTTGTTTTTCTCTGGCTTCTCTTGAATTAATGTTAGTAAAAGGCACCCCAACCTCTTATTTTTCTATATGAAGACAAAAATTGCAGCTGCCTGCCAAGTCTGCTGAGAGATGGATGTAATAATTTTCAATTGGACTGTTAGCCCAAAGGGAACCTGATAGCAAGAGATTGACAGATGCAGCATGGATTATCTTGTGCTCTGAACTCAGCCCAATTTGTGGTTTGTTGCAGGTGCTAAAGAGATTGATATTGCTGCTACCCTGGAGCACTTGAGGGACCAGAGACCGGGCATGGTCCAGACAAAGGTACTGTCAATAAATCCACTGGGATTTTAAATACATTAAAGGTCTTTCACAGTAGTTATTTCATGACAGAAGAGAGAGGGTATGACCTAATTTAACGCAGGTCGCTTGCTGATTACTCTGTTTGGCTCCCTACCAACTGAGGTTTATTTATGCTGAAGATTTATCTAGGTTACTTTCTTTGGTGTTTACTGTTCTTTCTTGTAACATCTCCAGCATCTATCTTGATTACCATATATGAAGGACAGTCGAGACAACAATCTATAGCCTGCTAAGGAAAATGTGCATTTGAAAGAATGTTCTTGCTTTCATCCTGAACTATGGATTATTTTCTTAGAGTATCTGTGCTTAACAGTGCATGTAATTTTTTTTTTTTTTTAAAGCTTCCACTCATTAAAGAGAATATAACTGCTGCATTTGATTTTTTTTTTTCTGGAAAAAAGAACCCAAAAGTTTGGGGTTAAAAGAAATAAAGTTTTGCAGGGAATCAAGTAAATTTTAGTATCTTTGAACAGAAGAGCTTGCATCATGCCTTGTCCTTTATGGATGTAACACGATAACTATATTTTTACCCTTTGGTGAGATGAATTCCTTACTCTATAATTTGTGTAAGTTGTAATAGTTTTGACATTTTTCCACAATGCAAAACTTTTAAACATAGTAGCTGATGGTGCAGTTGTAGTCCCTTAAATTAGAAATGAAAGTTTCTATGATTAACAATTCCAGTGATGTATGGAATGATATTCTGGGATATTTGCTGCAAATTAAGAGCTGCAAATATGACAATTAAGAAACTCTTTCATGCCATGGAGATGAAATAAATCTGTTTATGGCCTTATAAGATATCAAATGATAGTCATAGTCCCAAACTGAGTAACAAGAGCAATGTGACAGCACTGTATCTTGGCTGGGCTGAAACTGATAGGAAATTCTGCAGTGTTTAGGGAGTTGAAATTGCTGAGGGGCAAAGGTGAAATAAATGTGTGCTGCAGGAGTCATTGGTTCATAACTTTTCCTGAATCTCTTCCCAATCATGTTATTTCCCACTAATACTATGGAAAATACTGCTGAAGAACAGCTTGGGGAACGTTAATTATTATTTGCCAATTAAGTAAGTGCATGAAAAATAAAGATGAGCCAGTCAAAACTAACTAATCTTTATCTGCAAGTAAGACATAAAATTGCACAAGTCTTTCTTCTGCTTTGATTATTCAGACTGGGAAAAAAGGCAAATAGCACACAGTATCCAGTGTTATATATATTTACTTTGAGGTAAGATGCAAGTCCTGGACTACTCTGCAAATGCATTCAAAGTATGTAGCAGCTCTGTGGCAACATAGAGCTCTGGTTCCAGTTTCCTTCTCAAGGCAGAGGAATTACGGCTTGTTGCCTTCAACAGAAGAAAAAACATCACTCCAGAACCAAAGAATGAGGTTATGTGAACAATTTCTCCTACTTAGCTCAGCAATAGTTACCTGAGTTCCATGAAAATCTCCCTCAAGACATGTTTATTCCCTCCAAACATTTGTCTGGAAGAGCTCCAGAAAACAAATGTATCCTGTGTTTTCATCCAGGATGAAAAATTTTCTTAGGATATTGCTTATCTCTCCTCTTGCTCCTTCTTCCATCATTGTCATTTTCTCAAAACCACCCAAATCACTTATTCAAGCTAATGTCTTGCAAATTATAAATATCTGGTTACATGCTAGCAATGCACGATCCCCTGAGAATTTTTCTGATGGATTTAAACAAACCCCTGTGCTTTCCCAACTGAATACAAATGAGGAGTATTAGACTCTTGGAGTAATTTAAAACGATGGATTAAAAGTCAGGTTAGAAATGCCAATTACAGGATATCCCTAGGCAAAATAAACACTAACTTCCTTCAGCAATGTTATTGTGTTTCCAGCAGGCAGCGCTCCACCTTTCCAATAGGCATAGGAAGGATTTGTTTGCAGCATTTTGTCTTCTGGAAGGGATCTTTAATTCAAAAGCACGGTATATAATAAATTGTAATGAAATTATCATAACGACATTCTGCAGTTCTGAGAAGCATAATTGAGGGTTTGTGGGTTTGTTGTTTTTTTTGCAGGGGAATCATAAAATAGAATTGATATGCCACATGTGAGAGGAAAAAGTAATGAAGGAGGAAGTGTATTCTCTGTGATGGGAAAAATATATATTTCCTTTTTTTCCTGTCTCCTATATCCTCTCACAATCTGTGATATTAGATAGATTCCTTACTGTGTTGTATATGCTACATGGACTCACTTTGTTTTCCTGGGAATTTTTATCCGTAGACTTAATGAAACATAGCCATAGCTATGTTTTATTAAGTATATTCTTGTCACCTCTGCATTATAGGTGAACTGACACCACAGAATGTCTGTCCAGCTCTGTTTTCTAGGCAAAGCTGGGATGTTAAAATTCATCTCCAGAGAGTCCTTGTATCTGCAAATAGAATATGTGAATGGCAGTGTAGCTGTACAAAACAAACAAACCGAGCTCCTTTTAAAATTACTGACATTAATTGTCTCTAACTGCAGCTGTCCTCATGGAGAAGTATGGAAGGTGTGGAAAGGCTTTTTCTGGGAGGGTAGTGATGCACATCAATGGAAGCTGCACTCCCTGCCTTTCACCTGGGTGTGCTATGCAGAAGGATGGAGGGGGAAGAGCTCAGCTGCACCATCCTTGACAGGCCATGTGCCCACACATCTCATGTCTGCTCTACTGTCCCCTTTACTGCAGTCAGTTTTGAGCTCTGGCTGTGCAGATTACACTTTGTAAATTGTTTTGCCTCAGTCATTAAGGTCACACCTCCTGTTGCTGAGTCCTTGGGCGAGGCAGACACTCTTCCTTAGGCTTTCTGAGCTGGTACAAGCACCCAGTTTGGTTCTCCCCAGCATGTCCAGTATATGCCCTCTCTGACCCTGCTGCTCTCCAGCTTCTCTCACACACTCATTGTGCCCCAGTTAAAATACAACTGATGCTCCTGGATGGCCCCCAGCATTCCCAGGATTTCCTTTAATTGCAGAGACCTTAGACAATGCAGGGAGCCATAGGCAGTCATGTACACCATTTTCAGTGCCTACTGATGATGAGTCCTGCTCTTTAGGGTGAATTGATTAAAAGCTGTTGGCTGCAGTCCAGCAAGTGTATATGGATGCCACTTTGACAGCACCAAGCAGACAGCAAAATTCTTGAATGGCAGTGTCGCTGAGAAATTATTCTGAGTTTTGTTCTGCTTTTTCTGCTCTGGCACTGCGCCCATCACTGCTTCTCTGAAGCATCTCCACATGGGAGATGACTGCATAAGACAAGGCAGAGAAGACTGGCACTGGATTGCAGGAATTAAGAGTCAGCTGCCTTTCTGAACTATGAGCTGTACATCTGTAGTTTGTTCTTTCATCCTTCCTGTAGATTTCTTCAGTAAAGTGAAACACTGCGGAACATTAATGCTATTGGCCCAGTGATTACTTTTGGGGGTGGCTGTATTCTGTAGCCATCCCACACAGCCCCTGGTAGCCCTAACTGAGGGGCTGGAGGTGCAGACCACCTATTTTCTAATGGGAGACACAGATAGTATCCCAGCAGTAATCTTGGGATGCTTTGCAGGGTACATCTCAAACCTGCATCCTAGGAGTCGATTCCTCAGCAGCTCTTGACCCCAGCTGGCTTACACTCTTGGAGTACTTCCAGAAAATCCAGAAATTTCTCCACAGTTCTGGTGTCTTTGAATTACCTGTATTTTGAGAAAACTTTCCACTGAAAAGTCTCCAACTCCAAATCACCCTGTCAGACATTTCAGTAAGCTAAATTACTAAGAAAAAATTACTTGCTTGGAAAATATAACACCTGTTAACCTTGAGGATTTAAAACTCCTTTGCCCTTCTGTAGGACTACACAGTTCAGGAGTGTGTTAGGTTTGCACTTAGAAGAAGTCGCCGTTCATGGCTGTGTCCTTCACACCTCTGCCAACCCAGCACAGAAGCATCTTAAGCATTTTGATGTTGAGGTTACTGTACATTAATAGCAGAGAAAAGCCTTCCCAAGCATTTCTTATTTAGGAGTGGTCTTAACAAAATTGAGTAATTCGTGGGTGTGGAAAGGACATTAAAAGGAGAGGCTTAAAAAGATCAATGACAGGTAAGCCAAAAAAGCAGATATTGTTCTATAAAATAGATATCAGGGGAGGAGATATTTATTCTAGATTCTTTCAACTAGAAACAGTCCTGAGAAAAACCAGTCTCTGCTTTACAGCATCTCACTTACTTCATATTTCAGTTATGTTACTGAGTTCCCATCTCTGTGTCAGAAGGAAATGGCTGGTGATCAGCTACTCCCAAACCCTTCTGACCATGCAGCAGCAATACATCATTGTGTCCCAATAGCTTGGGTTCTGCTACTAACATTTTTCTCCATTAAAATTACTCCGGCTTCGAGATGCTGTCAAACATGTTATATGACATCAATAATCCCAGAACATTTTGTTCCTTTCCATGGTACTGTACAGTTCATCCTGCATATTCATATTTTTAACAATGTCTTGAGGACATTCAGCTGCTTCTGGAAAGTGTTTTGTTTTATTATTCAGGGTGTGTGTTTGTTCTCTCCACAGGAGCAGTTTGAGTTTGCTCTGACAGCAGTTGCAGAGGAAGTGAATGCAATACTCAAGGCCCTTCCCCAGTGAGCAGCTCAGTCTCCCGAAGGTTCCTGCATCCCTTGTTTTCCTCATCCTCAGTCCCTGTGAATGTTCTTGGAAACCGTGACCTGACCTTAACTGTGTATCTTCTGTTGTAACCACATAGTGATAGGGTTCTAACCAACTCCTTTAGCTGGTGAAAGTTCAACAGTTAAAATGTGTATTCTGTTTTTTGGGGTTTTAAACAATTTTTTAAAAGTACATCAAAGCCTCGGATTAAGTGACAGAACAATCCATGTAATTCCTCCCACATCCTCGAAGCCCTGAATGTCACACTTTGAAAGCACACATTCATGTTCTTAATAGCAAATATACAATATTGTGGGTAATTAGTGCAGTCAATATAGTCTCAGAAAACAGTGTTCTGTTATATTTTGTAACTTCTCAAAGGCTGAATAAGCGTGAGGGCCTGAAGAGGATGGTGATTGTTCTCATACAGTGCCAAGCTAGAGCATGAAACAGTGCTGTGGGTGTGAGCAAACACAGGTCCAGGCTCTGACAAGGAGAGCTTGCACCTTCTCATGCCAGGCTTTGGCAAGCAAATGTTTTCTTAACTGTTGTTTACTTTTCAGCTTTGTGCCATGAGAGGAAGAAAATCTGAACTATAAGTAAAACAGGCTTGCACGGTTGTTGCAACTGGGGAGAAAACAAGTTGGTCACATTAATGGGAAGCCAGGGCATAATGAGCACCACTCTGACCATGTACCTGGCGCTGACAGCACAGAAAAGGAGAGCACAGACTCCCCTCAGGTGATGGGAAAGGTCCTGTCAGCAGTCAGGTAACTGTCCAGAGCTGTTATAGAAAGAGATTGTTGGTTTTATGGGATTACTGAGGAAGAAAATGGGATTCTCCTCTTTATATTTTTGCATTTCCCTCTGTAAAGCTCTGCTGTGCCATCCTTTTTAGCCAGGAAAGTGTACTTCTGTAAAAGCCTGGCTGAAGAAGAACTCTCCAATCTGCATTTTATGACTCTCATCGAGTTTGTCTGATCCAGGCATTTGTTGCAGCTTTCTGCAGAGGCTCTGCTCACTCATTTTTCTGAAAGACACCTATTTGAACTGAGCATGAAGGGGTATAGCAGCACAAATGTTGAATTTCAGAGATTCATGTATTCTCAAAATCCTAATGCCTACTGTTGCAAAGTAATGCTAAAATATGTCTGTAAATGGTTTGGATATGCAATCTTGCTTCTGTGAATTCACAGGTTTTGTTGTGGTACTCTTCTAAAGGAATTGACATTATTGATAGAAAGTACTCTGATATGTTTGAATGAAGGGCCTGAGAGTAAAATTACTGAAGGTACCTAAGTGATCTAGGCTCTTAATTTCATTTTCAAAAGTGAATACTTGGATGCTTTTTCATATGCTATCTTACATCTCTGTGACTAAAGAATCTGGGGTGCTTCTTTCCCAAAATCTTATGAGTGTTGTGTGCTTGAAACCATGTTAGGCTAGTTGTTTAACTTCAGCACTTGAAAATATATAATTGAATTTAATTTGGGAAGGGGAGCTTTTATAAACTTCTAATCAGTGAAATGTTAAAAATAACAGTATCACAGAGTTTTGCTGGCACAGATGTGATGAGCATCAATCAAAATCAACCATGTTGCAATTTTGTGTTGTAGGTGTGGATATTGGTGATTTCTTCTTTTTAGCAATTAAAGAGTTACTAAAAAAAAACAAAACAAAAAAAAGCAGAAGGCTTGTTACTTTTTGCCATACATTTTTGTATGCTTTACTTGATATATGCTGTTGCTTAATTTGTGCATCCCATTACTATAGCAGTGCAGAGCAGTTACTGCAGATGCCATCATCCTCTTAAGTACACATACTGTACATTAAGCCACATGTTTATTTTATGGCCTAAGCATTTTAGAGCTTTCCTAGCAATAACTAAAAAAACTAATGGAGTATAAATGAGAAAATTGCCTTTTTCATTTGATAATTTAGGTTTAACAGGATTCTTTTATTACTTTAGCTAACACAAAATTGGAGATCAGGGCAGATGAGATCAGTTTGAGCCGTATCAGCAAGTGTTTGAAGTAGATTTACTGTGAGCCACGTACTGCAGCTTTCTGAAAATACAGGTAGTTGTATGCAAACAAACTGTCCAAAGAATCAAAATTGGGGCATCCTAAGCCAAGCCCTCTGATTAATGGGTGAAATTATTTCCCAGTGTGAGATGCTGTGCCATCACCCACTGCCAATGGGCTAATGGGGTTTTACCACAGATTTCTGCCCTGGGATTCATTAGTGTTTGCCTTCTGACTGTCCCTGTGCATACCACAAATATGACTGACGAGCCTTTCGTTGCACTTCAGGAATATTTTTTAATTGTTCTTTTGCAAATATTTGCATTTCATAATAGCAATTTCAGGGTGATCCCTATTAATTCACAAGCAGCTAAGTGTGGGACTTCATGCTTCAGAGTTTATTTAGCGTAGATTAGAGGGCATTAATCTTCCCCAAGGCTAATGGGGCAGGAATGTGTTGTTTTATTCATCCTTGTAGACCAGTTTACACAACAGAAAGATGCAGTCTTACTCAGAGGGTTAGAGTATCCCCCACTGACCGTCATCGACAATCCTGTTATTTCAGCCATGTTTTGTACAGTTCTTCCACAAAGAGGTGCAAGGCTTATTCTGTTGACTGTAAACAACCACACAGAATATTTCATCTGTGCATAGCACACTGTTCACACCCCTCAATAAAGCCCTGTTTCTGGGGGTGATAATTTACTGCAGGGTCAATTAGTGAAACACAGGTTTCTGTTGCACCAGGGCGATCTAGAGGGGTCTGACTGTCCATTTCCCAGGAAGAGGCCAAAGCCATGGATGAAGCCACAGAGATGGATTTGCCATGCAGGGCAGGTATTTCTTTTCACTGCAGTTAACTTAATCCTTGTGGTCTGGCAAAGGATGTTATTTAGGCCAACCCCATGTCATTTGCACGGGACGCGGGATGCACCCCATGTTCACTATCAGGTTGAGTTGAGCTTCTGCCTGAAGACCAGGATCACCTGAGAGCTCAAAGTCAAATGAGACCCACCATCCTTCTCTGTTCAATTCTCTGCTGATCTTTAGTAAACTCATTGCAATTGAAGCTGGGGCTGGTGCCTGACGTGTGTCCACAAACAGCGTGTGTTTAATAGTAACAATCCTCACGTTCTTGATAAAGACAAATGAAGTGTACAGGTTCTGTTTGTGTGGTTGAATCTTCAAATGACATTTTAGGGGGTGACCTGCAGGAGGGAAATTTAACCCCACTGCTCAAAGTTTTCTTCCTCCCTGATCAGAGAGAGAAAGCCCTGTTTTCCCACAGGCAGCACACGCAGCTGCTGTCCCTGGGCAGGGCAGGGACCAGGGCAGACGCCCTGCTGACGCAGTTAGTGTGTCCAGATAGGAGCGACAGAAAGGTGGTTGTCACCAGAGTTGATAGTTCACAGGAGTAAAAGCACAGTTGCTCTCTCCAGCCTTTGCCCTTCCCATAACATGGGCTGGGAATTAGAGGGATGGAGGGGCAAGACAGCACCATTCCCCAAATCCTAGATCCCTGAGGTTCAGCCTGAGGCATAGGGCTGAACAACAGTGTGGGGTTTGCTGTTGGCTTCAGGTGTTTCAGGTGTGAGCTATAACCATTGCTGTTAGCCACTGCCATGGGACCTGCTGCAGCCCAGGTAACTCCCAGCCCAGTGGAAATCCTTGGCCAGGAATGAATTTCAGCAGAAAATCACAAATCCAAATCTCAATCCAGTAGCAAAACAAGCCAGATTATTTTTATAGAAGCTACTAAATGTTTAACACATTTCAAAATATTTTTAGAATCTACACCCATGACTAAACCTTGTCCCTGTCTCCAGCATGCATGCAGAACCAATCCCCATCCATCCCCAGGGGAATGACAGCTATAGTACCTGTAAGGAGTTCATGCTTTATTAGTCAAGTGGAACATTAATAAAACCTGGCCCACTTCATAATTTCCAGAATAGTCATTAATTAAAAAAACTGTTTATTGGAACAGAAAACAAGTATTTGATTAGCTTTGTTACAGAACAATAGCTCTCCTCATTTTTATTCTGCATATTTTTTCTTTCTTTAGAAAATTCTCTTAAGAAGCATTTGAGATAATTCGCTTTTTAAAACTGTACAGTTTCTATGGTTTTGCTTTTTAAATGAGAGTACACTTTGTAGATTTGATTATTCTATTTTTCTGTTAATATTACATTGGGCATTACGAAAGCATTCCCCACCACAGTGAAAAGAAAGTGATCCTGTTGGTTTATTGTAAAAGAAAAAAAAATAATTAAAACAAAATTGCAGAGCTGTGGCATACTCAATCCAATTCGAGCATGACTCTTTACTACTCTTCATTTACCACATGAGAAAAAAAATAAAGTTACACCAGCAAGATTTCATTTGAAGCTGTTCATGCATGCTGTTTGTACCGTATTTGATGGCATAATATTGTTTTGTTTACAACTTTTTCTTTCTTGTCATTCTATTATATTCTTTATATGTATATAGTTAAAAAAAAATATACAAAGTATTTTGTTCTACCTCTGTAAAAATCATACTTGTGAATAAAGTCACATTGTCTGTGGAGTATGGTATTGTGAATACAGCATTAACAGCTGGTGCTTTGCTTTTATTTGGGGGGTGGGAGCTGTGCCGATGTCTCTTGCTGGAGGGGTGGGGTCTGCCTACCCAAGGTGGGAACAGGAGGCTCACAGGTAGGGGCAGAAATGCCCTATTGATGGCTTGGATATGCACATTTAATCTGCTCTGAGAAGAGATTTCAGCCAGCTCAGGCTCAGGAGTGTGGCCTGTAAATATTGCACCTTACAGGGTTTTGATTGAGACAGATTCCTGTGTTCAGGCCAAAAGTGAAGCAAGCAAAAGAATTACTAAGTTACAGGGACCCTCCTTGTACTGCCAGGAAGTGGAAAAAATCACCTGGAGCCTGTGTCACAGAGTGTACAAGTTAACAAGCAGATTAAATGGTACCTGTTTTCAGGAAAATTAAAGACAGGAAAATATTTTTCGGAAGGAAAGGCTGGTGGATAAGACCATCACAAAAGGGCCAAGGATTTATAGTTTTAAAATAGTAGAAGTTCATAGAAATATTTGAACAGGTAACGGAAACTTCTCACTATATTAAATAAGGTTAAGAGAAATAAAGTATAAGGTTACCACACAAGCACAGAATACAAAAAAGTATTGGGGGGGATTCCTGGGGGATAGAAAATCATTTTCCCATAAGCACTGTCCATTATGTGAAGGTTTGGATCTTCCCATGAAATACCTACTGTTAGCTGTCAGAGCAGTCTTTGGGTTTAGACAGCCCTGGCATGGCAGTTTTCATGGTCCTGTGTTAAAATTTTACTTGTGTTTTTGAAGAAGACTTAAAATGTGTTTGCCACTTACCTAGAAATCACTAGAAAAATGTAAACAGAAATATGAAACCATCTTGGTCCAGCACCCTTCCTTTCCATCAGAAGAATCACATTTTACATTCTTTAACAACCTTGGTTATGTAGTTGCATGTTTTAATATCTGTGCCTTTCTCAGTGTAAGAAGGTGACTTTCATCTTGGAAGCAAAATATATGCACCATTACAGCTATTTTCCTGTTGGTGTAATTTAGGAGGTCTTTCATCTCCAAGACAGCCTTCTGAAAACTCTGGAAACATCAGATGGAGGACAAAGAGAGAAATGCATTTAACTGTATAACTACTGGAGCATTGTGAATCTTCTAGGTGCACCCAGGTGCACCATTCATTCATGCAGGCAGTGCTGCTCTGGCCTCACACTGCACAGGTGCACACAGCTGTAAAAGCAAGTGCTGATGGGATTGGTATTCCTGTTTTAGATGCTGAGCAAAGAACTGTGCACCCACAGGGAGGGGGAACAAGTAGGCTGGGTTTATCTTGGCTTTCACATAGGACCTTTCAAGCACTGTGTGCTTGAAACAACTGAGTCCTTGGGGAAATTCTTCTTAGGTCAAAAATTAATTTCTCCCCTTGAGAGTGCACCAGTTAACCCCCTATATGCAGGTAAATCAGCAATACAGACAAAGGACTCAATGTGGATGACCAGTCTAGGAGAGTCAGCCTTGAGTAAGGTTTGGGCTCTATGGCTGATGTACTGCCCTCCACCAGATTTTTCCTGCAGGAGCTTCGGTCACACTTCTCAAAGATCCAGGAATATGTTACTCCTATCATTTCCAGAATATAGTACAGGTGGGATTAATCCTAACCAGCCTCTGAGCAGCTTTTAATGGACTTCTACAAATTAACAACTTGTCATAAGCTTCCTTTGTAGCCAATGAGGAAAATAGAGCATTTTTAGAGTGTGAATTACCTGTTTTGGCTTCCACTTCACCATGAGGTGATTCATCCTATTCACCCCATGCCCTGAAACAGGGAGCATCAAAATTCAACTATGTGCTAAGTAAAAAAGCATTTCCTTTTTATATTGAAAACCAATTCCCTCAAAACTGCCTTGGATCACTTGTGAGAAAAAGGGAAGTGATTTCTCATTTTACAGACCTTGAATTTACAGACATCCTTATCCTATTCCTCCTTAGTTTCTCCTCTTCTACATAGATGACTCATTTCCCCTCTTACTGTGCCTTTGATCACCTTTGCTACCCTTCACCTTAACTAGTTCAATTCTGTTTCTACTCAGAGGTACACAGGGCCCAGGCTGTGGTCCAGTGTCACACAGTGATGTTTTTAGATATTTTATATTTTTTCCTCTTTTTTGGAATGTCTAATCTTTTGTTGTCCTTCTCCTGAGGTGGTGGTGGAGGGGGTGCTCACAGACACTCATTCGCAGCAATACTGAACCCTTTTCTTCAGGTCATCTTTATATCTTTGTTGTTAAGGAGATGTATTTTGTGATATGCATTACTTTATTACCAGTGATTTCATCTGCCACCTTCACAGTCCTACATTATCACAAGGTCTCTCCATGGCACTTCACAGCTACTTTTGTTTTTATGATGGTAGGTAATAATGTGTCATTCACACTCTGCCACCTCACTATCACCTCCTTCTTTTCCCTATTGTTTTTAATTGGGGAATCACCATCACTACAAAAATTGTCCCTTTCTTCACAACGTGTTTCTTAACTTTTAATCACTCATTAACCGACAAAAAGCTTCCCCCTAATGCAATGGCAACTCAGTTTCTGTAAGAATCTTTCATGAGACAGCTTTTGCCAAATGCTTTTAGGAAAGCCAAATACAAAAAAATCAGGCACGGTCATCGAACTCCCTGATTCCTTCAAAGTCTCTTAACAGGCTTTTGTGACACAACTTTCCCCCTGCAAAAGCCATGTTGCTTCTCCTTTCTCTTCATACCATCAGTTATGCAGGATCTAGACACAGGAGTGTGGATGCAGCTTACACAGTAGGACAGAGTAAAATAGCTTTGATATCCTTTTGGAGTCAGTGGAGAGCTACTGGATGGGCTAAAAATGGAGCTGTGGAGTTCAGCTAGTGCAACCCCCACTCAACACAGCACTTGGAGCACATAGATCAGGGTCATTCCCAGGCATGTTCTGAGTATCTCCAGAGATGCAGACTCCTGTGGGTCCTCTCTGTGAAAAATATCTTTTGAAGACCTCGTTAAAATTTCCCTTGATGCTGATTGCCAACGATCTCCTCAAAAGGAGATGCCTTGTGCATGCAAATCCCTCTCTAGGTTCGATCACCAAGGTTGTCATTTACTGTAGAGCACACTCAGGCACGTAGCACACATGGAAGAATTTGTATTTAAGTTCTTAATCCATGAGCTGAATTCCACCCTCTGGGCAGGATTCAGTGCTTGCTGGTGAGGGGTTGATGTCACTGCTGATGCTGTGGGTCCCCTGCCCAGCCTGCAGCACTCCTGCCAAACAGCTGAGTCTGAGGTCTTGTGGTTGTTTGCCAGCCCTGTGTTGGTGGCTTAAATCTCCTGAAGTGCCTCAAATGATGTTGAATGCCCAAATTCAGTGATCTGAATCCCACATCGTGTGTCTACTAGTTGGGTTCTGTAGCTTCTACCAAAATTGAAGGTATGGGAGGGAATTTAACCGGACAGCAGCTTCCCAGATAACCCACCACTCCAAAAGAGGCAGCAGCTTCTGGAAACTCTCGTTTTGCCATCAGAGCTGGATTCAGGGCAGAGCTGTGACTTCAGCAGTGTTGCCTGAGAGTGTGCTGAGCCCAGGCACGAGGTGCTGCAATGACCACAGCAGGGCACAGCTGGAGAGCAGCCTTTGTGCTGGGTAGCACTAAATGGCTTTGTTTACCTCACAGCCAGTGACAGCTTTGTGTGGGGCCAGAGGCACTGCTGCTTTCCAGCACAAGAGGGCAAAAAAGGGAAAATTGGCCAAAAGCATGAGTTCACATAAAATAAAACCTAGTGTACAGCAGTGTTCCAGTAGCACTTGTTTCTAAATGTGGCATCCATTTCCTTCATGCAGGAAGTCTGCTCCGTTTTCCAGCAGGTTTCATTGTGTTGTCCAAGTTAGAAATGTTTGTTCCTGAAGGTGGATATTACAATAGAGAGCATCAGCACGAGCAGTTCTTGAGGTGTTCCTGATGCTACACCTGAGCTGTTGGACAGAGGCCAAAGTGGACCCAGAGCTCTGTGATCCTGATAAAAGCATTGCCAAGGCTGAAAGGAAGCCAGAGCTCTGGTAAGAGGCTGAAGGGGAAAAGCAAACTTCCACTTTTTCTAGAATAACCTTTTGATTCTTTAAACAATTGCTTTCCATAAGCAGGAAGACACATTGCCTTTTGAAAAGGGAGATTGATTTAACATCTGGTGTGTCTAGCCATGCATGGTTGAAAGAGCTGGGTAAGTGACCTGACTCAGTGAGGTGCTCCTTGCAGAACAGAAAGTTTTCAGCATTGACTTTCTTACCTGTTCTACTCTTCATTCTAAGAAGAAACTGCATTTTTATTATATTTTATTTAAATATGGTAATATAGAAGCTGGAGTTACAAGCTGGGATCTGTTAGGGTTAATCTGAAATGAATTACCCTTCTGCCCATGCCATATATTTCCATTGGAAAGATCCTCAAAACAGGCAACCAAGCCAAACTTTGTTCCTGAGCAGTTAGGTAGGATTTGGCTTTCCTTACAGTTATAGCACTAAATGCTGAGCTTTTTGAAGAAACACTTAGATTGTGTTTGTTATGTTAAATTACCTTCTTCATCTTTTCTCTGCAGTTCGGAGAATAAAGACGCTGTAACAACATGATGAGCTAATGAGATGACTTGGGAATAAAACACTTCTTAATGCACTACTGGCTCATACACATCCAGGTATTTTGCTCTGGAAGATTTTGGTACGGGTCTGTTTGCTGAACAAGTCTCTTGCTTGGATTCTAAACTGTGCCAAATTCCTGCCCTGCTCAACTTACACCTCCTTTATCCTCCACAGCCAAGAGGCCAAATGGAGATGGATGCGCTTTGTAGGCTGGTCCCCCCTCTGACAGGGAGGTTTGAGGCACAAGAATAGAAACCTTGCAGGAAAGATGTGGGTGCTTGCTCTGCAGCAGAGAGGTTACAGCAGAGGTTCCCATATCATCACGTTCACCAAGGAATGGACTGGATGGACATCTTTGTAATGATCTGCCAGAGCTGTCATCTCATTGCTCAGCAAGTTCCAGTCTCTAATAATCTTGTTCTTTGCCACAATGCCGTGCCAGCTAGCACGCTGTCCTGGGCACCGGGCAATCTTCTGCCTGCTCCGAACAGGGGTGGACGGAGCCGACCACGATGCAGGAGGGCAGGCGAAGCTTTGGGTCGGGTTTGCCTTGCCCACGGGTGGCAAAGGTGCGAGAAGGGGGTAGGAAAAAGGCGGAGGGACTTCTCCGTGGGGGAAGGGGCTTATTAGGGAGCAAAATCCACAGAGAAAAGCCGAAGCCCCGTGGCTTGCAGGGAGTGTTGTAATTCCACGGTCTGAGCGTGGCAAGCACACAGTAACCAAGGGAACATCAGCCAGGGGATGTTACCAAGGCAGGGAGAAGGGATTACAGCAAACGGGAGAAGGAGTAGGCGGGGAGGAATAACAGGGACCAATTAACAACTGAAGAACTCTTTGGAAATACAACCAAATATGACAAATAAGGGGAGGAGAGGGCTGCGGCCAATGATAAGGCATGGATTTGTGTATTTTTCACAGCCTTTTGAATGCTCAGGGCTTTTGGCCTTGGGCAGCATCAAACCAATGGACCTTTGGGTCCACTTGATCCGGCTGACCCTGGCTTTGGCCATGGTTCACCACAACATCTCTTCTCAGTAAAAAAAATAACACATTTTTTGTCAGAGTTGTAGGTATTTACCCTGGGAGATCTTCACAGATCTTTTTCTGCATCTAACTTGCTTTTCTGTAAGTTACCAACCCAATATCTAACATGCACAGAACCACATAAATGTCCATAAAAGTTCTTTTTTTAGAAGAATGCTGGCTTGAAAAAAGCTTTTTCAATTTTCCTTGGTGATTTCCAGTCCTGTAAAAGCAGGACTTATCTAAATGGCAGACACAAGCAGCCCTGCCATACATAACAAATGGTGGTCTGCCCTTCTAAAGCAGACTCCTGTAGCTATATATACAAGTCTAGCTGCATCTGACCAGTGTGAGTCTCTGAGACCATCACATTTTAAATGTTTCTTCAGAATAGATGGCTGATGCTGCATGAGTTACACTATTTATAATGTATGCCAATTAATTAACAATTTAATGCTGGCTGAAAATGCCATTATAGCTTTTACTTTCAGCTTCTGTGAAAGCTCATTTAATATTATTATTTTAAGTCAGAGAAAAGTAATTTAATTACTTGTCTGAGTTTCCCTTTAATGCACAGTGAGATATAGAGGGTTGGGCAAGAAGGAAGGGAAGCATCAGGATAAACTTGATGAACTTCTCCTGCCCATATCCAGGGTCAGGGAATGCACTGGCAGGTTAGACCTTCCAGGAGACAAGAGGTAAGAGCACAGCAGTGCTCACTAACAGATATTTTTCTAAACCCTCTAATAAATATTCACTTACACACACGCACACTTTTCTCTCCCCATTCCATCTGCTCCCCTACCCTCCAGTAAGCAATGTAGGTGTAGAAGGTGGGATTTGCTTCCTCTAATCCAAAGAGCTAAAATTAAGTGGTAGTCCCAGATAATCCTTTCAGCTTCCTTCCAAATCAGCAGAGAGAGAGAAACAGTGGTAAGTTACTTAGCCCAGAATTATCTGTGGGCTAAGAGCAGAAAAATACTATTCCCAGTGGAAAATACAGACTGGGCATGATGCAGGCAGGACATTACTGAAATAGCCTCCCTTGCAGAAGGAAAGCACCATGAGATGTGGAAGGACTCCCCCCTGGCCACAGGCTTTAGGTCTCCCCTGAAAGTTGCCATTCCCCAGTGTGTTCAGGGCTCTGATCAGGGCCACTGCATCTCCTATGGGAATGCTGCACTGCCAACAGGCAGCTGCTAGACCCAGATCCCACAAATCCTCCACTGCCAGGAGGACAGCAGCACAGAGCTGAGTGAGGATTGCCCCTGCATAGGCCAGATTTGTGTGAGGATTATGAATAACTGGCACTTTGAAGTTACATGGGAAAAAAAAAGACATTTATTTTTCTTTTTTTAGCTAGAGACTCTAAAACCAATACCAGATGGTGTTCCAGCTCTTAGGGCTGCCCCTTGTGCTGTGACAGAGGTTTGCTCTTCAGCCATCTTCACACTTAAATTTGACACTTACCCATGATGAGGGTGAAGGTGGTAGGCAGCAGCTCTGGGATCCTGAACCAGAGCTGAGAAGCTGCCCTGGCCTGGTGTGAAGTGGCTCAGGAATAGATGGGGGTGGAAGGCAAACTGTCTTTAGCAAAGTTCAAAGCCATCTGGGGGATTTTGTGGCCATATGGGTTAGCACCTTATCCATGCCAGAGATGCAGAATAACCTCCTGGCCCACAGTCCAGCCTTCTTTTCACCATGTTTCAGCCAAAAATTCACCCTTATTCAACCTTTTAGTGAAGGGTGGGGGAGCCTATTCCACTCACTTTGTGCCCAAGGTGAGTCAGTGAAGGAGCTTTTGTGCTGTAACAGGGTAAGCAGCTCCTGGTCTGAGAAGGGACAAAGGTGTGGGGTTTTCCACTGCACACTGAGGTTTCTCCTGACCTCAAAGGCTCTGAGACAAGAGAGCAGCCCTTGAGCAGAATAGTGTTGGAGCCAAACAATGGTCTGCCCCCTTACAGAACCAAACACAGGAGGAAGGAGAGACCAGCACCAAGGAAATTGAGCAGGGATTTCTTTCCCTGCTTCATCTCAGCATGAGATATGCTGATAATGGCATCATTTTGTGAATGACAAGATCTTCTTCCCCTAGAGAGAGGGGCATAAATTCATTAGCCAAGCAAAGGGCTCAGAGGTGAATCATGACAGGCCTGGTAATCTGATAAAAATAAATGTTTCCTTATTAAAATACAAATGGAAAGCTTTATTATCGTTATTTTAAAACCCCGTCTTCCCCACTGAAAGGCCAGCAGGTAAAGGATGTGGTACAGATAATTTTTGATGTCTCTGGGAAGACGTGAGCTATGGACAGGAGGGGACAAGACAGGTTTGCACTTTTCACCTGGCTGGTCTGGAGACTTTACTGCTCCTATTCCTTAAATTCCTTCCTGCTGCCAGGCTACTATAATCCAGTCTAACTTTCCTTTCATATTTGACTTAACATCAGAAGCTCTGCTGTCTCTGAACATGTTCTGGCACTTGAAGGGCAACCAAATGAATTTGTAGTGCCTTGCTAACTTTCTTTCTGATATTTTTTTCCCTAAGCTATGCTCATTTTTGAAAATGCATTCTGTTGACCAGTTGCAACTAATAGGACTGTGCCTGTGACTTTTGACTGCAAGTTTGTGTTGGTTTCTCTGGTAACACAGTGTTTTCCCTCTGTGGACCATACCTTGCAACAGGTTTTTACCTGTCCAACTATCTCTGGAGCTGTTTTAGAGACATACATATCTCTCACAGATCTAGACATAAATAAACAACAGCAAAAAAAATTACAATTAAGAGCACAGCTATGTGGACAGCCAACAGATGGATAAATGTCCCTCCAGACATTTGTGCTGGATAAAATAGCATCGCAGTACTCCTACCAGGCACATGTTGACTTACTCATGGTTGGACATCTATAATTTTTGATGTAGGAGACGTCCAAGCCCTTCACCACCATATTGGCTCTCCTTGGAGTCATTCTGTGTCTGCTAGAATCCCTGCACCTGGTTGGCAGCAGTGCCTCTCCCACCAGTTCCCTCCAGTGACTGCACCAACACAAGGTGGTTCTAACTGGTAGGAAAATGCAAATCTGATAGAAGGGTAAAAGATGGAAAAGTATGGGTTGAGATGAAGACATTTTCACAGGTAAAGCAAAAGCCACACCATTTGCAAACAAATCAAGGAATTAATTTACCACTTCCCATGGTCAGGCAGGTGTTCAGCCATTCCCAGGAAAGCAGGGCTCCATCATACATAGCAGTGACTTGGGAAGACAAACACCATCACTCCAAATGTTCCCCACTCCCTCCTTCTTCCCCCCATGTTATATACTGAGCATGATGCCATACGGTGTGGGATGCTCCTTGGCCCAGCTGGGGCCAGCTGTCCCGGCTGTCTTTCCTTCCAATATCTTGTGCACCTCCAGCCCCCTTTGCTGGCAGGGTGATATGAGAAGCAGAAAAGGCCTTGGCTCTGTGCTTGGCCCTGCTCAGCAACGACAAAAACATCTCTACATTATCAAAGCTGTATTCAGCACAAATCGAAAACATGGCCCCATATGAGAAACTGTGAAGAAAAGTAACTTTATCCCAGACAAAACCAACACAGAGATCCACTTTACACCATCCTCCCCTTAATTCATTGTCTGACAGATGCATTTACTGGGCATTTATATTTATTTCTTTTTTTTCTAAGCATTTAAGAGAAGCTTTGGGTCTCACTACAGTACTCACTGCTTTTGGAGCAGGCAGGATGAAGACCTTTATTATTCCACATCCAATCCTGACACTGCCTAGTCCCACAGAAGGGGTGTTAAGGGCTTTATCCCTACACAGCCATTCCACATAAGTGGTCAGGTTGGGGACACTGGACTCTTCTGTCCCACCAGCTTCTGCCTACATCCCACATGCTCCAGTCACTAGACCAGTCCTTTCAGTGCTCACTGGGACAGCCTAGGCTTGTAGATGCTACTTCCTTTGCAGTGTTGACTGCAAAGGAAGCTGGAAAATCACCCCTGCCAGCTCCAGGGACCGAAGTCCTTTGCCTGCAGCACACAGAAGGGAGCACTTTTAATAAAGCTGACAGGACAGTGCCCTGACAGTGGACTGCCCTGTCTCCAAGGGCAACCCACCCTCCTTCACTGGCTGCACTGTGGGAGGTGTTCACACCAGCTTCTTCATGGGTCTAAATTACAGGTCTAAATTAGCAGCCTGAAATTATTTGCTCATCAGTAGTTAAACGCTGGACCCCATGACAAAGCAAACCTGCTCCCATGGCGGCAGAGGAAGCTGAGATCTCACCTGCAGTATTTAACCCAGACATCAAATTTTGTGGGAACACTGCTCCTCTCTCAGAGGGAGGTGAGCCTGGGCATGTCCCTGCCAAACCCCTGACCAGGTCATGTTGGCTTGGCCAGCCTCAGTCCATCCCCAGGGAGCACAGGAGAGAGGCAAGCTACACTGCTGGTTATTAGAGTGGGAGAATGAATAATTTTCACAGGTTCAGTTAGGAGCTTTCAGACAAATTGCTGAGACATATCAAGTGTATGTGGTGGAAGACTAAAAGGTGAAACTCTGAAAACATGAAATTATTCTTGCTCTTACCTTCCCTGGGCCTTATCCAGAAAATGCTTGACTTGGCTTTTCCATACAGTACTATTGGTTTCAGGAACAATGTTCACAGCGTGTTGTATAGAGCTGGGCCTTTATTTTAGCCATCTGCATTTCTCCTCTAATTTATTGACTTCTCCAGTTCTGATGATTAGGTCAGGCAGTGTCACATGCTTCAAGTACCAAGGCCAATTAACACTCTTTCTGGGTGACCAGGATTGCTGATCGATTAAGCTGCTCCGTCCCACTGAGATTCCTTGCTGTTGCAAAGGCCGGCACACGGTCATATAAAATACATTGAAATAGAATTAATGAAAAGGCAGGCCTGAATGACAGCTGAAATGTTTTTTTATTTCTGGAAGGAAACCAAGGAGGGGATTATTGGACTCCTCTTAGTTGGAAAGAAATAACAGCTGTTATTAAAAGAAGGCTTTCTGGGGACGGGGGAAGAATTCAGTTCAGAAAAATGGATAGAACCAGGTAAAATAATCTCTGAACGAAATAACCCTGTTCCTTCCAGAAAATGGTGAAAGTGGGAAATCATAGCAATAATAAAATTGAGGCTTCTTCTAAAAGATACACACATTTAACATATTCCCATGTACCCAGGAAAGATGTGTTTTTAAACAATATTCCAAAGCTGTATAGTTCATGTTCCTCAAATTTTTACACACCAAATGAAAATGAAATTAACTGAGTGTAACAAGGTACATGACCTTGAAGAGGTGTGCTTACAATATTTCTTTTTGGACAAAAAAACATTCCAGCTTGCATGATATTAAGAGGGACAAGTCTGCTGGATAGCCTTGCACTAGGTAAGAAGGGTGGTGAAGAAATGGAGAGGGGGTTTTGCTGCTGGAGGCGACTCTCAGCCCACATGGTACTGTGTCTTTCTGGCAGTGGATCAGACCAACCTGATCTACCACCAGAGACACCCCTTGGACATTGATTCATTTTTTCTTGCTCCTGAACAGAATAGGTAAAAAAGCAATCCACATCATTGCATAGAAAGCAAACTCTCATCATTTTTTCTGACTAAATACTTCAGAAGAGCACTGGGCATTTGCAGAACTAACACTTCAATGCAAGTGAAACTCGAATGAATAGCAGCACTTAGTACCAGCCTGCATCAGAATCATTGACTCATGGAACAGTCTAGTTTGAAAAGAGCCTTCAAAAGCCCATCCCCAGTGCAATAAGCAGAGATAACTTCCACTAGATCAGGTTGCTCAGAAAGCCTGTACAACCTGACCTTTAATGGTTCCAGGCATGGGGCATCTACCACATCTCTGGGCAACCTGTGCCAGTGTTTCTCCACACTTACCACAAAAAATTCTTCCTTTTATCTGGTCTAAATCTATCCTCATTTTTTTAAATCACTACCTCTTGTCCTATCACTGCAGGCCTTCATCTCAAGTTCTTATCTTTCTTATAAGCCCTCTTAGGTACTGAAAGGAGCTCCAAGGTCTCCCTGAAGCTCTCTCTTCTCCAGGCTAAACAACCCCAGCTCTCTCAATCTGTCTTCGTAGGAGAGGTGCTCCAACCCTCCGATCATTTTTGTGGCCTCCTCTGGACTCACCCCAACAGGTCCATGTCTTTCCTGTGCTGGGGATCCCTGAACTGGACACAGCACTCCAGGTGGGGTGTCACGAGAGCAGAGTATAGGGGCAGAATCACATTCTTTCACCTGCTGGCCATGCTGCTGTTGATGCAGCCCGAGATACAGTTGCCCAGCTGGGCTGCAAGTGCACATTGCTGTCTCATGTCCAGTTTTTCATCCACCAGCACCCCCAAGCCCTTCTGGGCAGAGCTGATTTCAATCCCGTCGTCTCCCAGGCCAGACTGATGCTGGGGGGTGCCCTGACGCAGGTGTAGCACTTTACACTTGCCCTTGTTCAATACTGCCAAGTTCCCATGGGCCACTTCTCGAGCTTGTCCAGGTCCCTCTGGATGGATCCCATCGCTCAAGCACGTCAAGCACACCACTCAGCTTGGTGTCACCTGTAAACATGCTGAGGGTGCACTCAGTCTCGCTGTCTGTGTCACTGGTGAAGACATCAAATAACACTGGCCCCAGTACAGACCCCTGAAGGCACCACTTGTCACTGACCTCTATTTGGACATTGAGCTGTTGACCACCACCCTGTGACTGTAAGTATCCAACCAATTCCTCATCCACCCAAGAGTCCACCCATTAAGTGCATATCTCTCCAGGTTAGAAAGAAGGATGTTCTGGGGAACCGCATCAAAGGCTTTATGGAACTCCAGATAAATGACGTCTGTAGCCCTTCCCTTGTCCACTGATGGAGTCACCCCATCATAGAAGGCCACTAGATTGGTCAGGCAGGACTTGTCCTCGGCAAAGCCATGCTGGTTATCTCAAATCACCTCCCTGTCCCCCATGTGCCCAAGTAGGAGGATCTGTTCCACAATCTTCCCATGCACAGAGATGAGGCCAACAGGTTGGGAGTTCCCAGGGTCCTCCTTTCTACACTTTTTTAAGATGGGTGCAACATTTCCCTTTTTCCAGTCACCTGGGACTTCACCAGACTGCCATAACCTTTCAAATATCACAGAGAGTGGCTTAGCTGCTACATCACCCAAATCCCTCAGGACTCTGGGATGCATCCCATCAGATTCCATAGACTTATGTACATTCAGGTTCCACAGGTGGTCACAAGCCTGATGTCCTAGTACAGTGGCAAGGACTTTACTCCCATAGTCCCTGTCTTATGGTCTGCTTGGGAGGTTTGGGAAGAGAGGTTGCCAATGAAGACTGAGGCAAAAAAAAAAAGTTCCTGTATGTTTTGAGTTATCCACACAGAGCAGAGCCAGAGCCATGGTAGAGAGGGAAGCTGAACCACTGGATGACAACAGCTTTTATCAGCTTTTTCAGGTAGCTGGAGCCCCAGGCCTCTCAGAGAAGCTCAGCATAGGCACTCTAGCACATTTCACATTAAATGATACTCAACTTTCCATTTTTTTTCTTTTGTAAACTGCCAAGAGATAATTCTCTGACACTAATGCGAGCTGAGCTGGCCCTGCAGTCTGCAGCCTCTGAAAAAACCATTTGGTGAGAATGCAGTCAGAAATGGGGCTTGGTAAAGGCAGAGCAAAGCTGGGATGAAAGGCAGGCAGAGGGTCCAATCTGCAGAGCAGGGCTCTGGGAGCACCAAGGTGGGAGAACACAACACAAAAGACATTTGGATTTTCCTTTCAGTTGAAAACTGGTATTTACCCAAGGGCAGCCATGATGTCCCAGCTCAGGTTTGCACCCTCTGTACCACATAAACCCACCACAAGCTCTGCTCCAAAGGTTAAAGCCTAACTGCACAAAAGACATGAAAGTTAATGATGGAAGGAAGCAAATTATTACATTACTTGAAGGTAATATAGAAAACCTGAAGAGGTTCCTGGGCTGACAGACCGGGTTTGTCTGGCAGAACATCCTTCTGTGGGAAAAGGTCCTGTTGACTCCTTATCCTGGAATTTTCATGCATGGCAAATCCTGTCTCAGCCTGGCTGAAGATCTGACAGGCTCTGCATATGCAGAGTATCCTGTTAGCACCACTAAAGATTTGGATACAACAGACCCACACAGGACATTGTGAAAATGGGATTGCACTGTCTCCAAACCTTCTCTTGGGTATGTGCATGATTTCCCCTGTGATCTGCACCTTCTGGCTCTTTGGGCTGGATGGTCTCTAATGCCAGTCAATTCATCAGCTTTTTGCAAAAGAGAGAGTAATTTTGGAAAGCTGAAACATGGTCTTAATTAACATGCTATTGTGGTTAATCTGTTTTACCAATCCCTTAATGCAGAGAATCAATAGTTACAGACATCAAAGTTGATGACTTTCCTCATAGGAAAAGAAAAATCTATAAAACATAGATGGTTACACTTCTCAAAGCTGCAAATTAAAAACAATGAGTTGCACTAAACCTTACACCAAGGTGAAAGTTGCTGATATTTTAACTAAGCCTACAGCTGGCTCCTGGGCCAAAATTATTACACAGCCCTTTCAGGAGCAGGAAGACTGAGACAACTGCCTTCATAACCTTCCTAGCTTGAATGGTACCTCAGTACATTACTTGGTGGATTTACAAAAGCAGTATTTTTCTTAATACAGGGCAACCAAATACAACAAATCTTTCAGATTTGTTGAGAAAAATTTACCAGACACAGTGTTAAATAGCCTTGCCTGACTTTTAAAGTGATTGATGAAGGCCAGTGTGAATAATAAGATACTTAACTGTCAAAAATTTCTCTGCCATGGAGTATAATATTTTTTAATTTCAAAGTATGCAAGAAAGTTGTATCTTTGCAATCATTTGGCATCTTCTTTAATATTCGACAGACTAAAAAAAGCCAGAGACCTTGCTAAATTCCACCTGCTCTGGAGGAGTGGAAACCCAGCCACTGGGGGTAAGAGGTTTGTCCATCTTTGCAGTTGGTTGCTATGTGGTCTAGCTAAGATAATTAGTTCTCAAATTCATCATCTGTATAGGGTTTGCTCCTTTGCCTCTGGCAGATATGGCCACATTAGTTAGTGAAATGTTTTTAAATGTTTTCTCATAGCAGATTTTATGCAAAAAAAGATTTCTCTTGGCCTTCACAGAATATGCAGGGATTGAGGTTTACTATCTGTCTAACCACATATAATTTTACACTTACAATTTATTTAAATTTTTTTCTCTTTAGATCTTCTACAAAAGGCTAAAACAATACCCCTACTCCTCAGACAATCAGAATATTGGAGCATTTACTCTAGGGAGGAGTTGTAGTTCTGACTCTGGGAAGGCAAACAGCCATTGTCAAGCAACTTGCAGTTTCAGTGCCAAAGTTTTGCTGCATTCCTTGTAGCCTCCCTGTGTGCAAAGGCATTTCCATTAGGTACTTAAAGGTCCATAAACGAAGACTTAATCTGGTAGGTTCATTTATGGGCATGCAATGGGACACAAGGTGCTTTATGGTGCCTTTCCTTGACATTTGGCAGTGGCATGATCCATTTTGGTGTGAAATCACCAGATCAGAGCACATCTACCACAAATATCTGGGCTGTAGCAAGCAGAGATTCTTCTTATGTTAGATACTTCACATAGAAATACTGACATTTTTTAGCCTTTAAAGATTTTATATTTTCCTTGGAGAATAAATTTTACAGAGATGCCTAAAAGCAAACCAAGAACTGAGTAGAGAGCACTGGGTAAGTGTAGTAGTCAGTCCCTGCTCAGTAGAGCCTTTGCAGTCTCAAATACCATTGTTTAAGCCTTTTTTTTCAGCTGTTGCTGTTTGAACATGGCTTTCAGTGAGGAAGCTGAGCAAACAGGTGCCTCCTCTGTAAAGGAAAAGCAGTTTTGGGGGTCTCAGAACCTCTGGGCAAATAGCAGAGTTCATGGTTGGAATTCTTGCTGCTGCACCTGGGGCATTCAAGTAACAAAGCTTTCAGTGCCTGACTGCCTGAGGAGGCACACAGGGTGAGTGAGGTGCAGCACCACAAATCCAGGTATCAAAGCAGACCCTTCACTGCACATCTCCTGTTATTTCAACTTCTGTGTCAGAAACATTCTCTCCCAATTTTCTTGTAAATCCTGACTGCTCTCGGCCTGAGTTGGTGATTTTTCATCTTTTGAGTAGGTCCTGCCAAATGTGGTGAGTTTTACTGGACTTGTATAAGTACCGTGGTTTTAGTGAATCTTCAGTATGGTGTGCCTTGATCCTCAGTGTTATTTCCTGTGCTCCCACAAAGACTGATGTCATCATGACAGCATCTGAACAGGGAGTCCCAATGGTTTAGCTTGAGGCACTGTGTTTTCACTGGGGGAATTACAGATGTTCAAAGTGGAAAAAAAAAAAGAGGAAAAAAAATTAGTTAAGTATCATTCCTCCTGGCACTAAGCAACCAAATTCCCAAAGGATTTTTGTAAAGCATCCCTCATAATATCCATCTCTTCATCTGATTAAAACCTCTTCTTTGTTTAAAAATAAGTCTTGAATCCTTTCAGTTTTCTAAAAATATTCACACTTTTAGCTGAGATGCTGCTAATTGGTGACAACTTTGTATTCTGAGTCTTTCTAGTTTCTCATCAAATATAAGAGTCAGGCTTCACTGATTCTTTATGCTGATGTTAAAAGCTTTACACAATGGAGGCACTTTCACTGTTTTTTGAAGAATAGAGCTTGTTTGGGTTTTTTTTGCTTAATGTGCATGGAATTTTGAAGGTCATCTCCTCCTAAGGCTTCTGACCTGCCTTATTATTATTGTTTTCATATGTTTCTGTTCTCTTTCTCTGGCATCCTCTTGATAACAACTGAGAGTAGATGCTGTGTATTTTTAAGGTCTGCTGGTGAAACAAAGTCACGTCCACAAATAATTGAGCCCAAATCCAGTGCTATAATCCATGTGGGCAGGATGCAGATCCATTAATTCCATTAGGACTCCGTGTGTAGGACAATCCTCTGAACAAACCCAGGGAAATCAATGATTTCTGGTAAGTTAAATTCGTTGACAGGAAGAGGACTTGCATATGGAATCGAAGTGACAGCACATATAGGATGAGATCCTCGCACTGTCCATGTCAGGGATGGGAGTTTTGAGTCAGTAGTTTAGATTCCATACATGGCTTGCTGTTTTCCTCCCTCCAAGTTTTACGGACATGCAATTATTTGCACAAGTAGGACAAGACTGGCAAATTCAATAAGGCAAGTTTTTGATAAAGGTCTTTTGCTAATTTAGTACTAGACCTGGAAAGAGAATATATAGCCTTAGGTTGTTGAGATTAATGAAGTGCATTTTGGAGGTGTCCTGAACTGGATGCATTAGCAAATAAGCCAAGAAAGCACCAGCAGACAAATCATGCAAAATGCTTGACATAGGGACTACAGCAACAAAAGAGCTCACTGAGGAGCCAGAAGTAAATAAAACCACAGTAAAATAGGGATGCAATGGGCTGCTAGTTGCTCTGGGTTGAGCAGATACAGAGCGCCCTACATGGAAAGAGAGAGAAAATGGGAAATCCCTCTAGAAGATGCCAGGCTGACGTTGCCTCTGTACAGTAGAGCAAGCCATCTCTTATTATCACTTCCATCTCTCATGCTGGGTTTTGTAGTGTGATAAAGAATTAGGTTTAGCAAATTAGGTAAGGGAAAGGGAATTTGGAAATGACATCTCCAGTGATTGATGATACTAATAAGTATTGTGTCAAGGAGATTCCCTTCCCCCATCACACAGGGCACATCCATGCACAGCCTTGCACCCTGTCTGAACACAAATGTCACTGCATTCAACATATACCAAGCTATTTAGAGAGGGGGAATAAAAAATGTACACAACAATATTTATGCATGCAAAATCTGTACAATGCTGCTAAGTATACACACACTATTCATCCAAGTAGAAGAATGCAAAGAGGGACACAATTTATATGCACGGAAATATGTATATTTTTAAAATTCCCCTGCGTACATATCTCCCCTTACAAAAAGATAATGGAACCAAACCATGACAGATGATTGTTAATCTTGCGCTGCAGGAAACTCCAGCTCAGTTCCCTGGTTTTGCTTCATTTGAGGCAAAATTCAAACCATTCCCCTGAGGGGAAGGTGTTCTGCAGAGGAAATTTTTTTGCTTGAGCATGTTCATTCAAACAGGGAGTGCTGGCAGTTGGGTTATAGTAGGATGTGGGAGAGGAGTCACATTTCTCTGCATCAAATGATTCAGAGTAAAATTTGAACCTGCCTGTCACACATCAGTTCTTTAACCGCCAAGCTGGAGGGGGCTGCCAGGGTGGCAAGACTGGCAGAGGTAAAGATGAATATGGGGCCATATTTGTCCCTAGGCTGTCCACTGGGTGAACCATAGCTCCTTTAACCACCTTCCCAGGGTTTCAAAGGTACTGGATGGTGAAGTGGGGAAATACTGCATTTGAGGATCTTTAAGTCCTGTTTCAGCTTGAGCTGGAACACTTAACATATTCTCAGCTATGGGCAGCATCTGTATCCAGGAACTTTGGATAAACACAGAAGTATGTGGAAGCTTAATAATCCTTTTGTGACTGCAGTAGCACCCAGCTGATAGATTTGGGTGCTGAAGGATACCTAAATACCATTTGAAGAGCTGGACCTCTGTTGCTATGGTGATAAGAACTGTATAAAAAGCTACACAGAATGGAATAAAATATTGTATTTAAATAGATCCACAGAGATCTACAAATTTATTTCTTTTTTAGGTTTCATACCCATGCACACCACTGTGTGCCTGCCATAGCTGCAATCTCCTTCTTTAGTTTGAAACATGGGATTAGGTGACATGGCAGTGCACTCTGTGCTCTCCGTGCAGCTGCCAGCCCAGACGGTCAAAGACTTGGAGTACAGCAAAAACTGGAAATGTTACTTTTGCCCACACAACAGGAATGTGCTAATCACATAGGAGGTATGTGGCGAGTGATGCTAGAGGGTATTTGAAAGATGTAGATGTGTGTGTGTGTGTGTGGACAGCAGAGTTCTTTGTTCCAGACTAAATTGAGGGCTATCACCATATGGATGTCTGCAAGCCTCACTTCAGTATTGCTTGCTCCTAAACACAGTAACAATAAAATTAATGCTGACTTCTCTCCCCAAGGTATTTCCTTCTCTCTCCCCAACATTTTAATCCAGAGCACAACCACTGTCAAGAGATAGATGGGGCCCCACACACACACTCGCTCCTCAGTCTCTGTGAGAATCATTTTAGAGCATAGAAAGACTTTGTTCTGCTGTCAGCTGAGAGGCAGCTTTTCACCACTCCAGCAAGCACAGTTTCCTTCCAGCAGGCTCCTTCTGAAGTTATCCTTAACTCTTCACACCATGATGAGAAACTCACGGTCAGCCCATTCAATGTAATGGCAAACATGCAGTTCTTCAGCTTACAATAGCATATGCATACAATTCTTTCAGTTCTCTGGTGCATTGGTTTTTAGAGCAAAACTTTTGCTCTCATTTCTATGTGTTCTAGTCTCCTGCTCTGGCTTAGTGTCATTTGAGAAGCCTGGAACTCAAAATACGCTAAAAATCTTCTGAATCACAGAATCACAGAAATGCTGGTTGCAAGAGACACCAGAGATCTCTTATTTCCATCATCCTACTCACCTGGACTATCACCCACAAGGGACCAGGTCTGTGGCTTTTTGTAGCTGAGATGTGCAAACTTCAAAACATGGAAGTTGAATATTTCTGGTGAGCTCTTCCACTGCTGTGCCCCCTGCTGAAATCTTTTCTTAATGTTCAGACTGAAACCCCAAACCTCATTCTGTTGTCTTAGCGCATCTTGTAGTGCCTGGCACTACCAAGAAAGGTCTGGGTCTTTTGTCTTTGTAGCTGCCCATCAAATCCTTTTAGTTACAAGTTTGTCCCTTAGCCTTGTCTCCAGAAAGGCAGGACAGACCCAACTCCCTTGGCCTCTTCTTGTTAGCCATGAGCTCCTAACCTCATGCCATTTTGGTAGTCCTCCATTACACCTGCTGCAGTTTCTTCCTCTCCTTCAGCTGGAGTCCAAACCAGACACAAAAAGCATAGATGGGATTTCATGAGAGCCCAGCACTCTGTTCACTGCTTGCTATCAGCCAGACATCAAGCCTCTGATTTCTCCCCATTTCTTCATGAAATCAAGGGGCACCTAAAAATCTGCAGGCATCACAGCCTCAAGCACCAGTGTTCCTGAGGCAACTCATGTTGTGTTTTCAGCTGTGCCCAGAAGTTTCTCAGTTTCAACAGATCTGGGCAGTTCAACATCCATCTTAGACATGACTCCTGTTGGTACCCACAAATGAGGCATCTGTCTTGCATTGAGGGGAGCCTAAGCCTGTGATCAAGGAGCAGAAGATCAGATGATTCACAGAAAGACAGCAAATAACCAGCAAAGTCTACTGTGACAACTCACTGCCAGTCTCCTGTCAGTGACCCTACAGATCTTCTCTTTTCCAGGATATTGGCTGCCTGTGACATTTTTTCTTCATCCAACATTCAAATTAGAATGATTAGAGGCTGACCCACAGAGTTTAGTTCATCATGAATTTTTTCTTACTGATTGCATAAATAATCACAGGCGGGAAAGTGCCTTTTACATCAATACACAATTGAATAAGCTTTTATAAGAACATGAGGAGAAGTATGTTGAGTGGTAAAGCCATGCTTGAATTGTCTTATTTATCATGTAAGTCTAAAGGCCTGTCATCTGCAAAGTGACAAAGCTGTCTGTTTAACCTAGACTCATCTCCATTTTCTAACCTATTAATGCATTTGGAGTGCATGGGTAAACAACAGTATTTAACACTGATGTTCTTTGGAATACTCTTTTCTCTGGGTTCTGAGACATTCTGTATATTTTGTAGCTTTTCTTTTTCTTTTGAGGGATTAATGGCAGAATCATGGGTAAATTCAAGGGATTAGGATGGGATTCTTTCTTAAATAAAAGCAATGTGCAAAAGCAAAGGAATAGGCAACCTGCTATGCAAATCAAAACTATGAGGTTAAGTACAAAATAGACATGGAATTGCCAGGAGGAATATGATGCAAAGAGGCACAGATCTGTGAAAACATGACAAGGATAAGGTTATCGGCTTCCTGCATTTAACAAAATATGGAGACTGTACTGTGAGGTCAGACTGATGGAAAAATCTGCCTTTTGTGTGACCCACATTATCTTTGGGCTTCAAGGAAAGATGGGCAAATGCAGAATGGAGGTTGCTTTGTCTCAGTTAGTGAAATTTCTGAATAAATTCTCTCCATTTCATCCAAGTGATGTGTCTTTCCAACAGATGATTGAAGGTCATAGGAAGGAAGATTGAAGACTCTGTTTGGTTATGCAGTTGGGGTAGCAAATAGAGAAAACGAGTCACAAGCTCTAATATTAAACATAGATGTCTTTCCATTTCCCAGAAAGTGGTCTTTATACATAGGCTCTGCAGCCACTCAGCCAGCTGGCACAGGAGCCCTAGACACCTTCTGAGCATTCTTTCATGTCGCTGTGGCAGAATTTTCCTCTGTTCCCTTCTCTTCTGGCACAGCTATGGAGTCTGCTTGTGGCTGGCCAGTCTCTTCAAGCTTCAGATCTCTGTTCAGCATCACAGCTGGGCCCTGCTGCTACCAGAGCTAATTAGAGTCCTGCAGGTCACTGCCTTCATGAAGACGTTTTTGTTGTTTTGTACCAACTACCCCATTCCCTGGCTACTGGCACTTACTCTGCTTTCAGCACTGAGCCCTAAAGCTCTAAGACACAGTGAAGACAGATTCTCAGTACAATAATTAGGCTGAAAGACAGAAGGAAAGCAATCCATTTTCTCCTGTCACAGTTAGCATCACTTCTTAGGTCCTCTCTCCCACCCCCCTCCCAGATTGTTGTGTGGTTTGTGTAATGGTAGCATGCTCTAATTAAAGCATTTGGGTCTAGTTTGTTGCATGCCTGCTAGATAGGGAGCTGTGCTGGAAGGCTTGTGGGGTGGATCTTACAGAGGAATGACACTTGTTCTAAGTGGGAAGTTTCACAGGCAGAGAGGGAAAGCTCACAGCTCACTTCTCTGGAGTACAGCCCCTATCCCTAAACATGCACTGCTGGTGGCAGTGCTGGCCCATCGTGTCCCTCACACTGGCTCAGCTAGGACCCTGAACTTCCATTTCTGCTTTTCTTCCTGTATGTTAATGTTGTTTTCTCTATAGTGATACACACTGGTTGCTACAAGGTCCAGAGATCAGAGTGAATGCAAGGGCAGCAGTTAGACCACAGGATCTGTAGGGAGGACACAACATGTTTGCAGACTGTGACAGGAAGACAGAGCTGCCTCACAAAACCTTGTTCTAAGTACCTGGGCTGTGACTGACTGGGGGAAAGCAAATGAAAACAGACTCTGATCTTAACCTCTTCTTGGGAATATTTAGCCTTAAAAACGTGCATGTACTAAGCAAAGATCAGCCCAAAAGAGAGATGTTGTACCTATCCACAAAGTATTTGTGGCGTTCTCTTAAGGGTGCTACACTTATATGCCATATCTTACGTCAAGAAAATCATAGAATCATCAAGAATCATAGGATGGCCTGGTTTGGGAGGGACCTTAAACACCATCTAGTTCCAACCCCCTGCTGTGGGCTAGGACATCTTTCACTAGACCTGGTTGCTCAGGTCTTCATCCAACATGGCCTGAAACACTTCCAGGAATGGGAAATGAACACTGATTTTTGCATCCTGAGCACAGGTAACATCAGTAAAGGACTAGCAAGGAAAGCACAGTTCTTTATTATTTGTGGAGCCTTTAGACATGCAGTGAATGTCTAAAGAAGAAATGCTGTGGCAATGGTAAAACAAGAGACACTTTCTTATGCAGGCGTATGGATCAGTCTGATGACAACTCTCTGGTTAGGTATGGAACAAATCCCATTCTCAAAGAGGCAAAAGTGGAACACTGTTCTGCTGATCAACTTTAGTGATAGTTGCCAAGGGTTATATCCATGCAGCATCCAGAATTAGGCCCTTCGTGCTTAATTTCCAGGCAAGGTAAAAACCTTTTTGAATAATGAAAATATGTGAATATGGATTGCATACTGTGCTGAAGCCTCTGGAACTTGATTCTCTGGGGTGCTGGAGGTGTCTAACTGCTGCTCTATGTGCTGACTCCCAAACCAGCCATCTTCCAGACCTCCTTGGTACCTAAATTATATAGATATCGTGGCTCTCCTCCTGTACAGAAATCCCTGTGGCACCTGAATTTCAACTACTGCTGCTCCCTATCTCAGGCTCACAAATCAAACATTTCCCTGCTTGCTGTGCTCATGGGACCTGAGCTATTCCATGCTGCAATAAAACCATACATATTCATTAAGTCACAGGGAACAAGAAGGCATAAAGAGTTGATTCTGCAGCCTTGAGGGTTGGATCCTTACATGCACTAGAGGAGAGGCAGGGTTGGCTCCCTTAGTCTGTGCATACTGAATTGCAAATGCAAAGGAAAGGGCTTCTGCTGCACTGGGAATAATTTATGGGATTGACCAAGACAGCTACATCCCATCTCAGTCAGTACCCCACTGGCAGGAAGTTTCCATATAGAGGGGAGATCCGGCTGCGAGTTTCTGTCCCAAAACAGACAAAGCAGGGATTTGGTCTCAGGGATTCTCAAAAGAACTGGGGTTTGGGTGTGTAGCAGGAAGGAGTGTTTGGCTGTGTTTTGTGAGAGGATGAAGGACATGGAGGGAAAGGATGGCTTCAGGATCTGCTGCTCTGGGAAAGAGAGAAAATTTGTCGGTGAAACAGATGTCAAGCACCTCAGAGTCATCAAATTGAAGGTGAAGGTCTTTCTGTGCAAGCCCAGTTCCGTGGCACCTGGCAAAATTGATCAGTGGAAACTTTTGTATTTAGGGAATTAAACATTTCCTGTTTAAATAAATTTAAATTAAAGGTAAGAGGAGAGAGTTAAAAAATTTACATTTGGACTTAGAGCACAAAATGGCTGTTAGTATCCTGAGCTGTCCTTGTAAATCTGGCCCCAAGGCTGTTCCTCACTTTTTTTATTTTAAGTTAGTATTTTTAACAACTTCTTCTTTCTCTATAGAATTTTCTAAAAATAGTAAGAAAAATAAAATGGGTGGAAAAACCACAAAATCCAAAAACCCTACAGGGCAGAGCCAACAGCACACAAATGATCACTCTCTGCCCTGACTGCATGGCAGGCCATTATCAATGTCAGTCTAATTCCCTGTCTCCACTCCTGTGATACCAGTGAAACAAAAGGGGCCAAGCAAATCCCTGGTGTCACTCCAAGGAAGTTGCTTGAGCTACTTCAGGCTGGGGTTTGCCCAGCACATTTAGCAGAGTGATGTATGCTAATGTGCAAGCATCTCCCCGAGTGGATCTGGACCTGGCCTCTGGTCCACACCAGGTATCTGTCCATCACTGCATTTCTCTACTTGTGTTTTGGATTCCTATGAAATATATTCTTGCCTCTATTGTTTAACCTTTGTCTTCCAGTTTTTGTCTGCCTTGTGAGTTCTGCCTAATTAGGTTCCTTTCAAATTCCCTTGTGGCCTCAAGTTTTCTCATGCAGAATTTGGAATTAGTGCATTATTTTGTGGCTAGTTTTCAGGGCCAGGTTCATGCTTTTAAAGTGCTAAAATAACAATTAACAATACTTTGCACTTCCATACAATTTTTTCTTCCTCTGGGGATCTGAAAGCACTTTATAAGCAGCAATTAATTAAGATTCAATATTATGAGGGAAGGAATGTATAGGGACACATTTCTTTTCTACAGTAGGAATGCAGCCATCTCTGGGGTAGATAGTAATAACTAGTTTAAGAGAGTTACTACAACACATTCAATACCAGAGAGCAATTTTTAGACTGTAAAGTAAAAAACTGATGCAATTCCCAGCTGAATGTGCAAAAGAGATTTATAGAATCAGAATGAAATTACAGAAATTAATTTTGACTACGATGCCAAGGGGCCGCCCCACCCCCCCACCCCCCTTCCATGGCCAGAAATGCTGCTTCATGTCCTGCACAGAAGCAACCAACCCTGATAACTGATTCAAACTGGGCCTTAAAGTCCCCACACATGGTGCTGGGACTCAGATTTGGTCCTAAATCCAGAGGAAATAGTGCCACCTACTGAACCAGCACCCTACCAAGGACCAGTGCTCAGGGTGAATTCCTGTAATGAGCGATACCCACACCCAGTATGTAAAATCCAGTATGTTTTCTAGGTGATGTATATACAATACAGATACAGATAGACAGACAGCAGAAGAGTCAATATTCCAAAAAAGATGGAAACTTGGGCTTGTGTGATTATGCCACTTTTTTATTGCAGCAAGGAGAAAAGACCTGAGCGTGGACTGAAGCACCAGTTGGGAGCTGTGTATTTTGAGGCCCCACAGTAACTAGCAGTCATGTCTTGCCTTTGCTCCCATAGCCTTCAGCATGTTAATGAAGGAAAGAGTGTTTATTATTTTCAACACTCCTCCTCCCTACAAGGATAGTATTAATGATGTAAGGAAGTAAACAACTCACTGAGCCACAAAGCTCTAACAGTTATTAATTTCCAAGGAACTATCCTCACACCAATCTAGGAACTGAAACATTGAAGAATGGTGTGAATAAATATGAACACAGACACACGCTGGTTTACAAATATCAGACACTGGTCCAGTTTGTCAAAACTGCTCCTTTTCAACAGTCTCATATTTGGATGCTGACAGCTAAATCCACACAGGCTTAGCCTGAATTTTGCCCACATTCTTTGCTGCAGTGGCTGGTGCAGGCAGCATGATCAGGGCTACTGATCCTAAAGAAACCCAAGCACAGACCAACAAGCACCTGCACCCTCCCTCTTCCAGATGAGCCAGGACTTCTGATACCACCAGGGTGGTGCAGCCATTTCCCTGTTGCTGTTTTGGCTGTGCCATGCTGGAGCAGATCTGCTGGTAGAGTTCAGCATGACTGGATAAAAACCAGGAGAAAACCATGGCAAAACTTGTGCATGCCTGATGACTGACCATGCATGGTTCCCTCCTGTTTGCTGTCTCTTCCATGTGACTCTTAACAGCTTGGCTGTACCATGCCTTGGCTTGAAAAGAAGGGTTGGTGATTACTCTCGTCCAGGATACAGCAAATCAGGGCACTCTGGAGATACGGGAAATGGGAGAAAATTTCTTCCTGCAACAGAGGAAAGCTGAGAGATAGATATTCCCCATCTTAAATCAGTGCTCTAAGTTCTGCCACATAGTTCATAACATAACAAATGGCACCATCCTGTACTAGAATCCTGCCTTTAGAAGGAGGTGATGGAGCAGATTTCAAAGGCATGAAGACAACTAACATTTCCAGTGAGTCACCTCTTCTTTTCTCACGCATCACAAATAATGGAGGCAGGAGCAACCTCTGGAAGTCTTTATCATTGCTTATACCTTTGCATTGACTGGCAAAAGGATTTAGGTACCTGCATCCATCTTTTTCCTTCTGCCCAGGCTCCTAAAATTTCAAACATACATGCAAACTAGGCCAGTTGGATTCAGGCCACTTTCACAGATTCATAGAATCATAGAATAGTTTGGGTTAGAAGGAACCTTTAAAGTTCATCTAGTCCAACCCCCTTGGAATGAGATCTAAGATATCTTCCACTAAACCAGATTTCTCAGAGCCTCACCAACATCCCCATTTCCAGGGATGGGGTCTCTACCACCTCTCCAAGCAGTAGTGCTCATTACCCCTTTGTGGTATCTCATCAGGGCTTTTTGTGCAGTGTCAGGAGGTCTAGACCTCAGAGAACTCTGCGAAATCCAGGCAAAATCTGCAATTCAGGATCAGGTCTCAGCAGAGTTTAACAGTGCAAGTCAGCTAAAGGCTGATCCTTACTACAGGTAAAATTCAATTCTGCAAAAACAAAAAAAAATATTTAGAGGAAAACTGTCGGAAAAGCTGGGAGACACCAGTATGGGGGAAGATTGCTTTTCCAAGTTGTCTCTGGGCTATCTACCTGAACATTTTGTGAGTGGGAACAGGCCAGGATCACGTGAGAGGGAGAAGGGACAAGCCTGGGAAGGAGAACTACACTTGTTTCCTTAGTTGTTGCTGAGGAGGAAGAAACTGATTAGTAATCATTGTCTCCTAAAGTATCTGCCAGCATCTGTGCAGATAGAGACTGGCCAGACAGGGACTGGGGACCAGAGACTGGGGACTGGGGAGGGCTTTGCCACGTGCCTTGTCCCAGCAAGTCAGTCTGCCAGCCACTGCTGCCACAGGGAACCACCAACTCTGCCTGTCTGCAAAGGCAAGGAAGAACGAAGACAGAGGTGTAAGTTTCTCTCTTGGAGCACATTTTTTGCCCAAAGCTCTGTATTAGTGAAGGGACTCATCTTGCTGTAGTCTTGTAGAGGTATAAGATCCTTGCCAGGAAGCTCTGCTGCACACCATGGCAGCTGTCTCTTCTTTTCAACCACCACTGTCTGAGGTCACTTATCGACCTGTAAGAAAAGGAATTCAATTTTTCTGAAAGGGAATAGTTTTATTTTCTTATTTATGAATCTAAATTTGATTGCAAGCTGTTTGTAACATTGTACTGAGCACAGAGACCCTGATCCTCACCAAAGGCCTTGGGTGTGCCTTCACTACAGGAACAAACAAAAATAGTGATTGCATTAGTTATCCATTTATCAAACCTGGGTGCCATCTAAGAATGCTGCTTCTTGCTGTCCCTCTGCAGAGCACTATCCTCAAAAATGAAAATAATTTCAAATAATCATTTCAATTTCAGGTTGCTCAAAGCCAGGCACTTGTAAGGGCAGGCTGTCAACTTTCCTGCACCAATTAGTGTGTTGATAAAGCTTCTGGAGTAGTGACATTAACAGCATTATCTTACAAAGATACCTGCAGGTAATATCAACGCAATTACTATTGAATCTGAAGTGGGGGAACTGGTGAGCCTGCCTTAACAGAATTACCAAGATACATTGAATTATTTCTAGCAATATGGAAACTTATATAAGAACAAAGCACTGAGTGAGACGTATTTGTCTTCATTGAGCAAAGGTGAAGCACAGATGTTCCCCAGGCCATTCTGGCCCATGCTGATGATATATTCAGAGCTCTGGACATTTCAAGTAAATATATCTTTAGCCACACTCCCTCTGCTGTCCCTACTGCTTTTGATTAAAGGAACAGACCCTTAAAGCAAAGGGTTATCCAGCTACAGAGAGGTGATTTATACCTGTAACACCACAGCCAGGGAGGAGGCTTAGCCCAAAGGTGGGACGTCAGAAGAAGGTGCTCTTACCAAGGTATGGATTGGCACAAAGCATTCATCCACTTTCAGTCCTGTAGCAAAACCCAGTATCCAAACCAGTGTTTAACAACCTTGGGACTTACTCCAGCCAGTCCAGAGATGTTAGCTTCAGGGTGAGGAGAGTGGGGAATGTGACCAGACAGGAACAGTAACAGGGCATCTCGGTGTAAACAAGAGGAAAGGATGCTGGATGAGAGAAAGCTGGGGCGTGTCCATCTTAGCCCTACATGGCAAATGCTTCTACTCTCTCAAAATTTGAGTGTGCCCTTTAAACAGATCTTATAAAATCTTAATGTGCCCTATCCATGATCTCTCACCTTTTCACTTAAGCCATGTATGTACGTATGTACATAAACAAATATATCATTTTAATATATAATAAGTGACCCATTGAAGAAACAAAGGAGCAAACACCACAATGGGTGAACAATCCTACTCAGAGACATTGCTTTCCCTGTTTCACTTGCTTTGGTAGATTGCTATATTGTGCAGAGATATCTTCTCACTGTTTCCTCTTAATTATCCTTAATTCTATTGAACAGACAAACATCAACTGCAAATAATGCATGCTTAATTATGCAGTGTTGGTGGTTGATACTGTATTATCACCAGCTTTTCTTTTAATATTTTGGCAACACACAAATGAAACTGCTACAATATGCTAAAATAGCCTCTATCAGAGTAATGGTCATGAATCCACTGCATGCACAGTAACCTCACCTCTGCCCACGGAAGGCCAGCAGAGGTGGTGAAACGGAGCTGTTCCCATCCCAAATGAGATTCCAGATGCCCTTGCTTGATATGGATCTGATGGCAGGAGGCTAGCAAATTGTTACAGGTGACCCTGGAGAGAGGCAGGAAGAGCCACCATGAAACACAAAACAATCATTTTCAAAATAAAGCAAAAATTCTCCGGGTTTTGTCATCATTATTATTTGTAATCTCTTCTGAGGATGAAGAAGGCTTGTCAGACCAGATGGGACCAGAATATCTAATGAAGGACACAGTACACTGCACAGGAACCAGAGGTAGCTGAGAGCAATAGGGCCCCAGGACTGTCATTATTGCATTAGGGACAAACAAAACCACAGGGACCCCAGTAAAAGATGCATCTATTTTCACAAGGACATTGCAAAGATGCCACATGATACACAGCGGTTTTAATCATTAATAATCGTCCAGTACAGACACTCTTCACCTGTCATGGTAGACTCGGTCTGGCCCTCCAAGGGTCTAGGATCTTCTTGGGTTTGGCTCTTTGCATCATATTTGCCACAGAATCTGCAATTAAAACCAGAATAACTTGTTTTCCATGTTGAATATTTCCAGGTACAGATCTAGGTGTAAATAACTTGGTGAAACGGGATTTCTTTTGCTAGGTGTTTTACTTTGCTTTATTGTCTTTATTATCCTTTCCCTCTATGTACTACCCAAGCAGAAGTGGTTTTCCTGCTGTTACATGACAGCTTAAATAGATCCATGAGCCATGTCCCCATTTCAGAGGGCACAAAAACACCTGAGGGATTGCCCTGTGCCAGCATCCAGGTAATAAGAGCTGAACCAGCTCCTAAGCTGGATGGCAGTGGGCCCAAAGGAGGGTTTGGAAGTAGCTAGATAGAGCAGTCCTTTTACAGTGAATTGGTCAAAGTGTTTCAAGTGGATTAATCCTCATGCTAATTTACAGGAGTCCTGCTTGAAGACATTGCATTTCCTTGGAATGAGACTATAAAGAGTATTTGGCCCTTGACCCATTAAATATACATTATTCCAAACATAACAAGCCAGATGCAGCTCTCCTTCCAGACCCCTTCTAAACACTTGAAATGGGTTGAGTGAAATAGGTCTCAAGCCAGTGCTGGCCCTGCTTGAAATGGGAGTTTGGACTAGGTGGTCTCCCAAGGCCCTTTCAGCCCTTTCAGGCTGGAGTGGTGCAGGGATGAGGAGGAAACCTGAGCACTGTTAAACCCCTTCAGAGCTCTTGAAGCATCCTAAAGCTTATACTGGCAAAAGTGCAAGGAGTAGAGATTCCTTTCTTTGCTGACCCAATCAGTCAAGAGCTTGAAACACCTTCAGGGTGCAGAAGCAGCTCCTGCATTTACATGGCTGAGTCACACAGGCCAGAGACAGCCTTCCGCCAACGTGGGATTGGCACAAAAGCTGGATAATGAAGAGATGTTTACACTGCTGCTGCTGCTGCCTTTACTCCGGGACTTGTTTAATCTTGCAGGCTCTCAGGCAGTCACCATTCATGCACAGGTGCAACCATAAAGGGGCCAAATGTGGAAGGCAGGGTGTGACTAAGCCCAAAAATGAGCGACACAAATGCATTATTCATGCAGAAAGCTTACAATGCTCCACAATTCCTTTCTTCAGAGCAGATCACTCCACTATCAACGTCAGCTACATGATTCTTCATTTCTGACACCTGCCTTTGTTCCTTTTCTACCTCAGAAGCGAGGTGACCTGGGTGTTTGCCTGAAATTGTTGCTCAGGACTAATTTTCCAGCAATGCCGGGTAACAGCCTGGAACTTTTTGGAGGTAGATGTGACACGAGTGGCGACAGGGTCCTGCGCTCTTATGCCATCTGCCCCTCTGAGCACAGGAGTCCATGTGATGTCAGGAACTTTGCTAGAGAACTGTGTTAGAGGAAAAGAAGGGTGTAAAAAAGAGAGAGGAAGAGGAGACCAGAGAAAGCAAAAAGGGAAGGTGAGGATGGGAAGAGAGAGAAACTTCCAATCAACATAAAAAAAGATGGAAACTTGACTGTGTTGTTGAAAATAATAGGGGTTTTAACAGTTAAAGGGTTTTAAAAGGTCATTATGCATTTAGCAGCAAAAGAGCAATATGAATTTCTAAGCAGCAACATCTGGAAGATCAAAAGAAATCATACTTCAATCAACATGAAAATCTCTGCTCATTACACACAATCATATTTAGTTATTAATAGACACAGGCTAGACACTGACATTTTACACATTTCATCCTATGATGCGCCAGGGACACTTCTGGCATTTAGTTTATCATTTTCATCAGTGTCATGGAAAGAGTGACCGCTATGACCCCAAAAATCTCACACTGTCAGTCATCGTAAGTGAATTTATCAACACATACGAAATCAGAATCCACATGAGAGTTTTAACTGTTTGCATACTAAATTACTTCATTCTTCAGGCTTCAAAAAAAAAATCAGTTTTGCATAATAAATAATGATAAGGGCCAGCGGACAATTATATAGGTGGAAACAGTATGCAAAATACTTGGAATTCAAATTTGATGTGTGAATATATCCAGAAGTTGCTTAAGTAATCAGCTCAGCAGCTGTATTAGCTATTGTTAGAGCTTAATACAAAAGCTCTTCAGCTTGTATTAAAAGCAGCCCAACTTAAACTGCAGTTGGCACATGTCCTATTAGTATTTTTGTTTTGTTAGACAACTTCCAATGGATTCAGATGTGCAGTTAGGTCAATATTAAAATTAAATGGTCTGTTGTTTTAATTCAGAATACAAAGAGGTCTTTGGGAGGAAGGAGTCAGTCCAAAAATAATGTTGACTCCAACAAGAGCACAAACAGAAAGTGCTGTAAGCCAGCAGCCCCAGCCTAAATCTGTACCTTGTAGTGTGAGAGGGAAGGCTCTTAGCTGAGAATCATTTGCTAAACTGGCATATTCGATTTCATGACTGATTTTTGTGTGTAATAATTGCATTAAAAAAATAATGAGAGTGGGTTTCTTTCTAGTTTTAGCAATCACTATGGCAAACATGCTGAGACGCTTCAGACAGAAATGAGATTTTACTTCTAATGACAATTATTTTTGGACTGAATTGGACTAAATTCGTTAATTAGATCTGTCACTGCATTTTCTAACTCAGTTATTGCATCCTTTGATGATTTTACTAGAATTATACTTCTATTCCTGCCACTTTGCATTCTATGCTTTAATAATTCCTCAGACAAGTATGCTAGGCAGTTGATTACATTTTGTGGCAGCAGTAATGTAAACCCTCTCCTGTGTTACATTGATTCGAAAATCACGCTGGTCACTGAACCAACGCACTAAGCCAATATTGCTCTGAATGAGTGAACTGTTCAGAGGAATTCAGCCAGGGACAGATTGTGGACGTGCTTTTTTAGTCATTAAATGGATATAAACAGTTACAAGCAATTGTAAATGAAAACAAGATTTAAAAATAAAATCTTGGATGTTCTAAAACTCATTTAGTTATCAGCAAAATGAGATCTCATCTACTAAATTATCTCAGGGCAAGCTGGCATAGGTTAATGAACTGACAGATTTTTAAATATCTTGCCATTTCAACAACTTTAGAAAATTGATTGTTTTTATGCGAGGTCTGGCTTTTTACTCACCCAGAACTGTGGGTGTAGTTAGAAATTCACTTTTGGAATAAAGACAATATGATCAAAATAGTCACGTCCAAAAAAACTCCAGCACTCCCAAGCCACTGATTCCTCCCAACCTCCCTGTGTACCCAGACATCTGCCAGTCAGGTGCTGTGATGTGGATTACAAGACAAAATCCTGCTACTGAAAATACCCAACATAGCTGGTAGGGCAGTGAGCAGCCCACTGGACCATGCTGGCTGTAATTCAACTGTCTGCCCTGCACAGGAGACAGCTTGGAGCTGCCCTGCAGCCCAGGCAGAACAGGGAATGATCACAGTTTCCCTCTTCTCTGCTTGCTCAAAGGAGAAACATTTGCTCGGCTTCTTTTCCTAGAATTAAACTGCTTCTGTTGTCTCTCTTTCAAGAGAGGGATCACAGAGCCAGAATTCCAGAAATTACCTAGTTCTGCCTGACATCTCCTTATGCAGTTCTGTCCCATCCCTAAGAGAATGCATCTAAGAGAAGATTTTTATTAAACACATTCAGTGATATTTTTAATGCCAGTTTAAGAGCATTTTCACATTTATTGTACAGCTGGATTTTTTCAAAGTATCTGTGCAGGTCTTAGGAAGATGTCCTGTGATTCCAGTATTTGGTTGTTTGGCTTTAGGAGTGCTATTAATTTCCTAGTAGTGACCTACCAGACTTCCAGGACACAGGGACCAGCTAATCACTTCCCAATAGTCTTCTTCCCACATTTCATTTAATTCGTCCAAGTGGGCTCAATTTTCAATCCACTAGCAACAGCACAGGGTAAAAATATTTGTAATTCTAATAGTTGATTTGTAATTATTTCTTAACCTCCACGCATTTCTTTTCTGTAAGTGGATGCTTTCTTGAAATGTTGAGCTGCAAAATAGAAATGGATATTGTTTTAAAAGGATGCATAAACCTGGAAAATGCAGTAATGTTCAAGCACCAGGCTGAAAGTCAGAAAGGCCTTGCTGGGATATGAAGGAAACAGCAAATCAACACAGCCCCATGAAGAGGCTATCCATTATTCCATAGCCCAGCCCTGAAACTGAGCACTAATTTTCTTTTTTTAAATCCTCTCCCATATGGTTTTTGATCATAAAAGTGCACTTCCAAATAACTAGACTTTATAATAACAGATTTGAATCTGAATTGTTAAAATTTCCAAGGATTTTACTAAAAATAACTAATAATTCCTTATGAAGGTACTTTCCAGACTGAGAAATGAATTCCAAGAAGGAAGCACTGGTGGGGAATGAGCTCATGGTCTTGGAAGTGAAGTTCCAAGAGATGATGTCTGGGAATTTCTGCCTTATCACCTCCGTGGATTTTTGTCATGTTGTCATGATTTAATTTTGGCAATTTGTCTCCCCTACTATAAATACAGTTAAAAAAACTAAGAGGCCGTTCACTCATGGCTTTTCTGAACCAGTTTGGGTTTTTTTACCTTGGTAAGCAAAATATTGATACTTGAATGTCTACAGTGCTCCATGAAGAGGCAAGACAGAGAAAGATGAAGCACATGGGCATGAGGAAGAGGTGGGATATTTAGCCAGTTCTTGCAAAATTAGACACTTTGAACAAAACAAAGCAGTTAAAAGTATAAAGCTGCAGGAGCACCATATGAGCAGGGCAGGAGGAGGGTGGGTTTGAAGGGCAACAGCAAAAAAAGAATCACTGATCTTTTAACGACCACTACTTATACCTATTCAAAACTTTGCAAAATCATGTGCAAAACTTTAGCTAGAGGGAGCAGCGAGAGAGCACCTTGTAGTGCAGTAAAGCCACAAGTGCTCCTTGGATATAGTAGGGTGCTGGCCCTTGACCCCACAAGCGCTTTCCTCCTGCATGCTCTGCCCCAGACACTGAGAGGTCACAGCAAAGAACTGGTCCAGTGAGGACTGGACATGCTCTTTTTCTGGGAGAGAAAAAAGCCCTGAGAAATCCTGGGGCATGACTTCCACACTGGGTCAGTAATTGAATGGAAGAGGGGAGGAGGGGGAAAAGGAGCAAGAGGGCTGTCAGGCAAGCAGAAAAGCAAAGGAGCAAAAGCGGTTTTCTCTCAGCATGAAAAGTGCCCTGTGACATCTGGTCAGGATGCTTGTGGAGCAGTAGGATTCATGCAGGTAAAAAAAAAAAACATCCTGATGGAGGCCTGAAGCAAGGCAAGGTGGGGTAGCTGTGGGAGGACTGTCAGAAGGGATGTAGTCACTCTGAAACAGAGATGCCTCTGCACAAAACTTATACCAGTGCAACTCATTTGAAAACAGAGTCATGCTGCTTCCAAAGTGGTTTAATTAAGGCAGAATCAAAATGTCAGCTTAAAATAAAGGAAAAAAGAAAAAGAAAAGAACTTTTGTATGAAGACACAAGGCAGCTGATGCCAAAAAACCCACAAAAATTACAGAGGAGGGAAAAAAATGCCAACATTTCTATCTTGCCAAAGACCTTTCTCACTGGAGGGAATTTCACTTGAATAGTTGCCACTGCTGGCAGCTGGAGTTGCAAACTGAGCAGGGGAGCAGCAGGGTTCTCATTCTCTCGCCTTGCTGACCAAGAGCTCTGACAATCCAGCTCATTATTTTCAAAAGCTCAGCTCAAAGCAGCAGTCCCAGCGCTGGCTGGGCCCACATTAGTCCATTTACAGCGTTTGCACCATCCAGTGACTGGGATTCTGGCAAGAACCAAGATAAAAACCATCTTGGAAAGGAGGTTTGGTGAATGGCAACACTGAAAGCACTTCTGGATTTGCTATGCAAGAGGAAACTCAATGAGAAATCCAGCACAACACTGCAGCCAGATGCAGTTTTGTGGGATCAGTGTAAGGGATGGAAAGGGAAAGTTTTATTCTGAGTGGAGAAGCCTTGGGTGCCCTTCTTCCATTGAATGTTTGCAGGAGGTTTATGAACCTCCACATGCACTTTGGAAGTGGAACTGTAGAAACTGAAATTGATATTGCTGCTTTTGATCCAAACTGGCTTGGGCACCCAGGTAATTCCTCAGCTGCAAAGTAGCACCTGCCTTCCCTCGTGCAAACCATAGGCAAAGGTCCAGACAGCAGCTCCAGAGATGGTTTTGGAAATGATAACCCAATGCCAGACTGGACCAAGTCAGTTCATGATAAGGAGAAACTCAGAACACCGGCAGCAAAAGGTGGTTATTGTTGATAGATGTTGTTTCAGCTTTTCTAATCTAAAAACAACAGTTAATAAAACCTAACAAAATCTTCTCCAAGAAATTTCACTATTGAGCAAATTTTTATGCCTGAGCTATAAGTCCAATTAGCAACACTACAATGGAAATGATAGTAGAAACCACACTACAGTGGTGCTATGGGGAATGCCTTCCCTTTGTCTTGTTACAGTTCCTTTTTTCCCAAGTTGAAAATAAATATATAAGTTAAACAAAATAAAAATGCCCATCTAATTTTGCAGATGCATAGTTAATTAATCACTTAATTTAACCCACTTAGCTTCAACGGGAAAGAAATGCAATCTGACAGTCAAGGTAATATTTTTCCATTCATTCTAGTGTTTGAAAACATCTACTTTACTTTAATAGCAGCTGAATTCAATGGATTGATGCTAATGTTTTTGCTTAATTTGGTTTTAGAAAGGTTGTATAACATTTAATAGGTAAAGAACATACCATGGGTAAAAATAAGTGTCATTATGTTTCTGGCAAATACTACCAAATTTTATTAAAAACAAATATATATATTTGTGAATAGATTGATTAAAAAGGTACTTAGCTGGGAAAATTTCGTTTTGGCTGAAAGTTTATTAAAAAAAATCATCTGCTTACAGCACCAAAGAACACACTGCTACAAAACATTGAAGTGTGTGGTTTGTTATATTTGAAATCTGAGATTCTCGTGTTAATGGCTCCCAGTATTCATTACCATAATGCAGCATTAAACAAGCTATGCTACACTGCCTCCACAACACGCTGCTGTCCATCAGCAGGGAGCGGGGCACTGGGGACCTGATCTGCAGCTTTGTGCAGCCAAAGGCTGAGCTGCTTGTTTTCCCTGGCTTTCCTTTCACCTACAGCAGGAGGTGGCACCTGCGCCCCAACAGAGTGCTCACGTTCAGCATCGCTGAGCAGGTTGTGCTGCTCCTGCTGCACCTCTTGCTCAACACGCTGTGTATAGATAAAGGCAAAGGCAGCTCAAACTGACTCAGGAGGCAGGCAAAACTGAGATACAGCCTCGGGGTGAAGGATCAGGGCCAGGTTGCTGGATCCATGCCCACCACAAGAAGGCTTGGAACTGAATTTACCTATCCTGACATTGCTGGGGATGGCAACAAGAACACCTTCTCCAAGAGCTGTGTAACTACTGCCCTCAGCATCTTATATAACACTGCCAGCACACACATGGATTAAATCATGGTGGTTTTCAAAACAGAACACAATGAGGGACTTGGGGGGACTATTACAAGGGTTACTAACAAAATCCCACACAGTGTATTCATGGGAGATTTTCGGGAAAGACTTAAGGAAAACTTTCAAGCAAAGCTCAGTGCAAGTATTGGTATACTGAAATTTAAGTGCGTGCTTAAGTCTTGGCCTGGGGCCAAAGCTGTAAAGAAATAATATCCATAATAATGCTGACTGCATGCCTCTCCATGAGCTATAGTGAGTCACTGCATCTGAAGGCAAACCCCTGTGGCACAATGTCCTTGTTGTTTACAAATATGCGCTCATGCTTTCATATAGGTGCATGTATAAATGCACATACACAAATATATACTATGTATATGTGCCCAGCACCCACCATCTAAAGATCACAAGATGCTTTTAATATAAATTTCATGACTTAGATGCTTTACTCTGAGCTTTACAGATAATGGATTTTTTATCTCACTAGTGGCTCTGAAAAAATGTTGTTGAAATGACTGTCTCATTTCAAGCTACTTTGTTAGTTATCTGCAAACAGAAAAATATTTTTAAATCATTGTATCAGGTAAAACAAAATGCTTCATGTACCATAATAATTTATTTTTCATCTGATGTTAAGAATTTACAATTTTTTTGGAATAAATTTTCATGTCATTCCTAGCTAAAATGTACTTTCCAATAAAAAAAAGATATACCACCCTGACAGTATCACAAAGAAGCATGCTTCCTATGAAATTAGAAAGCAAAGTTGACAGTGAGATAATTTTTTTTACAAGTAAATATTTAGTATCATGGAAACTTCTTGGTTCATCAGAAGTTTTGCATAAAATAGTTCATCCAGTTGTGTATTTGGGCCAAGCACATGGTTCCTGTTTTTAAAGTTGTAGACAGACTGGAAGCAGTTTAAGGTATGTCCTTGGTCCTCTAGCTTTTTTTGTGCAATTATATATTATGTGCTGTTCGGGTAAGAGACATTAGGGAAGGGAACACACATATTCTTGGTTCTTGAGCTGCAGTAGTACTGGGAAATGAAATATTATTTTGGCAATGAATATATTAACAGTAAAAAGGGAAAGGAGAGTCATTATTTGTCCACAGTGTAGTAAACTCTTTTGCTGAACCTGCTTCTAATAGGCACCATGGCCAACAAGTCCCTGCACTTTGTCTCCATCCAGCTTTGCCTTTGTCCAGAAGGAAACAATGCAGGAAACCCAGCAGTTGAGTACATCCTCCTGCCTCTGTCCAAGGCCGTGGCAAAGAGGCTGCTACCTGCACACTGCCACACAAGTGCAGGCAGGGGGAGGATAAACAGATGTGGCCCAGCTCTGCCTGGGATGCTGCCCCTGCATCCAGCTCTTCTCCTCCCACCTTCACTGAGCAGCCAGGGAAAGGCGAAGGGAAGAAAAGAAAGAAGTTCAAAACCAAGACCCACTGCTGCAGCTACAGCAACATAGAAAAAGCTGTTCATCTCCTGCCTCACACACACTGATGTCACATTTGTCAGAGGCATCCTTCTCCTAAGAAAAACATGGGTCCATGGTTAGTCCTGGCACTGTTGGGGTCTCCAGCTGCCTGCAGCCTATGGAGTCTGACAGTCCCAAGTCCAGGGAGCTGAGAAGGAAACCAATCTTGAGCAGCTGGAGACAGGTGAAGGAAATCAAAAAACACATAAAATTCATTATTGCTAAAATGCATAGCAATAGAATTTAATGACTATTCTGCTGAAAAGATAAATATCAGCATGTGGAAGAAACCCTGAGCAGGAAATAACAAAAAGAGAAAGGCCAGGTTACGCTATCATTTAATCAGAAATATAATAGATGATGGTGAAGGAAAAGGTCTTGCCAGCAATGCAGTTTGGTTGGATCCTTAGTGAGGCATAAGCTTTGCTCTCAGAAAGTCTTTCTTGAAAAATAAATTCATATTGGCTTGAATACAGGCAGTGTCACACAGAGTGACAACTGGCTGAGTGGCTGTAAACAAAAGGTAATGATAAATGACACTACATCAGGTCGGTGTGTCTGCATGGAAGTGACGGCCAACGAGATACCATCGAGGAGAGGCTGGAGCTGTCAGAGAGCTACCCTGGCTTTATTTAACATCTTTGCTAATTATTTGGAAAAGGAAGGAGAAATGCACCGCATTTGCTTCATTTGATTTTCAAGAAAAGAGGCAAGACTCTCACCTGCTCCTGGGAGACCCCTAATACCAAAGCACTGTTATCCCAGTGTCGGCAGGGAGATGGATTGCTCCGAGGCTGCGCAGGCGATTGTTTGGGAAAACGCCCAACGGTGGAGGTGGTGGCAGCAGTACAAAAGAATATGTAGCAATTATCTGCCTGGTGAGGGGGCTGTACAGGAGCAATCCAGCTCTTGACGTAAGCAAAATGCAGTAAAGCAGATAAATAAATCTCTGTGTCGCAGGGGGTGTTTTCAATAAACCTGCAGGAATTTTTGCTCCAAATTATTTTAAGTAGCTGTGCTATTTCCATGGGGAATTTCTTATCTCCTCCTTCTATTGTGAGGGCGTTCTTTCACCTTGCAGACATATGAGTGAAGAGAAAGAGGTGAGACAGCATTCATTACTTGGATGTTGAGGTTTTACATCACAAGGAGGGGGAAGAGTAGCAAGAGGAGTGTTTGAGTGGGCAGCCCAATGGAGGAGCAGAGGCAGAGAAAGAGAATGGTCAGGATTAGGCAGAGATTTCACAAAGTATGCTAAAGCCAGAAGGAAAAGGACTGGTTTTTTTCTGCCTTTCAGGTGAAGGCAGGCCTGGCTCTGTTGTGTCCTGCACTCCTCGCTGCCAAAACCAGAGCAACACTGTTTAAATAAGAGAGGGAAAAACCTCAAGACAGGGAAAATAGAGTAAATGGTAGATGAAAAGACCTTCATGCTGAAGGAAGGGATAATCCCTCCATAGGACAACAGGCCCAGGGGATAGAGATTGCTTTGGTCTCCTGTGGCTAGAGGAAAGAGGAGAAAAAAGCAAGCAAGTTCTGATGGATTTCTCCTACACTGCTTCTGAATTTTCTCATTCAGAAGATGGTTTTTAGCAGGCTGCTCAAGAGGCAGATCACCCAACCACTCCCCTGATTTCTTGAGCATTTCTGCTGTATTGCGTAGGTGGTGATATTGTCAGATGCTGAAAGGAAGAAAGAGACAGAGTAGGGCTAGGAAAACAAAACCAAATTATTAGTAATCTCTTCAAAAATCCAGCAAGGGACTCTAGAAAATGGGTCTGCACTTATGTCCAGGTTTTGGCAAACTAAGCGTACTATTGCCTTTTCTCAATTTTGTCTTATTTTCCTAAAGGTATTTTTAACAGTTATTTTTCCTGCACTATAAACCAGGAATAATATCCCTCCATACAGGGGAGTTCTGCCATTTCATCATAACGTGCAGAGGGAAGTCTGTTGTTTCTCAAGATCAATATACTTGCAAAACCTTGAATGCTGAACCTGAGAGGCAGGGGATGTTCCCAATAGCCTGAGTCTCAACCTCAGGTTGCAAAAGTAGGGCAACAGCTGAAGTGAGCTAATGCTCTTTCATGGAAGTCAATCTGGTTGTTCCCACACCTGCCCTGAAAGCTGGAAATGATGGACTTTCAAGCAATATTACTCTGTATGTTTGGACCAGACATGTGCATTAGTTGATGCTGTTGGAGCATAAATAATTAATAAATATGACCAGGAGTGTGTCCAGCAACTGCTTCACCAAAGAACCTCAAGTATCAGTATCCAAAAGCCTTTTAAATAAATCTTTCCACATTCCCATTATAAAGTGAAAGGGTCCCTTGACTCTTTAAAAGGCTTTTTTTCCCCTCAGCTCAGAGTGGTATAAATGCAATATGATTTCATATTACTTTAGACATGTGATACTGTCCAGAGCAGGCTACTCTGCATCACTGAGATGCCAACACTTGGCTAGCAAAAGTGGAAACACAGCAGGTAACGACCCAGCACAGGCAGGCTGACGGAGCTATTTTATTCTGTTCTGTGACCCATGTTACAACAGAAAAATTTATTGGATTGCTGGTGTCTCCTTGTGAGCCAAAAGAAGGGAAAGTTGTCGGGACACAGTCACGACCCCAGGTCAAGAATTACTGACATGATGGCCTAATAAAACTTTTGTCTTTCCCTATGGCAATCAGGTCATGCTGGGAAACTTACACCTCTCTTGTCATAAGAGATTCAACAGTCAGAATTCAACCCTATTCAAGGGCAGAGATGCCACTGGCATCAATAGGAGCAGAAATGGTATGAAAGAGTTGAAATGTCAAGTGTGTATTTGCAGAAACTGATTCTGCTGAAGACTATGCAGATATAATTATGCTGCTCTTTTCCCCATTGCTCTCCTTTTATATTATCTAAGGCAAAGTGCCCACAGAGGACACAGATGCACTCTATTAGATGTAGAGTGAGTATTGTTAAAAATATCCTCTCTAAAACCGACTACATATTTACTCCTTTGTAACCTCATCAACTGTGACACTATGTAATTACAGATTGTTCAAGAGTCTTGTCTGCCCACTCAGTGCCAGACTGAAAAACAACTAAAGAAAACATAAAAAGCAAAACAGACAACTGAGCATGTGCCCTCCACCACGCTCCCAAGAGGCTCACTAACTGTGTATATGCTCCATGTCTCAGGGAGGATAGTGCCCATCTACAACATTCTTCTCCTCCATGAGGCACTTTTACAACACTAAAGTTGCTAACAGAAGAAAACAGCAACATGTGGGAAAGTAAAGTTTTGACAGAATCAACGTGGATGAGTGACTTTCATTTTTTTTGTTTCTACTGCACTAGCTTTCAAAAAAAGACTATGGCTTTTTTTCTGGGTAATGATTTCCTCCCTCATGCTGTGTTGGTGCAGCCAATGCTGTGCCAGGACTCTGCCTCAAGGCCCCGAGGTCTGTCTCTGCAGCACAAACCTCAGTCCTTGTCCTGCAATCAGCCCCACATAGGCAGAGCATTGGTACACACAGAGCTCTGCTGAGTTTTGGGAGCTCTGCATGGATGAGACAATCTTCCCACACAGATCAAGGATTGAGAGTGGAGCTTAAGAGAGAAAATAATAAACAAGGGGATAAAACCCACTGTGAAATACTGGGTAATTTTTTAAAATGTAATTTAGCAGGTGTTTAGTGATTACCCTGAAAATAAGGCACAAACACTTTCATGACTCATATCTGTGCTTCAGTAGAAGTCTCTTTTCCATGCTATAGCTGTAATTTAAAACATTTGTTTCATCCTGAGAGGAAAAATGAAGATGTTTGAAATAAACCACCACTGCAGAACTTACCCCTGTAGGGTACACACAAAAACTACACCACCAGCAAAGGCTGAACTCTGATCATGGTTCCTCCTTGGGGGACAGCTGTACTCTCCTTCTTATTTTGGATTCCTCTCTTCTTTTACACTAAATGCTTAGATCTGGTCAGCTATAAATAGCTAATATTGCAGATCAACAGTTTGGTGGGATGGGGACTGCGTTACATCTTTGTCCTCATCTAGAAATGTTCTACAGCAGCAGGTCTGTCTTAATGTTTTCATAATGTAAAAGGTAAGTGCTGATTATATAAATTAATAACTGGAGGGGTAGGGTGACAAATGACTACTTGACAGCAAATTGGTAGTGAAATTGTTACTGTTCCTTTGTGTTTAATATGACTTGCTAAGTTAAGTGGTTGGGGTTTTCTGTGATTTCATCATGACTCTGCAGAGCACCACACAGGATGCTACAGGTTATCCCCGCTTTAGCCAGTGTTCCTTAACATCCATATGCTTCTCTGTAAAGCACTTTCTACATCCTCAAATCCTATAAAGAGCAACAGCTCCACTGATAGAAGGTGACCCCACCAGAGGTTGGCTGGTTTATGCCAGGTGTGGTCTAGGACATGGCACTGCTTATCAGTATTGCAGAAATGAGTTGAAATCAAAACACCTCTTCCAAGCAATTCCTTTTGAACCTCTCCTCTTTCTTTCTTAGGTAATTTCATCTTTCCCCATCTCTTGTTAGAAGACAGTGTTGGTTTCTCACCATGGAGCCCATAAAGAAATCTCTGGCAGGAAGATGTGGGGAAAGCAAGAGCTGGGAAGTGATTTTTAGGGGCAGAATGTCAGGTAAGTTATAGAATGACTCTATCAGTTTATATAGGTATTCCCTGCTGGAAAAGATACCTAATAAAGGGCTTTCAATCTTGTTGACAAAAGCTTGAACAAGATTGAATAGCTGGAAGTTAGACAAATTCAACCTTGAAACGAGATATAAGTTTCTGGCAGACAGGGTAATTAAACACTAAAATATTATCAGTAAAGGAGGGTCTCACTACTGGCTGGAGGTTGCAAGGCAATACCATGTACCTTCCTAAAAGATGTGGTTTCAATACAACCTCGGAGCTAGGCTGGACAGGAAGGATCCCCTCTCCCTCTCATGCCCAACTGGACAGATGGAGATGACTGGGCATTTGCAGTTGGGATTTTTTATTTATTTGACTGTTTGAGGATTAGGGGTTTTTTTCAAAATTACAGACTTGCAATAACTGACAAAAAGGCACCAAACAAACTAGATCTGGCTTCTAACCAGACAGAGACAAATGTTCCTAGATACTATGGATGTAGTATCTGTCTGGCTTAAATGCACAGAACCATATTGATTAAAGGTTGGAAAGAATTTCTCAGGTCAAATTGGAAAAAAAAAAGTTAAAAGATGGGAGAAAGCACTACTTTTACTAATTGTGATCAATTAGGCATGTCCCATTTAATAAACTCTCCATCATCACTGAGGCCTCCCACATACTTGGCATATAGCTTGTTCTTTCTGTGTTGTGCCTGTGGCATGCAACTGCTACCCCTGAAGATTTAAATTCTCTAACCTAACTAAAACCATCATGCTGAAAATATTTGTGAATCAACTAAAATTGAACAGACCATATTATATTTGAGATCAAACTAGATGATCTTATGGCACTTTCCTACGTTAGAAGGAATTACTTTTAAGAAATCAAGGATCAATGCTGTTTTCCTTTATCACAATATGAGTTTTGATACCAATGACAACAAATTTCCTATATATGCACAGGGATATTCAAACCTGCCACCTTTGCCAATAGCTGTGAGTTCAAGACCTGCTTGAAAAGCGCAAACAATGCACAGTGCAACAGCCCACTGTGTTGCACAGGGATTGCTGAAGGTAGATTGGAGCTTTTGCTTGCAAATTTTAACTATTACTCTCCAATTACTTATGCTGCTTTTATTCACACAACCTGCAACCATATCAACACCTCTGCAACACAGGCACTTATTCCCTATGAAACATCCATAATTCTGGTATCATAGTCCTTCCTCCAGAAGGAACCTATCCATCATGGTACCTTTTCCTCCCAGGCCATACATAACAGAAGCTATTTGTAATCTAGTAGAATTATGGCATGTGGGAGCCTCATCCAAAGTGCTGTTATTCCTCTTATGTCACTGTTTTATCTCAGTTTTGGATAAATGGCAACATCTTGACTGATTCTATTTGATCACAGAGCATGGACAAAACAGTGGGACGTGCCACTATGGTAATCATGGCAAATACACAGTGATTTCTGGAGATGTATTAGACATCTCACTGCCGGCTGGCTTCAGCTTCACAACTCAGCTGCCAGCTGTCTTGGAAAGCTGAAGCAGCTACCAAGCTGCTGTTAAAGCAGATTCTGTGGCTGCACTTGCAGTGATCCTACCAACAGCTGCTACACAAAGAGTGGGAAGGGAAGGCCAGTAACCAGTTGCTTTGGAGTAACTGCTCCTGGCTCATTCAGAAAAAGGCTCTTTCCGGGCTTGCAAACACATTTTGTGTGAAAGAGGATTGTGTGGCAGACAGCAAAGAGTAGCACAACTGAGATGTTTCACAGAATCTTTTAGACTGGAAAAATCCTTTAAGATCATTGAGCCCAACCATTAACCCAGCACTGCCAAGTCCACCACTAAACCAATCCATAAGTGCCACATCTCCACATCTTCTAAATACCTCTAGGGATGTTGATTCCACCACTTCCCTGGGCAGCCTGTTCTAGTGCTTGACAACCCTTGCAGAGAAAACATTTTTCTTAATATCCAATCAAATCCTCCCCTGGTGCAAGTTAAGGCTGTGCCCTCTTGTCCTGTTGCTTATTCCTTGGGAGGAGAGACTGACCCCCACGTGGCTACACCCTTCTTTCAGGCAGTTGTAGGAAGTGATAAGGTCTTCCCTGACCTTCCTTTTATCCAGGCTAAAAAACCTCAGTTCCCTAAGCCACTACTCATAAGATTTGTGCTTCTGACCCTTCACCAGCTTCATTTCCCTTCTCTGGATACTCTCCAACACATCAGTGTCTTTCTTGTAGTAAGGGGCCCAAAACAGAATCCAGGATTAGACGTGCAACCTCACCAGTGCCCAGTACAGGGGGACAATCACTGCCCTGGTCCTCCTAGCCACATTATTGCTGATACAGGCCAGGATGTCATTGGCCTACCTTCCTGGCCACCTGGGCACACATAGCTAGTGTTCAGCTGCTGTCAACCAGCATCCCCAGGTCCTTTCCTGCAGGGCCAATTTCCAGCCACTCTGTCCCCAGCCTCTAGCACTGCCTGGGATTGTTGCGACTTAAATGCAGGACCCAGCACTCGGCCTTGTGGAACCTCATACCATTGGCCTTGGCAATGTGTTCAGCCTGACCAGATCCCTCTGCAAACCCTTCCTGCCCTCCAGCAGATCAACACTCCCACCCAACTTAATGTCATCTGCAAACTGACTGAGGGTGCACTCAATCCCCTCATCCAGATCACTTATAAAGATATTAAGCAGAACTGGCTCCAGTACTAAGCCCTGGGGAACACACTTGTAACTGGCCACCAGCTGGATGTAACTCCATTCTCCTCCACTCTCTGGGCCCGGCCGTCCAGCCAGTTTTTATCCAGTAAACAGAGCACCTGTTCAAGCCACGAGCAGCCAGTTTCTGGAGAAGAATACTGTGGGAAATGGTGTCAAAGGCTTTACTATAGTCCAGGTGAACATCTACAGCATTTCCCTCACTCATTTAGGTAACCTTGTCATAGGAGGAGATGAGCTTGTTCAATCAAGACCTGCATTTCATAAACCCCTACTGGCTGGGCCTGATCCCCTGGCTGCTCTGTACAGAGATCTTTTGAAGCAGATAGAAAGTGAGTTTTCTGAAGAGCCTGAGTCACCAAAACACACTGTGACAGAATATTCATTTCAGCCTTGTGATCCCAGCACACCTACTTCCAGGACATGGGCTTGTCTCAATCTAAGGAAGACAGAACTAAATAGATCAAGCAAATTATGTGCCAAATAATGTTTATCTCCAATGCCTGGGCTCACTAGATCTGCTGTAAATATCTCCTCTCTAAATAGCTAACATATGATGAAATAAATGCTGTCACTGTGGAGAGGAAGGTTTGGATCCATAGTAGATTGCATCGTATTGGCTGCTCTTTTTCACAGGACAATTGCTCTGCAAACAGAACCAAATCTGAAAGACTGTCTGGCTCTAATAACTGTAAAGTTTTGTGGCACCAGCAGCATCTGAGTCACTCATCAGTTTCTTCCCAATCTATATCTCCCAATATCCACTCTTCAAACAATAAAATGTGAGAACATATTTGCATATTATGGCAATTTCTAAATGAGTAGGCCTCATCAGTTTGACTAATGCCCTGGCTGAGCTTACAGAGTTTGTACTGAAGAAGTTTTTCACCTAGTGCTCCATCATAAAGATGCACAAGTCATATCCCACAGCATGCTGACAGTTTGCATGTTACAAAATACATTGCAGAGTTTTGTACTAGGATTTTTCCTCTGGTACAAAACACAGCATTCAAGAACTAAATATGAATTTAAGGGATCCCTGAAATTCAAAGAGATTAAAGAACATCAGTAAGAAAAGAGTCATATCATGCTGTAAATCTGCAACGTTCTGAACAATCATTGCAAAATTCCTTGTATTTTTGGTGCACATCTATGGGACATCTGCAGCAAAGTGCCTATTATGGCTCTGAAGATACAGAGCCAAGCTGGTTTGATGTTCATTCCAGACTGGATGTCAACAGTCTTCTTGTTTTGCAGCACCTTGCTGGGGACATTTTGTCAAGCAGTATCAGCACATACCATGTTCATTCTCCCAAATCAGATCATCTGCTTTCTAGTCACGTGAAAGTGTGCCCCATCCTTCATGAAATGGCTACCAATAGAGAAGTTCATCCAGTTATTACCCTGCCCGCACTTTGGTCCTATTTCCTCAGACGTTTCACCTGTCAACTTAGTGTTGTATCAAGAGGTAAAACTCCCTTAAGTGGTGATAAACAAGGTACACTCACAGGTACATGGCAAAAAAACAAAGGGTGAGGAAAATCCTTTCTGTCAAGACAAGTGAAAAAAAAGAGCAGTTGCCCACAATTTTGTGTACTTTCAAGGTCTAGCAGTGAGCTCACATGTCTCCTAGGAGCAGGATTTTCACTGAAATCCTGGCCTTTAGCGAACCTGATGGGGAACATTAGAGAGAGCAAAGAGGGTATGTTTTGAAAAACTCCCAGCAATCCCACAGAGGTGAGCCCAAATGGGACGAATTCATGTCTGGGAAGCCAGAAGGAGGCCCAGGGATAGATTAAAAAGAACTCACCATATCCTTGTTCTTATTAATAACAAGAGCTGCCTGTCTTAGGGTTTGCTAACAGACTGTTCCCAGTGCCCTTGACCTGAAACTCACTTTACTTTTGACATTTCCTGAGCAGCTGGCATTAAACAGAGGGTTTCTTTATCTGGGCTGCAATACTCTACTTTATCCTTTGTTTATTCTCATCAACTTCATCACACTGTACAATGTTTGTGGATTAATGTAAACTCTATGAAGATTACTGGTAGCATAAACCGGTTGAAATTACTTCAACAAAAAAAATGTTTTAAATTACAGAAGGATCTGTAATTGTGAAGAATATGTTTGTGCTAAAGCACTATTTTAAAACAATTATTGTTAAAAATGCAAAGCTTTTTTTGTTTATACAGTCCTTAATAGGAAGGAGCATTAGAACGTTTGAGGTTTTTTTAAGTAAATTGAAAGAAGCCCTTTGTTTCTAAAAGAAAGAAACTTCCACTGAAACAATAAAATTAAAAATTTGGGGAGGAATGTAACTTTGTTATTTTCCGTGGAAATAGAATTGATTTTTTTTTCAATCAGATGCCACAGATATGAAGAAAAAAAAATACAATTTACTACTTTTCCTTTGTTTCTCCTAGCTGCTCCTGCTTTCTGAAGATTCCCTCCTACTCTGTCCTGGCCACACACCAACCTCCCGCTCATCATGCACTGAAATGTTCCCTTTCCTCATTCAGCTCTTTCCTTAATAGATGCTTCTTTTGTGAAAGCTTCCTGCATCATTTTTCTCCCTTTTGGTGACTCCAGACCTTCTCAGACTTGAACTATTGTCCGGTATGTATTGTATCCATTTGAGTCAGGTTGTTAGGTCCATACCCCAAAGGCCTCCAACCCCTCCTTCGCCCCCTCAGCGCACAAACACAGCAAAGGGAATTATAAAATCTTAATCAGGAGAACTCAGCAAGGTTCCTCGTGAGGACCTGCCTACAAAATGTCCTGGGGGAGATGCAAGGCTTGCTGGAGTTGAGGTTCCTCTGCCCTGAAGGTTCAAGCACTATTTTGGTGAAGTTTGGACCAATGCTTGAACGCAAAAGCTGTGCTGCAGACATCATTACAAGAGCTTTTCACAACCTGACAGCAGACTTACAGAAAGAGCTTGGCTGCTGCTGTTTGAATTTCTTGTGATTCCTCAATAGAAAGCAGGGGAGAGATGCTAAGGCCATTTAAAGCACGGGAAAGATGCATTTGTTTAAATCACTTAAGTGCTTAAGAAGTCATTTGCTGCCTGTCTGCTGACTACTTAAACTATCCCAAATCTCGTGGTGCATGCAGCATGTATTTGTACAGGTGTAGAAATAATCATCTTCCAGTGTGTTAGACATAAAGTATTGTATACAAAAATGAAGTTCAATAAATGAAAAGTGTAAACCACAAGTCTTTGCTTCACAAAAACACGACCTACATTTCCT